>NC_136483.1:69811872-70004372 GCF_053919585.1 Euprymna scolopes
AAGAACGTCTTCTAGAAATGGGATAAACTTTAATAGGAAACAGAATAATTGTGTCAATAGATCTAAAGAACAGCAACAATAGAAAAGGAAAAGGTTTGTCCTAAACAGTAACTGGACAATTTGTTAATGTAAGACTCGACAAAAAAAAAGAATTGTAAGGTTTTTTGTTTTTTTTAAATAGGAAAAGTGACATAACAGAACTGCACGCAAAGTTCCTGTTTATGGTAAAAAAAAAAAGCATGTAGGAAAAAATTGATTAATGGTGTTTTTTTGGGTTTTTTTGCAATTAAAAAAAAAAGAATGTAAAAAACAAGAGAGAAGTAAAAAAAAAACTAAGAAATGAAATATCAAACAGTGAGATAAGTCAATTATACACCGCAAATACAGAAAAAGAATCTCTAAAGAAAAAGCAGGAAGCCAAAAAAAAAAAAAAAATACAACAACAAATTAATGCAATTAACGATGGTGAAAAAAGTTTGTTCATAATGGTAATATTTTTAAAAATACAAATTAATGCAATTTTTTATATATAAATATAACAGGGGTAATGGGATACTTATCAATAAGAAATGCCACCGATTATGAAAGCAGATTCAATATAAACCGGATGTATTTCTGGTAATCGGCTCGGCTTGGAATGGAAAGTGACAGTGTCAAGAAAAGTTTTTTTAATATTGTAATATTTTTTACTTTTTAGTATTTAAAAACACAGTCAGATTAGATACAATCACTGTTATAAAATATAACGGAAAACGGGTTTGTAAATTTCTAGTTTAGTGATTTTGAACAAACCTGACATTTCATTTTTATACAGACACATATCCACATACACATATATATAAACAATGTATATGCAGACATACACACAACTCCTATAAACATATACATACTCACATACATAGACATTATATATATATATATTCACATACACTTTTCACGATAAAGCTAGAACCCAGAATTAGATAGAATCGAGCAATTGCATCGACAATGGACAACACCAGACCCAAAGTGGGTTTTGATGTACTGCATCTCATCAGTGACGTGCTCCAACATAGGCACGAACCCAGGTCGTCACACGCATGAAATGTGCAATACTGACGACCTAACCTATATGGGCCATGGCGCAATCTATTGGCTATGACTTGATTTTTAATTCTTATATTTTTATTCAGTTCTACAAGTAATGCATCTATACAACTAAGATAGTTACTGCTGGTATGCAGGCGGTAGATATCCCATCTACAAACAAAGAATTAAAAAATCGAGGCATAGCCAATAGATTGCGCCGTGGCCCATATAGGTTAGGTTGTCAGTATTGCACACTCCATGCGTACAACGACCTGGGTTGACGCTTATGTCGGAGCACGTCACTGATGAGATGTAGTACACCGAAACCCACTTTGGGTCTGGCGTTGTCCGTTGTCGATGCAATTGCTCAATTCTATCTAATTCTGGGTTCTAGCTTTATCGTGAAAAGTGTATGTGAACGAGTATTTATATATTTATCTATAATCTCCTCTTAATGTCTTACATACACACACATACATACATGGAGACATATCTCCAGTAAGAAGTAGATATACATACACATCCATACATACATACATGTACCCATATACACATATATCCAATTACATATATATATATATATATATACATATTTATAAAAATATAAATATACAGAGACATATATATATATATATATATATATATATATATATATATATATATATATATATATGCATACATACACACACACACACACACAGAGACATCTGTATATTTATACCAAGTAAATAAAGTAAAGTTAGGATAAATAAATAAATAAATAAATAAGTAAATACATGGGTGTAGTTAATAATTGCGAGGTTAGGTAGATGCATTGTAAGATATGTTCCAATGTTGTTTGTTTAATATTTAGGGGTATTGATTTGCTTTGCTGATTGGGTGTATATATATATATATATATATATATATATGTGTGTGTGTGTGTCCTTATGTGTTTTTTATGTATATGTTTCTATGTGTGCGTGTATATACATGAATGTATATTGATATATCTATATCTATGTGCACATGTATGTGTTTGCATACATCTGGGTGTTAGTGTCTGTATATATGTGTGTATCTACGGGTATGCATGGCTGAACGTATGTATACAGGTGTAGCTATATCTGAGTTTATATGCATGTATGTGTTTGTATGTATGTATATGCCTGTATTCACAATACATTTAACACTGAAAATAAAGTTAAACATAACCACTGCCCAAAGCACCATGTTAGGAGCCCACCCCATATATATATGGGTATAAAGGTTAAATATTGTGAGAGTGGTGGTTAAGTTATAATGAGCCAGGGGTTCTTGTAGTTTTGTTAAGTTCATATATATATATATTAAATAATACCCACCCCCTTTTTTTTCTTCTTTAATAACTCAATCCTTTAATTTATTCAATCTACTCCTATTTTCATCCCTACTTTTACCTAGATCCCTATAATTTTTTTTTTTTTTTTTTTTTTTTTTTTTTTTTTTAGACACTATAACTTAATCCCTATCCAATAAGCAAAACAAATCAATACCCCTAAATATTAAACCAACAACATGTTTTTGGAACATATCTTACAATGCGTCTACCTAACCTCGCATTATTAACTACACACATGTCTGTATATATATATATATATATATATATATAGATATATATATGTCTACATGTCTGTATATTTATATATGTCTACATCTGTCTGTATATTTATAGATGTGTAGAAATGTACATATGTATGTGTATGTATGTATGTATTTGCGTATGTATTAATCCTTAACTACCTAAAAACAACTCATTGTCAACTGAAATGAACAAGTCGACTTATAGCGACTACAAAAATTTTAAATGGAACCTTTTACTTGTCAAACACCTGACACCTACACAAACCCTTTCTCTCTCTCTCCCTCTCTTTTTCTCTCTCTCTCTCCCTCTCATCTACTTCATATACCTGGTTGAACAAGCAAAAAGCAGACAAAAGTTAAAACCTAAAAATTGAAACTCTTCCCCCTCCCCCTTTCTTTTTTCTTTACCATCCTCTCTCCACCTCTTCCTCCCATGCCTACCTGAATCTGCTACCCCCTCACACACACACACTACAATATAATGTATTTTAACCTTCAAAACTGAAACATTGTTGATACCCGTCTCCCTCCCCCTTATTATATCTTACCCTCCCTTTTTTTTGTCGTATTTCTTCTAAAACACTTCTTTCAAATACTAACAACCATTTCTGTAAGGTTTGACGAGGCTGTTGGATCGTAAACATGGTCCAACATCGGAAACATATGTAACCAAACAGATAAAACGGTAATAAAAACCCCCCACATATTTGCTCTGCAATAGTATTGAGCACTCTTTTCAGGTTTTTATTAATTACCAGTTTTACCAAATATATATTATATAATATAAAGTTGAACGTTTGTGTGTGTGTCTGGTCACAAATAGGCTCCTATATGGTTGACTATTATAGAAAACTGATCACATATAATGATAGAAGATGTATCGAGACACAGGAATGGGTATGTTTGATCTGGCATAATGATGATTCATTAAAATTGTGGGGTGTGCGTACGTGCCTGGTCCACAAAGTATGGAAATAAAAATTTAAAAAAAAAAAAAAACGTTTACAAGTGTTTTTGATATAGATGTACATAATACTTTGATGAGTATGTTTTAACTTAAATAGGGATGGTATGATAAAATTGTGGGGTCTGTGTTCGTGCCTGGCCTCCATAGAATGGAAATAGGCACAAACTTTAATAAAGACATTTCATATCTATCTGTGTAAGTATACTTTGATAATTATGTTTCAGTTTGAAGAAATATGGTATAATAAAATTATGGGATGTTCGTTCGCGCCTGGGATCTATAGAATGAAAATATGTCACAAAGTTTAAGAAGATTTTTTAATATAGATCCACAGAATATTGTGATAAGTGTTTCAGTGTGAACAGATATGGTATAATAAATGATGGGGTTTATCTCTTTTTACTTTAATCATATTTTGCTTTGGTTTTGATACCCCCAAATTCAAAGCTATCTGTTTACAACCCTTCCATTTGCATAACCTATCATACTTTCATGAATCAGAGTCTATTTTCTGTAGGCTGTTTTTGTAACCCAGTCAACGACGGGTACTTTTGCTAGTATATATATATATATATATATATATATATATATATATATAAATAAATGTAATTTTGGTTCGTTAAAAGCGAATAAAACCATATTTCTACGTTACCAATTTAATTGAAATTTTCAAAAATTCTATTTTTAAAGTCAAGGAATGTTTTTATGTTATTAAAATAATTTAACATTGCGAATTATGAAAGTATTAAATTAAATAAAAATATTTTTTTAACTGCGAGATTATCGCCATTTTATTTCCGGTAGAAATTAGCCTTTCATTTATTGAGATAAGTATTATTTGTATTTATTTTTATGATACTCATGCAGAGAGTGATCCATGCTGAAATAATGTTATTATTTAAAAAGTCATTCTTAACATGGGGAGGGGAGGATGTTTTGTACCTATTCTGTACTTTAACCTTACAATTGAATAAAAAAAAAAAAAAACATATCATAAGTAAAATTTTAATTAAACGTGGAAATATGATTTAAAAAATAGCGCGGATCGCTCTCTGCATTAGCAACATTTTTATTTATTGCGGACTATTATTCTCATCTTTATTAGTTGTTTCACGACTTTTCGGCCAACTATTCCTCTGGCTTTCTTGAAAAGAAGTTCTTTTATAAATGTTCAGTAACTTTTTCCTTTTATTATTCTTAAAGAATAAAACTTTTCTTATTCATGAAAAGAGTTAAGCCTACGTAAATAAATAAATGTTTGTACACGTGACAAATTTTCAATAAATGGTTTAGTTACTTTTTTTTTTTAAAATTATTTATGAAAAGAGTTAACGTAGATAATGTTTGTAAAAGTGCGAAAGGCGACGTTGTACAACCATCACTCCCATGCTGAATTTCTATAATCATTATTTCGACATTTGAAAGTGGTGCTCACTTTTTAGTTACAACGTTCTGATAAATCAGTCACCCATTCTGTAAGCAATAAAAACGCGGTATATCAAAACCATAGAAAGTAAAAATAATATGTGCCTCTACCGCATTTGTAAGTCAGAAATATATTTGTTTCTCAAAGAAAAAAAAATAGATTGAACATGACTTTTTTTATTGTTTTCATGAAAATAAAGTTTCGAGTTTAAAAAATTTTTTTTTTTTTTTTTAACTTATTTAGTTAAAAGTCAGTTTGTGGGTGTTTTTTTTTTTTTTAAATTGCTTTTATGAAAGGTGAGTTTTTTTGTTTTTTTTCAAAAATTTTTTTAAAGTATAATAAATTTCACTAACATGCTGGAGAAATGTTTAATAATTTGGTATTTTTTTAGATTAGGTCCACCTCCACATTTTTCCTTTCAATGACGACATTTATGGGTTTCCGAGTATGCTGAACACGCAAATCGCATTGAAATTTTGCGGAAATAAATAGTTGTATTATGCATTGTATTCTTCGGCGGCCATCTTTTTACGTGCACACGCGCCATAAACAAATACACGCACGTAAAAAAGATGGCTGCCAAAGATTACAATGCATAATGCAACTTTTTATATCTTGATAACTACTTATTTCTGCAAAATTTCAATACGATTTTCATATTCAGCATAGTCGAGAACCATTTCAAGTTGTCATTTAAAAGAAAATTGAGGAGGTGGACCTAATCTAAAAATTTACCAATAATTTTTCATCCCGTACGCCTCCCGATACATTGCTTCGTCAACATGCGACCATTTTATATCTCCCGAAGACACTTCCGTATTTGGGGGGAAAAAAAAAAAAAAAAATGAGTGACCGATTTACAAGAACGTGGTAACTAAAAAATGAGTACCCCTTTCAAATTTTGAAATGATTTTTTTTTTCAATTTTTTTTCATAATCTGGTTAGTATTCAATCAATAATCCAGTGAAAAAATTTCAAAAAACCTATCAGTATAGAAACTCCACCACGTAAGTAAATAAATAAAAAATGTTACGTGCGCATGCGTTAGCCTTGACTAGGGGGGGTACTAAGGGAACGACCATTAAATAATTCTGCAGGACGCCATGGAACTCAACGCCCAAGGAGTACCAAAATAGTTTTCATGATCTGAAGAAATTTTTTTTTTCGAAAAGTGGGTGCTCACTTTTCCATGTAAATTTAACTTAAAATGAGCACCCACTTTCTGGCCACCTGAGGAAGGGGCATTTATTTTCATATTTATTGGCTTAAAGGTTTTTTGACAAGGCAGTTTGGTACGCGAATGCATATTTAACAGTTTTCGTTTATGCTCATGCATAGCATAAACAAAGGTTACGTCTGTGAAATGGAAAATAGTCCCAGAGTTCAGAGGTTAATACCATGCAAAAGAAATCAAACAAAAAACTTTTTATCCAAGAAACACACAGAAAAAAGAAAAAAAAATAGCATCCATTTTTTTTGTATCGAATTCATTTGCTGTTTTTTATTGAAAACTATTTTCCCCCGGATTTTTGATATAATTTTCCATTAAGGGCCGTGCGTCTCACGTTCGTAAATAACAAATTTTTTTTTGTAGATTTTGGTGTGCTAAAAACGAATCTGCAAACCGTTTCCGTCGCAAAAAAATAGTTTTTATGATATGAAGAAATTACTTTTTCGAAAAAGTGGCGATCACTTTTCTCCATGTAAATTTAACTTAAAATGAGCACCCACTTTCTAGCCACCTGAGAGAGGGGGGAGTTTTCCCCATGTTTATTGGCTAAACAACTTTCGTTTATGCTCACGCATAGCGTAAATGAAGGCAACGGCTGTGAAATGGAAAATAGTCCCAGAGTTCAGGGGTTGTTACCATGCAAAAAAAATCAAACAAAAAACTTTTTAGCCAAGAAACACAGAAAAATGCCCCTCTCTCAGGTGGCCAGAAAGTGGGTGCTCATTCTAAGTTAAATTTACATTGAAAAGTGATCACACACTTTTCGAAAAAGTAATTTCATTAATATCATGAAAACTTTCTTTTTGCTACGGAAACGGTTTGCAGATTCGTTCTTAGCACACCGAAATCTACAATAAAATATTTAG
Source organism: Euprymna scolopes (assembly GCF_053919585.1). Taxonomy (NCBI): domain Eukaryota; kingdom Metazoa; phylum Mollusca; class Cephalopoda; order Sepiida; family Sepiolidae; genus Euprymna; species Euprymna scolopes. The sequence goes on from NC_136483.1 coordinate 69,819,033, forward strand.
TTATATATGAACGTGAAACGGGCCTTAAAGTAAAATAATACCAGATTTTTTGAAGCAGATTTGCCGTTTAGTTGTACAAATATCCTCAAACCAGGTAATCACTAAAAGGGACTTTTAAAAGTCGTCACCTGTATCGAGCAAAAGTTTAAAACCACCGATTATATGCCAGCCTACGTCATGGTAACATATATTGAGTGAGTTCCTAACAGTATTTTGTATAGTTTTTTAGTTTAAACTCATTTTCCCAAACTTAATGTGTTCGATACAGTCTGCCGCCATTTGTATTTTTCAGATATACTGATAAACATTGAATGTTTTTGAACCGATTATACATTACATAAAAACTCTAAAATCTTATCCAGTTAGGTAGAACATTTACTTTTCTTGCCTTTGATAACATTTATTTATATATATTTATTTTTTGACAACTTCTTTGTATCTGTGTTTAGTAATACAAACCCTTTTCATTTAATGTAACGTTTAGTCGGCTCGAAAAACAGTGTTTATCGGGGTATTTGAAAGCTACAAATGGTGGTGGACACTGTTGATTACTTTAAGTTAGAGAAAGTGAGTTAAAACTAAAAAACTATACAAAATACTGTCAGAAACCCACCGATTATGCCAGCCTATGTCATAGTAACATATATTCGATGAGTTTCAGACACTGTTTTGTATAGTTTTAATTTTCAACTTACTTTCCCAAACTTAATGTATTCAACAGAGTCCGCGACCATTTGTTTTTTGAGCCGATTAAACATTTTACATTACATAAAAACACTAAACAATTATCCAATTAGGTAGAAACGTAACTTACCTTTGCTTTCATTTATTTGTTTTGGACAACTTTTTCAAATCTGTGTATAGTAACCCCCCCTCCCCCACCATCAACCAAATATTAATTACTAACTCACATTTTTGTAAAACAACAACAAAAGAAAAAAAAAAAACATTTAGCGCTTCAACATTTTTGCTACGTTCAGCTTCATCCACTGATTGTTGGTCAAGTCCAAACCATGAATGATTGACAGAAACTCCAGAGGATCCAGATCAAATTCTGCAAGAGTACAATTTTTTTTCATTTTCACCTTCTTTTTCACTTTTTTCAATAGATTGCTGTACTAATATAAGAAACATGCATTTTCTCTTTTTATTAAATTTTTCCATTACACCAAATTGAGCCACTGCAATGCGTGGCAGGGTACAGCTAGTATATGTATATATAAAATAAATGAAACATCTGGTTTGTTCAAAATCAATAAACTAGAAATTTACAAGCCTGTTTTCCGTAAAATTTTATAACAGTGAATGTTTATAATCTAACTGTATTTTTAAATATTAAAAAGTAAAAAATATTACCATTTTAAAAACAACTTTTCCGTCCCGATTCCAGCCTAGCTGATTACCAGGAATACTTCCGGTTTAAATTGACTCTGCTTTCATATTACGTGGCGGATCTTACCGATAAGTATACCATTAATTAATACCTGTAATATTCTGCAAAAGTGATGGTATCTAATTCAACTGTTTTTTTTTAATATTAAAAAGTAAAAAATATTACCATATTAAAAAGAAAAAACATCATTTCTTTTCAGTCAACCATTCTGAAATGACGAAAAATAATGATACTGACTACATGTGCGTATAAAACAAACTTTTTTACCAATTGTTAAAAGAGTAAAACAGAAATTGTTACATTTAACAAATAAAGCATAAGTAATAGTTTAAATAGCATAAGTAGTAGTTTTTTTTTTTTTTTTGATAAAACTTATTTTAACAAACTTCAGTTGTTTTTATATAAGAAAATATGAATGCTTTTTTTTATTAAAACTGTGGTACTCAATAGCGTTGTGCTTTAAACTAACAATTTATTAAAAATAAAAAAAAGGTAAATTTTTACTTTAGGTCCACCTCCACAATTTTTAACATGGGTGGGTAGAGGTTGTTTATTCTGAAAGCCGTTCTTAACATGGGGAGGATGGGGATATTTATTTCAAAAGCTGTTTTTTTTACATGGGGAGGTTAGGGGTGTTTATTCTGAAAGCCATTCTAAACATGGGAAGATTGTGGGTGTTTATTCCTAAAGCCGTTTATATAAATATAAAGACAACATTATAACAGACAAAACTATAACAGACAAAACAAAAAAAAAGACAAAACAAAAAAAAAGACAAAACAAAAAAAAAGACAAAACAAAAAAAAGACAAAACAGAAAAAAAAGACAAAACAGAAAAAAAAGACAAAACAGAAAAAAAGACAAAACAGAAAAAAAAGACAAAACAGAAAAAAAAGACAAAACAGAAAAAAAAGACAAAACAAAAAAAAGACAAAACAGAAAAAAAAGACAAAACAAAAAAAAAGACAAAACAGAAAAAAGACAAAACAGAAAAAAGACAAAACAGAAAAAAGACAAAACAAAAAAAAGACAAAACAAAAAAAAGACAAAACAAAAAAAAGACAAAACAAAAAAAAGACAAAACAAAAAAAAGACAAAACAAAAAAAAGACAAAACAAAAAAAGACAAAATAAAAAAAGACGAAATAAAAAAGACAAAACAAAAAAAGACAAAACAAAAAAAAGATAAAACAAAAAAAAAGACAAAACAAAAAAAAGACAAAACAAAAAAAAAGACAAAACAAAAAAGTCACAATAAAAAAATAATAAAAATTGCAAAAAAAAAAAATTTTCAATTGATGTAAGAAATATAAGTTAGCCAGAAAATTACTAAGTTTGAATCTGACTGGGTCACTAATTGGTCTCATAAAAAAGTATTTTTATACATAATTTAGACATTAAAAGAAATTTCTTCATCTGCAAAAATAAAGAAGATTATAAAACAGTAAGGTACTAAATTATGAGATGTATTTGCTAAATTCTTTCTTAAACTGAAAAAGGCTAATGTGTTAAAATGTCTAGAAAAATATTTACTCAAATATTCCCAAAGGTGAAAGTTGAGCTGAAGTGCTGCCTGACAATTGCTACAAATTGTGGCAAAGATTCTGGAAGAAAAAAAATATTGTCAGTCTAATTTAATTTCAGTAGGCTAGCTAAGATTTGGAAGGAAGATAAAATTACGCAACTCATAATTCTTGACCTGTACAGTTTGGTTAGATTTGTTTTTATGGCATGTCAATCATCTATAGGCTATTTGATGCCAGATAAAATTAATAACCGAAATCCTCTAATTATTTTATATCCTTAAAAAACATTGTTCTTAGAAAGGAATTTTACAGTGACAGTAAGAACATTACTCCTAGAAAACATTATTTTTCAGCATTGGTCATCTTCGTTGTTCCCAACATGACTGATCCTCAATCATCACTTTCTAGTAGCTATTTAGGAGGAAAATAAAAAGTGTGGTTTTGATTTTTAGAAGAATCAAACAGAATAAAATGGTTCAAGAGAATATTAATTTCTATATTTTTTAATACATAAACATTTTAAAACTTCAACAGTAATGTTCAAAAACAGAAGCATAAATAAACATAATTTGTACTTAGCTTAATTTGTCTAGTTTGTTTTAAAGAAAAAAAATCACAAAAGAAAAACAAAACAAAAATACTAGTCCTGATGATCATCATGGATCAAAAACATCTGAGAAAAAAAAATGGCTGACAAGATCACTCTGTTCCATAACACATAATAATATAAATATAAGATTATTATATTAATATAAGATAATAGAATTATCATCAAATTGAAAGAACTACCAGAAAAGTTTAAAACGAAAACTCTGTTGTATTTAACCAGACACGTTTAGATAATGATTTGCTGCATATATATATATATATATATATATATATATATATATATACATATATATAAAATTTATATAAACATCAAATTGGCCTACACTAATTAATTTGTCTTTCTCTATTAGACATACATCATTCAGGACTGTCTTTAACAATTACTTTCCAAGGTTGTGACAACTGAGGTAGAGGTGGGAGTTGAAAACACGCATATCAAATATAATTTAAGTCGCCTCTTTCTCCACACATTGGAAAATTGTATGTGTCAATGAAACTGAAAATTCATGATACATCAGCATATTCAAAAAAACATCATTTATTTATACATATATATATCATTCAAACATGGTAGTGTTTGAATATATGGTTAAGTGCCAGTTTTAATCATTTAGAACTGCTTTAAAGCTTCGCCGTTCACTCATTTTTCAATAAATTTCAAATAATTATAAACAGTTTATAGATCATCTTCTCGGCTATATTGTGAAAACAAGATTTACAATTTTCGTTCAGTAAAACAGAAGTTATGCTGAATTTACTGGTGTTCAAAATTGGTTTCCATAGCAAGCATATTCCTTCAGCGACTACTATTGCTACTAATTCGAAAAGAGAAGTAACAAGTGAGAATGAAAGCATGAAAGGGAGATAATTGGGTGGTTTTATTGAAAGCAAATGAGTGCCATATATATTGTTATTACACGTGTTTAGGGGACAAAAAAATAAGACTGAAATTAAACAAAGAACAAGTGAATTTATTGGAAGCTTGGAAAAATCATAGATTACAATAGAAAGATGCAAGCATGAAAAGTAATATGGAAAAGTAAAGGGACTAGTTGTTAAAAGTGGAAAAGAAAAGGATAAGATATTCTAGTAAAAAATAAAATAAATTTATAACTTAAAATATTGCAGAATTAAGAACTTTTTTTTTAAATTCAATTTATAACATAGCAATTCTTAATGCTGCAATATTTTAAGTTATAAATTTATTATATTTTTTCTAGAATACCTTGTCCTTTTCTTTTCTAGTTTTAACAACTAGTCCATTACTTTTCCATGTTTAAGCTTAACCATATTACTTTTCATGCTTGTATACAATTTGGATATGAAATTCAATATCCTTTTCATTTTGAACCAATATATAATTTCCCCTACTCTATGATTTAAAAACTTTTAATTATGATTTTCTATGTATATTGTATTTAGCAAATTAGGTATAAACCATTATATTTGCTAATATTTTCTCCACTGAGGAGATGGGTAGACATCGAAAACCTATAGATTAAGGAGATATACTTATTGAAATGTATCCTTCGTCTTGCATATAATAAAAATTCTAGATTTGAAATTTAACCATTTCACGTCATGAAATTTAAATTACTAAATTATGATTTCTTTGCTCTATCTGGTATATAGAGCAATTTTTATTTAGCTGGGATTGTCTTTCTAAAATATTACAGCCAATAATAATTTGTAAGACCAATAATCACTGGATTTCCATACCAGTAGATCTATTGCATTACTTAATTCTGAAGTATGTATATATATATAAAGAGCGAGAGAGAGAAATTTATTTCACAATTAGACAATCCTGCTCATTTGAATTATTATATTCTATAATAGCACTATTTACTGTGTTTTTTTTAATATTTTAAATCATCTATTAATTAGTTTCCTAATTAATTACAGATTCAAGGTTATATTAGTTGTATACTAAGCTGGGAGAGTTGTTTTTACTATAATATAACACTGCCAATCATAAAACATTTTGGTTAAACACAGATACTAAAATAGTCATATTTTAAAAACCAAAGCACAAAATACCACCATTTTGTTTGCAAATGAATGTCTTTTCACAAATATTAATAAATAATAATCTACATAATATAGTTGAAGAATTTAAAAAAATGTTAACGCAATTAGACATTTTAATAACTTTCAATTTATGATCCACCCTCCCCGTTCTTTTCAAAGTTCATTATCATTTCTTCATATGAAATTTGGAAGCCAATCAGAAAAAAAACAATCTCAATTATCAAGAACAAAATAAACTGGCTTGTTCCTTTTTTGTTGTCCTAAAAATAAGACTTTAACACAAGAAGAATCAAACTTTCTTTTTTTTTAAATCAAGATTAATTTTACTACAGTAGAAACATCGATATAATAAGAAATTTGAAAATCCGTTGAGAAACCAGATAACATGATACAGGATTTAAAAATTTAAAAAAATGTATCACCCTAAGGGAAGCTCATAGAATAAAAAACAGACTAGAATAAATAATCTATAATGATAATAGTAATGCTCTGCTGATTAGTAATGGTTAAAGTCTCTGAACTTACCGTTTACTTTTAATTCTTGCAATTATCCATTCGCTTGTCACCATCAGATGTAAATATAAAACCCATATTAATTATAAGGCATCACAATCTGAAACACATTTATAGATAACTAGCAAATGTATCCACTATTGCCCGGTATTAAATTAGCATTAAATTCCTTGAAAAAAAAAAAAAAAAAAAAAGAAACTAAGACATGTGCATGAGAGTATTATGTTTTTTCTAAACCGTTCACTTCTTATAAAAAAAAAAAAAAAAAAAAAAAAAAAAATACTTGAGCAAAGATTGAAACCAAAACCTAAAGACAGGGAGTCAAGTACAATAATCATTAAACCTAATATTCTTAAGCTGTCAAGTGAACGATCCGTGCATGTGCAGTCATGAAACAGTTGACAAACATAAAAATCCGATGATCCCTCCCAAGTAACAATTTTTCAATTTTTACCTGTTAGCAGCCCTTTTTTCCAGATGAAAACTGATTAAAAAGTCTGAATACCCTATATACCAAATTTCAAGTCCGTAGATCAAAAATTCATTGAGTATGTAGGTTGAGAGTTGTCCTCACACTTTCTCACTTTTCTAGATATAAAAAAAAAAAAATATAACCACTGACATGCTATATGTTGTGGCATCAACTAATTTTCAATCTAATACTGCATACTTCCTGGTTATTTAATAGTTTTTTTTTTTGTTGTTTTTTTTTTTCAAAATTAAATTGCTTACTATTAGACTGTTTAGAAATGAATACGGGTACTGCATACTAAGATTCAATGATCACTAGGGCTATGACAACAGAATATTCTTATTGTTTTGACTCAAGTATATATGCGATACAGTTACTTGACCGAGAACCACATTATATAAAAGCATATAAGATAACGGATACACACTCGAGAGTCAAAACAATGAAAAGAATATGCTGTTGTCCTAGCCTTAATGATCACACACATAGTATTGTGGTCAGAGTAGTCTCATTTTCTCTCTAGCTAGACTGGAAACAAAGTACACCAACAGGGTTAGGGGATACATCTAAATGGAGACTAACACCATGATTTATGCAATGGTTGAACAATAAGATTGGTAACCCTAAAGCAGTGTTTGTGTGGTGTTTACAAATAACATCTAATGCAGATTAAAGATTGTCACGATCAAAAAGATGAAACAGTAAAGCTGCAGGAGGAAGATGAAATTTAATGTCACTGCAAATATTTTATTTCAAGCAAATATTTTATTTCATTTTTTTTTTTTTCCTATTTTTATCATCTGATGTCTACGTAACACTATTTGACATAAGTTGGTTACACAAAATATAGGTTAGTGAATGCAAGTTATGTGACTGTAAAACAACTAATGACATAACAAACACGAATTCAATTACTTGAAGTAACTTACGGACGCAACAAAAAAGAAAGATCGATCATTCTCTCGTTGGTTCTGTCTAAAAAACAAGGCAGATGGGCTTTCAAAGAACTTCTTCCCTCCTAATATTGAGTAACATGGTTTTTAGGCTGTGTATGAAAGTTTCACAAAGAAAAGGAATTAGACTTGCTTTATTTGTTATTTGAAACAAAAAGGGATTTATTAATGGTACTTTCCAAAATAGTGCACTGCATCTTGTTTTAAAAGTCTCTTCATTTGCCATGTAGTTGACAAAACTGCCATGTCAAACACATGCCTTTCCTTCTCTCATGTCGACATGTATGTTAGTCCTGTCATCATGCGGGTTTCAAATCTTTCATGTAAACCTGTATTTGCTTCTTTGTTTCACCAAATGGGTTTTCTGAAATCTCTCTTTTTCTGTCCGCTGCTATGTGTGCAGCTGACCCCACTGTTGTCCAACCATTTTTTTTGTTCAAAATGCAGATCACATCTTATTTCAAAAGTTCCTCTTGCAACGATTCGTGCTTCCAAATCCTCCGGTCACCCACGTGGTTCCTTTGCTTTCTTGCTTTTCTTTCTCTTCTTCCGCTGTGCCATCACCTCGCACACTGACTTGCTCATTTGCATATGTGAGATGCTGCTGCTGCTGCTGCTGCACACACGCCAACAACTTTGTTACAGGGGGACGTGTTAGGGAAGAATCATATGTATCTTTTGAAGAAAAAATAATGGGTTATCATTCTTACACATTGCTAGCTAAAGCAGAGAGGGAGACGCTATGCTACGACGAACTACACCTGATGTCACTACACGACATGCACCAATCATATTTGTTTATGTAGCAAAAACTTGTTCACTTTGTGTGAACAGACAACTTATTGGGACCATAATTAAGGATGTTAAGAGGCTATGTTAGAATTATTCAGTTTTTAGGGTTTGATTTGTATGGAACGTTCACATTAGCAATCTTGTTCATTTGATATGCAGGTATTATTTGTTTAGTTAAACTAGCAAATGTAGGTGATGAGAGGGAGCATACATTTGCTAGTTTACAACATTTGACAAATAATTTACATGAATAAAAAAAGAAATTAACCACGGTGATACTTGTAAACGTCATTTTGATTTGTTTGTTTTCAATACTAAGATTCATTTCGTTTTTCCTTTATTTCTCAGAAGTTTTGAGTTCCCTTTATAAATATAATTTTTTAAGCGAACTTTATCTTCATTTCTTTTTTTTTATTCATTGTTAAACATTTTGCACTACTTGTTGGTTTAACAAAATATAAAACAGTTTAAAATTTGTTTTGATAAAACAATATTAAGAAATGTGCTGCATTCAGTTTTAATATTGGATATGAAAATACGAAAAAAAAAAAAAAAGTTACCATTTTCTCATCTTCATGGTGAACATAATCTAATAATCTATAAAAATAGCTAAAAAAATTGTTCATCTTGGTATTGAAAATTTAAATAACATTTCTTTTTCTTTCTCTGTGTATATTTATTTTTTTTCATCACTTATGTTTGAATTCATATTTTGAAACTTGAATGTAAATTATAAATCTATGATATCACGCCAAAGATATAATCATTTTGTTAAGGTAATGTTTTAAGCTCTACTTATAAGAAAATACAAATAGGTTAGTTGGTAGAACCTCAAACTGCACATCTCAAGGTTTTGGTTTCAATTTCTGGTCATAGCATCTGCTTTACATTTTGGAAATTTATTATTTACTATTAATGCAAAATTTTCTATTTCTAAAAGTACTTGAGGTCTAAGATATTCTGAAATAAGACAAATTCTGGAATGTCTCTGTATCTCTATTCCCTTCTCTCTCATTTTTCCATCCTTCTCTTTAACTCTTTTTATCCTCTGCATAACCTATTCCTTATTACAATATGCTGAAAAAAAAAATGTAATTCAAATAGTGGAGATATCCCTTTTAAATGTAATAATCTGTAAGTTTGTTTTTACTTTCACTGTGACTAATGTTTGTGCAAAATTTTTTTAAATCCAAGGTGTGGTTATTGAGAAAAGTGCGAATAAATGAACAGACGAACAAACGATTTTGGGTCAATTTTACTCCTATAATGCCCCCTAGGGGTAACAACCAGAGTAATTCCGGAAAATCCATTCAAGCAAAAATTTACTTACATCATGACTAATGTTTGTGCAAAATTTTTAAAAAATCTAAAGTGTTGTTATTGAGAAAAGTATGAACGAACAGGAGTGGATTACTAGGTCCAATCCCTTCTTTATCGGGGGTTGGGGGGGGGCCCAACAAAACAACATTTTGGATTCTGGGTAATTTTATTTATATAATAGAAGAGTAGATTAAACATGTGGCAGATAATGATCACTTTTCATACCGCGTTTGTACATCACCGACATTTTTTATATAATACATGGGTAACATCAGATATCTGCTTTTATAGATACACATTTTTTTTTTTAAATTTAAGCGAAGGAAACAATGTATATTTTGTGATATAAGAAAAACAAACTTACAGAGTTGGAATTTGTCCAAAAATACGTAGAAATGCAGCAAAGTCCATTCTGCACTTCATTCACGACTGTAAAGAGAAAATAAAATAAGGGAGAAATAAATTATTGTAATATTCCAACTATTTAAAGCATTACTAATTAGTTATGGTAACACAACAGGGAAAATAACACAAGAAAAAACTAGTGACAAAATAAATTCACTGAAATAAAATTTATATGTATAGTTTAAGGAAGCTTTGAGTATTTTATAAAAAAATAACAATAAATGCCCATTAAATTCCTAGGGATGTTAACTAAGTTCAACATATCACAGACTTAGCACTTGCATAAGCTGACTTACTGCTAAAAACATTCACAACTACAAAAGGAAATTCAATTATATAAAAGTGACAAAAAAAACCAAAAAAACAAGAAACCTTAACTTAAATTGTTAAAAAAACAAGGATCACCAGCTGTTTACCATGGAGCTTTTTCATGTATTTAAAAACAGGACAGCTTTTAAAGTCATTTCTGTTTATGTGGCAAAAACTTGTTCACCTGTGTTCCAGACAACTTATTGGAGCCATAATTAAGGAAGTTAATTTTGACCTCTATAGCTGAAAATATCACTTCCCCAATAACGTAGACACAATCCAGTTATTATTTGACCAATATATAAATTAGTATAACAAAATTAAAATCTTACTTTTAAGAATTATTCTATAATAGCATATAGAATTATATAGGAATGCATAAAAAAACAAACAAAAGAAAACCCCTTAAGTACCTTTGGTATCAAACCGGTAGATAGATAAGAGTAAGCCTAACCATACAAATCTATAAACATAATATATAGTCTAAAGAAATTGAATATTTTATAAAAAATATATAATAAAATCAATGCACTTTAAATTTTTAGGGATGCTCAATTCAACATACTTATATTCAATGCAAGTCGTAAATTAAAATTAGCGTTAAAATTATGTAGTGGAGCACCAAGAGAATGAGCACACAGAAGAAGAGTTGATGGCGGCATAGATATTTTGAACCTTTTCTATTTCTGCACTAATATTTGATTAATAAATAAAAGGCGTTTCAATTATTATTTTTTTTTTTTACTCAAAATTTAATATATAATTTACTTTTTTGAACCAATACATTTTATAATGTAGACCAATGCATATTAAAATAATATGAATACATCGCATCACACAAAAGTTAGCGAGTAAAACACATGCTTATTTCTAAATGTAGATTTCATGTAAGCAAAATCCAATTCGGGAAAAGAAAATTGATTAACTGAATTCTTATAATTTTATAAAACTAGACCAACCGTGACCCATTGAATCAGTATTTATAATGTATATTATTAAATATACGTGTTTAGTGTAAAGACATTCAAAAATGGAAATTTTGAAAAAAAAAAAAAAATAATAATAATATATATATATATATATATATATATATATTTTTTCATTGAACTTTTGAATAGTCAAGTCGCTGCCTGATGATATCTGTTGTTTGATTGAAACAAGTGGCTATTTATAGCAGCGGGATGTGAGCATGTTTATATAACAATAAACAAGTATTATCAGCTCTTTTTATTGAGCACTATCTAACAACCTCGTTGAATTCATTAGTCCATTACTTTTGAATATTAAAAAACAAACCCGAGTATATATATATATATATATATATATATATATATATATATATATATATATATATATATATATATAGTACGTACCCGTTATGGAATTAAGATTTCATTAAAAAAAAAATTTCACTGAATTTGATCAAATATTTTTTTTTTTTTTTAACAGAGGAAAATCAAATTTTAATGAGATCGATCATATCTCACCATCTTGTTTCGCGAACGAGGAGGGCGGCACCAAGGGAGATAACTCCAATCACTGCTTAAAGTTTGTCAAAATTTAACAAAATTATTTTCAAACTTGGGCAGGAAAAAATACCTAGATAAATTTAGTTTTTTTCACTGATTTTACAGAGTTTCTCTGTCCTTTTTTAATCCCTTTTTTGTTTAAAGGATCCTCCCTCCTCATCCACAAAATAAACAAGATGGCTACAATCAATCTCATTAAAATATGATTTTCCTCTGTAAAAAAAAAACAAAAAAAAAAAACTACTTGATTAAGTGAAATGTTTTTAAATGAGAACTTAATTCCATAATAAGTATGTACAATATAATTTTTTTTCAATATTTTCATTTTTTAATGTCTTGATTAAAGTAAATAAGTACCCTTAACATTGACATTGGTTGATAAAGCAATCAGCAGTTATGAATGTTGCTGTAGACTTCTGCATAAGCTCATGCATCAGGATTCTCTGATCTGCACAAAGTAGCAATGATACATAAAAAAAAATTGAAATGGTTTAACATCTCAATAATGGCATACATAGAAATTGCTTAATGATCTAAGAATCGTTTTTAATCTGAATTAAAAATAAGGAAATTATTACTATTTTTGTGCCTCCCACAGTTGGATATTTTTTCCTCTTTAAGACCATATGTATTTTGTCACATTTTTTACATGAGTTTTTCGTTAAAAATTTCATATCTTTGTTAAAACACAAGATAAGCAATGAAATTTTCCATAAGCGTAATTTGTGCAAGAGTTCAGAATATGTCATTGAAAATCTCTAGTTTACTTTCAGCAGCCTTGCATCTTTCACTTCCTTTATTTTGTCCTTTAATCCTCATATTTCATGAGCAATGTTTCTGACAAAAAGGGGAAGAATGTTTTCTGGATCCAAATCTGTCCATCTAATACTTATTGGTTAGTTTTTGACCTCATTTTTTTTTTTTTAGTTCCTCACATCAAATGGCTTCATCCCTCATCTGGAGTGATTGCCATGAAAAAATTAAATGGTTTCCAAGTAATCTGCTGTAAATGTAGATAAATATGCTGCAATATTTTAATACCATGTATCCATTAAAAAAAGAAAAGTATTTATACATGTTATTAGGTTGTTACAAAAGCAATATAGTTTTCTCACATGTTACTTTTATATAGGATTTCTGAATTAATTCATTGATATACATAGCCATGTTATATATCATTTTGAAGCGCGTTTTTTGCTCTAGCGAATCGCGTTATTCATTACCGTTTTCAATCTTTTCATTAATTTTTTTGCAGACTTTTCGACAGCATGGACAAAATTCAAATCTGCACGATTTTCTTGTTCCAGTTCAAACTAGACCAAAAAGCTGCCAAGACAGCTTGTAATAGCTACGATGCGTTTGGCCCAGGAACCACTAAAGAATGAGTGGCACAACTGTAGTTCAAGAAATTTCGCAATAGTGATTAAAGCCTTGAAGATGAAGACAGTTGCAGCCAGTTGACTGCGGTTGATAACAAACATTTGAAAGCCTTAATTGAAGCTGATCCTCAAAAAACCACATGAGAAGTTGCTGTTGAACTCGAGATCAACCAGTCAACAGTCGTTCGCCATCAAAAGCAAATAGGGAACTCAAAAAAGTTGGATAAATAGGTGCTGCATGAATTGAACAATAAAAAAAAAATCGTTTTGAGGTGTCTTCTATGCTCCTTCTGCGCAACAAAAACGATTCATTTCTCAAGCGGATTGTGACATGTGATGAGAAATGGATCCTCTAAGACAACCGGCGATGTTCAGCACAGTGGTTGGATGCTCTACAACACTTCTCGAAGGCAAAATTACACCAAAAAAAGGTTATGGTAACTGTTTGGTAGTCTGCGGCCAGTCTCATCCATCACAGCCTCTTGAATCCGGGTGAAACGATTACAGCAGGAAAGTACTGCCGATAAATTGACAAATGCACCAGAAGCTCCAACGTATGTACCTGAGATTGGTCAATATGAAGGGACCAAGACCAATTTTCCATGACAACGCTCGCCTGCATGTTGCCCAACTGACCCTGCAGAAGCTGAATGAATTGGCCAGAGATAGATTAGTTTGGAAGTTAATTTCTTAAAACCATCCAATGTTAAATTGAATAATAAAAATGATTAGGTTTCAGTTTTTTCTAAACTTATACAAGGTTAATCTAATGAAACTAGTTATTGATTATTAAGTTAATTGCCAATCAATACAATATCTTTAAAAATAGTTCACTTTGGAAGCTTTAACAAAGTCTGAAAAAAAATGCAAGATTGGCATTTGAACTTGGAAATAATTCCAAAGCCAACGTTGGATGTTGAAAAAAGAAAATGGATAAGTAGAAAAATTGTTAGTTAAGAAAAGTCATATGGTTCAATGAAGGCGTACGAGTCAATATTAAACAGTATAAAAGCCTTTTTCCCTAGGAATAAAGTGTAGTATCTGTTCTGGTACTACATTTCATCTTTTCTATCCTTAGTCAGTGAAAGAAATCTTTTTAAACCGAGACAATTTTTATTTTTCTATAACTCAGAGAGAACCTTTTTGTAGGGGAACTGAATTTTCCTTACACTAAAAAACAACCATGTGCTTAACTCCGCCCTCATGGGTTGACAAGTAACTTAAAAAAAAAAAAAAAAAAAAAAAAAAGTTAAAATTAATATGAAAAGAAAATTTTCAATCTATTATACAAATCTCACCTGTTAAAATGTATGCATGTATGTATGTTTGTATGCCTGCCTAAAACTTTCAATAAAAGTGACGGATTTTCGCGAGATCGGTATCATTTTCAAACTGGATCCTTTGGACGACAAATATTGAAAAATTGGCCCCAAAACATTAATTTCTTCACCCTCAACTGGACACTTTTCCACAGCGAAGGGGGGGGGCGCTATTTTTGCCGATATTTTCAAAAGTTAACCTCTCTTTTCGATTGACTAGCCTTAATTTAAACATTCATCACTTCCAGTTTGGCGATGGGCACAACAGCAAAGAGGTCACTGGGGGGGGGGGGGGGTCACGTTCTTTTCCTCCTTCGCAATACAGGTTCGAGTCTGCCTGCCTACTACCACTTTTTTTTTTTTTTTGCTCAATACACACCTTCAAACACCTAAGCAACACCGGGCACCCAGGCTAGTCTATTACATAAAGGGCAGGTGTCTGTGTGTATGTTTGTATGTTCAGCTAAAAGTAAAAAACTACAAAATAAACACCCACAAAGTTGGTATATTCTTGATCGGCGTTGCCTGGATGAATAATATCTAAGTTACTTTTGCCCTGAGCAAGACTAGGTAGCTTCGCTAATTTAAAATAAAAACCTTTTTTTTTTTTATCTCTGCATATGCACCCAAAATCTACCAGATTTTCAGATTCAATTGTGTAACAAAAAAAAAAAAAAATCAGCATAGTTAATAGCTAATACCTTTTAAAAAATTCAATAAATCATTTTTCCGTCAACTTACTAACAGTATTTATTTCATTAGATCATGATGACAATTAAAATACCCTGAAAATATTTGGCATGGATATCAAAGCATTAATTATGTAAAATTTTACATTTAACATAAAATAAAAGTTTGTGGTGGCTTCTTTCTCGTGATATCTGAACTTCAAATATTGCATAAATTTTAATTGGAAAAACAAATGTTTTTAGTAACAAAACTATTGCTGGCATCGTTCCGTTTCAGTTTAGTCTGTTGCTGAATTGCAGTGTCTGGTGTGACTGTGCAAGCTTATCATGAATCAGCAGGCTCTGTTGCAGTTGCCACCAATGTAGGTAGTGTCTGGTTACAAGAGCTCTGTTGCAACTCTATTGTCTATACTTTTTCATCTCTCTCCAATTATGGTTGGTTGGTTGGTTGTTTTACGGCATATCAACCCTTTTAGGTTATTTAATGCCGAATCCAAAGATTTTGAAGAAAAATTTTTTAATAGAATATATTCGTTGTTTTCAAGTCAGTTTCTATTTAACCCATAGTTTGGACCCTAACAGGTACTACCACTCCGGGTCAGAGTGGACCTGGGAGCAATGGTAATTAAAGAGTGGCTCACACTCCCCAAAGCCTGCAAGCTGGCACTTCTCCAATTATGATCTTTCCTCTTAGAGCATACCTTCACAACATTTCTCCAGCGGTTATAGTTTTGTAAAATCAGTATATTTATAACAAACTAAAAGCAGCAATTTCGTAAAGTAGTGAACACATTACATAACGTTAAAAGAATAAAAAAAAGTAAAAGTATAAATAAAAATTGATCGATCAGTTATCTTTCCACATGCACAAACATAAAATTACAATAGAAAAATGCGAGCATGAAAAGTAATATGGTTAAGCTTAAACATGGAAAAGTAAAGGACTAGTTGTTAAAACTGGAAAAGAAAAGGACAACATATTCTAGTAAAAAAATATAATAAAATAACTTAAAATAGTGCAGCATTAAGAATTGATTAAAATAATGTTATAAATTGAATCTTAAAAAATTCTTAATGCTGCACTATTATAAGTTATAAATTTATTATATTTTTTACTAGAATATGTTGTCCTTTTCTTTTCCAGTTTTAACAACTAGTCCTTTACTTTTCCATGTTTAAGCTTAACCATATTATTTTTGGTACTCGCATTTTTATATTGTAATCCATGATTTTTCCAGGCTTCCAGTAAATTCACTTGTTCTTTGTTTAATTTCAGTCTTATTTTTTTGCCCCCATAAACATAATATATATATATATATATATATATATATATATATAAATGTAATAACCATGTACAGCACTGGTCTGCTTTCAATACCCCCCCCATTATCTCCCTTTCATTCTTTCTGTTTCACTTGTTACTTCTCTTTTCTCGAGTCATAAAAAACGTCGCTCACCTCCTAATGTTTTTTTTACGATTTTGAACTCCAGTAAATTCATCATAAGTTTTGTTTTACTGAACGAAAATTGAAAAAATTTGTTTCACAATATAGCTGAGAAGGTCATCTATAAATTGTAATGATTGAAATTTGGTTGAAAAATGAGTGAGCGGTGAAGCTTTAAAGCAGTTCTAAATTACTAAAATTACCACTTAACCATATATTCAAACACTACTGTGTTTGAATGATATATTTATAGTCAGTGGCGGCTCGTGCCTAAGATTAGTGGGGGTGCTGTTTTAAAAAAAAATACCTATTGTTTTAATATTGTGTAAAAATAAAACAAACATAAAAAATATACATAATTTATACGTATGCACACGTATAAAAATACAATAACTTAAAGGAATCCTAAATAGATGTAAATATTTTAAATATTTTACTTATTACATTCATTTGAAAGTAAACTCAATTTTTCTTGTTTTAATTTGTGAGAAAAGATTGATAATTTTCTCCTTAACTTCTGAATGACTGCTGAAGAACGTTTTTTCAATTGAAAGCAACCCATGGTGTTCCTTAGAAAAGATTCTAACGTTCTGCCTCTGATGTAGTCATGGGAATTGTCATGATAATTTTTATGAATTTTGTGATTTCAAAATAAATTTCAGGAGATCAATTACTTTGTAATACTCATGGATATCTGACCGACTATAAAATATTTCTAGCTCAGTTTCAAACTTTCCTTTCAATCATGGGATATGCTTCAGTTGTCAAGGATATCTGTTTTGTAGGTATTTTTTTCTTAAAACTAGCAATGCTTTTCTTGTAAAACAATTTAGCAAGTATTAAATGTTTCGTTGAAGAATATCTGTCCATTATATCAACAGATATATAGTCACACAGTTCTTTAGCTTCGCCCTTGAGTGTTTGGGAAGAATTTTCACAGTATTTGGTGTTTCTTATCTCTAAAATAGCAGTTTTGAAATTTGTTATATATTCATTGACTTTATATATGCTAATTTCCCGAGAAATAATTTCAACATGAGGCATAATTTTATGAAATAGCTCAAACCAAAATATGAAATTTTCATCGTTCAAATATTTCAGAATTCCTGTCGCTTCTGCAACGGTCTCATCTACATATGATGTTGACTGAATTTCAGTGACAGTTTTTTAATGCTTGAACTCTATTTATGTATGTTAAAGTTCCACCTTGTGGCGGATACACGTAGAATGCTTACATCCAGATGCTTCTTGAGAATGGACTGACGCTGCGGTGATCTAGAAAAGAAAGTCAGAATAGCTAAGATGTTAGAGATAAATATTCTAGCATTTCGTGTAATGCTTGCTGCATTCTTCATTATTAAATTAAGTTGATGCGCATAACAGTGAAATGTGCATTACTATAAACTGCTTTTATTTTCGCCTGAACACCAGCTTTTTTGCCTTTCATGAAATTTGCATCATCAAATGTCTGAGCTATCAATTTTTGGCGATTCCATTGAAGAATTATATCTAATTGTTGTAGAATAAATTGTGATATCCCATCAGCGGTTTGGTTTTCTGGAATAAAGAATCCCCAAAAGCGTTCAAGTATTTTTTCATCCAAGACGTACCGTAAAACAATGATCATTTGTGTATGTTCAGACACATCTGTTGTATCGTCAGCCATGACAGCTACAAAGGAAGCTTTGCTAATTTCTGCCTTTATTTCATGAAGGTATATTTGTAAAAGACAGTCAAGTATGTCATTCTGAATGGTCTTGGAAATACCTTTGAAGACACTACTGGTTTCTAAGTGATTCTTTAAATCTGGATCTAATTAAGATGCAAAATTTAATAATCCTCTAAATACACTTGGATTTACTGAATCATCTTTTTCATCATGTCCTCGTAAGGGAGTTTCAAAGTTCCCACAAAAGAAAATACAATCTATTATTTTAGATAAAATTTCACGGTTTTTCTTAACATTCATGTTATGATGATTGATTGAAAGTCTGTAGGCCTCACTAAGTTTTTCTTTAATATTTAGGGTCCCCAAAATTGATAGGGAAACTACATTGTCAACGTGCTTCTTTGACTTCTCATGCTTTTCAGTTCTATCTTTCATTTTGCTAATAGTTCTGAAACCATCTTTTGTCCACGTTACATCACCCCCAAACAACAAACAAGGAAAGGGGAACAATGCCTTTTTTATTTCTTGGGGACGCAAGGAGGCCATGGTTAAATTCTTCTTATATCAATTGTGTTGGGAAAGTACTAGGTAGTCTATTAGTAGAATATCAATTAGGGTAGAAGGAATACAATGTTTATTAACAAAAAAAGTTTTACTATTTAAAAACGGTTTTATTTATCTTTCATTTTGCTAATAGTTCTGAAACTATCTTTTGTCCACGTTACATCACCCCCAAATAACAAACAAGGAAAGCAGAACAATGCCTTTTTTAATTCACAGCCGCAAAGCCAACTTTTCCGTTAGTATCATTAAAGCTATGAATATGCACTTTGTTGTTGCTAATGCCTGGCTGAGATATTTGAATATCAGGCGTTGAACGGCTTCTTTTCTTAATTTCAACTTTATCATGGAGAGACAGCTGTGAAAACTCAATCTGTTGAAGTTCACTTACCATCTCAGAAGTTATTTCTTGGGGATGCAAGGAGGCCACGGTTAAATTTTTTTATATCAATTGTGTTAGGAAAGGTAAGTACTAGGTAGTCTATTAGTAGAATATTAATTAAGATAGAAGGAATACAATGTTTACATGATCCTCTTTTTGCGATTCAACTGAACCGGAAGTTCTAACTGAGTTGAATCATACTTTTATAACTTTTAGATCACAGATTTTTATTAACGAAAAAAGTTTTACAATTTAAAAACGGTTTTATTTATAAAAAGCTTGTTGTTAATTCAAAATAGGCATATAACAAAATAAGCTTGTCATTAAAATTGTTTTTTTAATACAAATATTTTTAACTTTGCCATTATAAGCCGTCGAAAAAGGGGTAAATACGCAAAAACATTTTAATTAAAAAATACTATTTTAAATTGTGTACACTTTACAGAGTAAAAAAAAATATACAAATATATTTCTTTTTAACTTTATAGATTAAATAAAATTTTATGGGGTTTTCCGCATGCAAACAAACGAAAAAGATTTCTTAAAATACATTTAATTTACAATTTTTTAATAATTTATTTTTTCATAAAAACAAAATCTTTGAAATTTACTTGCCCGCAAACGATGGTAAAGTTAGGAGTTTACCATTTAAAAATGGTTTTATTGGATAACAGTTTTATTCAAAATTTAAAAATGTGTCTTTATAACAAAACTTTGTAAATAAAATATAGAATAAAAAGTTTACATGTTTGTACTGTGAGCAAACAAAAAACATTTAAAAGATACATAATTTGATTTACAAATCTTTTCACAACTTTTTATATAAAAACAAACTTTTCTATTTATTATTTGCTTATTATAAAAACGGTTTTACTTACTCGTTTTGTTATTGCACATTTTGATTTAAAAAAACTTTGTTCAAAGTGTAAAACTTCTTACATTGTCCTCGTGGGAGGTAAATAAATGCTAAAGCTTATATATATATATGTGTGTGTGTGTGTCTGTACATATATATGTGCGTGTATATATCGTGTGTGTATATATATGTGTGTATGTACATATATATGTGTGTATATATATATGTGTGTGCGTGTACATATATATATATATATGTATATATATATTTATATATACACACACACATATATAAGTTAAAAACATTTCTAACCAAAATGTATTTTAAAAATAAAATTTTCTTCGCTTTTCTATAGAAAAAAATGTAAATTCTGTAAAGTTTAACTACTACAAAATAAATAGATTTCAAACTACTTAAAAATACAAACAAAATAAGCCATATAGGTAAAAAAAAAATAACATTAGTCGCGTTGGTAGCTTCAAGGCTATAAGCCCGAACAATTTTTATTTAAAAAAAGTTTGGCATATTTTATATTTTTGTCTGCTTAAATCGCATTTAAAAGTGTGGGATTTTTTTTAAGGTGGAGATTTTATTTACAAGAACACATTACACTTTTTAATAATAATAAAAAGAAAACATTTGTAAACAAGCCTCTTAAAAAAAATAAGCGCAAACATCGCATTTCACAAGAGTTTAGAACTGCGAAAACTACAGCTCCAAATTGGCTCATATCGGTTGTCTAGATCGGGCATGCGCACAAGCGTACTTCACTAAGGATGTGTAACTGTGAATTTCGCAGCTCCAAGCAAAGTTTTAGTTTTATGCTTATATGAGTATGAGGATAGTTATCGACATTAAGCTTCAGGATTATATATATATATATATATAAGTTATAAAATATATATGGCAATTAAGCTACACAGAATATTCTGCGTTTCATCCACGCTAGGATTGTGGACTAGGCGCAAACGTAGACCCCACAATTTTAATGAACCACCGTTCTGCCAGATCAAACATATCCATTCCTGTGTCTCGATACATCTTCTATCATTATATATAATCAGTTTTTTTTAAATAGTCAACCATATAGGAGCCTATTCGTGTACAGACACACATTCAGCTTTATATATATATATATATATATATATATATAAAAAATTATTAATATGATATATTATCACGTAGAAAGAAAAAAATAAACATATTCTTTTTAACGTGTATCGATAATATTGAGTAGAAATGACTTGGGGGTGCTGCAGTTCCACAGCTCCAGGCACGAGCTGCCAGTGTTTATAGTTGATCTTAAAAACAAAGAGTTGTAGTAGCAATATCACACCATTTTTTTTCTTTACATCAAATAAACTCAAATCAAGCATTATTGAAAAGAACATTAAAGAACAAAGAAATAATATTGTTAGTTTTTTAAAATCGGCCGATTAGAACTGGAGTTATGACTATTCAAAGTATCAAAACAATGTGTGGTTCATTAGACATTTTGCCTTAAGTCAGTCCTATTCAAATGCATATAAGCTTGTGACTGAAAATGGTAGAAAATTTACACAATTTACAAACTAACCCATCTTTAAAAAGCTTTATCTTCAGATCTTTTTAAAGTATTATGATTAAATTTTGAACATATTATAATACCATGAAGGTTCAGTTGGCATTATTTACGACCATCTGACTTAGTAACTTACGGGGCTAATTAAGATACTAATTAGCATATTCCAGTTTCATTTTAACAGTTTTAAGTAGAAATATCATAAAAACAGTTAAGAAAAATGGTAAGTAAGGCTTTATCATCATAGGAAGTATTATTCTGATGGACATTATCGTTTGACATTAAAACATCATGAAAAACCCAAGATGGTAACCGGGAAATCCAAGACGGCTATCATGACATGCTTTAAAGAAATTATTAATAAAATATGGCTTGTAGCATATCAAATTAAAGAAAATTTTGTTCAGATCAGAATTATGTTTTGAAATAAATTATACTAATTAACATAATTAAGTTTTATTTAACAGCTTTAAGTAGAAGCATCATAAAAAAACAGTTTAAAAAATGGAAGTAAGGCTTTATCATCATGCAAAATATTATTCTGATGGACATTATCATGTCATCATTACATCATGAAAAATCCAAGATGGAAATCAGGAAATCCACCACGACATGATTCAAAGAAATTATTAACAAAATATGGCTTGCAACATATCAAATGAAAGGAAATTTTGTACAGATTACAATTATCTTTTCAGGTACATTAAATTAATCATGATAATTAAATTTTATTTTAACGGCTTCACGTTACTGTGACAATTATTTCTATTACTATTTTGTATAATTTTTTATTTTTAAGTCATTGTTGAGACTTCAAGAGACATAGCAGCCATTTTTTCTTGTTTTCATGTAACGCTCGACACTATTTGTTTTTGAACAGAACAAACATTTACAACAACAATTTATCGAGGTAGTTAGAACAGTAACTTTCCTTTGGTAACATTTATTTGTTATATATTTGTTTTTTGACCACTTTTTCATACCTCTGTGGATTGTAAAATAAACCCAATAAAAGTTATTCTTTTACTTAACTGGATACGTGGCTTGTGTATTTTAACTCATTTAAAAGCGTGGTCATTCTCAGTCATTCTTTTTCAAAGAATTTACTTTTTAAAAATATTCTTTTCCTTTCCATAATTGAAACTTATGTTTTCTAAATAATAAAAAAAAAAAAAAAAAAAAAAAAAAAAATGAATACTTTATGTCCATAAGTTAGTTGATTAACGTTTCGTTTACAGATTTTTTTGTGCACGTCTTGGCATACAAGAATTCTCACGTTTATACGCAGTTGTCACTACTTCTATCGACTCGTGCATAGAAAGTTTTTATTCAATTCTTTTCAAATTTTGAGATAAAAGGAATTAATATATTCGCTATTAAATAGCGTTTGAAAGTTTCTATCTTTACTTATCTTTGTATTACAAAGCGTTAACTTTGAGATGTTTTATTTGTGACTCGAAAACCAAGAACAAAAAAAAAAAAAAAAAATGTTCATTGTCGGTTATTCTTTTTCAAATAAATATTCTTTTCCTGTGCATAATTAAAAATTTATGTTTTCTAAATAAAAACAACAAAAAAAATATGAAAACTTTATGTTCTTAAGTTAGTTGACAAACATTTTGTTTACAGATTTTTTTTTTGCACATCTTGGCACACAAAAATTCTCATGTTTATATGCGGTTGTCGCTTCTATCGATCCGTGCATAGAAAGTTTTTATCCAATTCTTTTCAAATTTTAGGATAAAAGAAATTAATATATACATTATTAAATAGCGTTTGAGCACAGTTTCTATCTTTGTACTACAAAGCGTCAACTTTGAGATATTCTAACTTTTGACTGGAAAGACGTACATTTGTTCAAAGACAATTCTTCTATCTGATAAACTAAAACAACTAGAAATGGTGTTGACGGGTACAACTGCTTCGAGTATTTTTGTGAACACACCTAGCAAAAAGTGATCTACCACCAGTGGGCATGCTATGCTGACAGGTTTCGTCATTAATAGTCGAATTTAAATAGGGATTTCTTGGAATATACAAATCACAACAAAAATATTAAAATACTATTTTAAAGTAAATTTTATTGTGAATCCAGTTATATAAGTTTTATTTTTATGAAAGTAGTAGAAATGTATTTATTACTGATTTAAAGACTGAGTGTCAAATTAAGTAGCAGTGTGTGCCTTGTCAAGTGCTGAATGGTGTCTGGTATTGCTAGTTGTAGATTAACACCCTCAGCTAATAAGATTATATTTTAACCAATTACATGTGAAAATTTTGAAAAATTTGGCAGAAATTTAAAAAAGCAACCCGCAATTTAGAGGGGGGGGATCAATTTTTGTATGTAAATCTAACATAAAATTATCTTTCATTTCAAGACCACATGGCTGTTAACTAAACCTTTTTATTATCAATCCTAAGTCTGGCTGGCAAGGTCATAAAATCACATGTAATTTACCTAAAATAGTAGATTCACCCCCTCTCACTTGAAAAGGAAACATATTGGTTAATTTCCATGAATTGTATGGCCAGTTGTAACTATTGTTCAAAATATTTTCAATCAAATTTTTAAAAATGTGGACAATAAATTGATCAAATCCGAAAACACAGAACATTTTCATTATTTGTTTACACCTTATATACATGCATATATACGGCATAATCATGTTGACACACCAGTCCTTGTCAGATCACCGAAGTTAAGAAACGTTGAGCCTGGTTAGTACCAGAGGAGTGACCATTTTGGAATTCTAGGCGCTGTATGTGCTCTTCGATTATCTCGGAATTGTTTCCAGTCATCCTGAACCTCCTTTTGCCACTGGTATTTAACAATGTCAACTCAGGAGAGATATGGTTGGAGATTGCACAACTCTTGCCACAAAAATTCCATGCGCAGGCATCCTTACAGTGGGTATCCACTGTCTGCAAAGACTAAAAGAAGCCACCATATACATACATGTTGGCACATAGAAAATAAAAGTATTGTTGTCCATTTCTATATTATGGGCAGTTAAATTTTCATTGAAAGAGCAGAAATAACTTCTTCAAACGATGTTAATTATATACTAGCAGGAAGACCTGATGTTGTTCAGGACTGAATGAGGCTCAATAGATGTTCCACCCTCCCATATTTTTTTTGTCATCAAAATCGGTGTCCATTTTGTAATCAGATTAATTAATTGCCTACTCTAGTTAAGAACTTCCTGCAGTGTATTAGGACGAAGCTTCACATGCCTTCCACAGTGACTATGCCCAATACATTGTAGTCTACATTGTACTGTAGAGAATCTACAATTGATTTTATGAAATTATCTGTAAATAATGGTGTTACTTGAAGTTTAAAATGTAAAATGGTTCAATTGTGCTCTAAACAAAAACATTCATTCAAACGTGCCAGTCTTAAAAATTTGCAGTTGATTTTATAGGCTAGGCCTTTCCGTCTGTGTGGAAATAAAACTTCTCAAATGCACTTGTGATGTTAGGTTGTATAAGTGTTAACTTTTGTCAAAATCGAACTTCCTTATTTAACTGGATTCTTTCGATTGATATTTATCAGACACATTCCAATACAAAACCTATGTTAGAAGACTCCTAGACACATCAAGTACCTGTGTACGAAATTTAATAAAATCGGCCAAGCCATTTCCAAGCGTAGGAAACAAATTGACACACATGCACAACGTTATATAATAGTAGAGATAGAGAGATGGAGAAATTACTTTTTTGAG
The DNA here is from genome assembly GCF_053919585.1 of Euprymna scolopes. NCBI lineage: Eukaryota > Metazoa > Mollusca > Cephalopoda > Sepiida > Sepiolidae > Euprymna > Euprymna scolopes. The sequence continues at coordinate 69,844,473 of NC_136483.1, forward strand.
AAAAAGTTTTTATGCATCAAGTTTTTTATATCTTCAAATATTTATTCATGGTGTTTGGTCTGGTTGTTTTGTAGAAAGAAAAATAGTTTTGTTTTTGACTTTGCAGGACGTGATTGAGTTTTGCAAAGGAAAAAAAACCAAAAAACAATAACATCAATGTTTGGTGCATTTTTTATCAGGAAGCCAGTATCTTCAGACAGCCTGATCTGGTAGAATCAGCTGCCTTAACAGGTATTACCACTCTAGGCCAAAGTGGACCTGAGAGCAATGGTAACTAAGGAGCAACTTTACATTTCCTATTACTCCCATATAGGATCTTATAAGTGGATGTTTTTTAAGGTCATACCTAACACCCCAAAAGTGCTTTAGTTTATAATTCAAAACAGCAGTCACAAGATGTGTGCACCTGTTTTGGAAGGGTAGGGGGGAAACAAACAAACTAACAAAGAAAAAAAAGAATGCCAGTATTTACAAGAAAGGACAGAAGGAATCGCATTTCAACTGTTTCTCAGTTTTCCTAAATTTAAATGAAAGCTTTGGTTGGTGAGGCATGCGCCCGGGGGGGGGGGGGGGGTAAGCGAAATCAAGGAAGTGAGGAATTGGAGACTGTATTTATTTCATGTTAAGAAAGAAAAGAAAAGAAACAAGGTATAATTTATTTGTTCCTTATGGCATATCTCAAACCTTTTAGTTAATGTGACAAAAAATTTCCTCGGGTAAAAAAAAAATTAAATATCTGCTTATTATTATTTTTTTTTTTTTATTCTCATCAAACATTTTGGTTAATGTAACAAAACTTTTTCAATTTGAATAAAAAAAAAAAAAAAAGAAAAAGTTCTTCAGATAAAAAAAAAATACAAAAAAAAAAAAAATTTAAATACCTATTTATTATTTTCTTTTCCATTCTCGTCCCAAACAGAGGTTAGACGTTTCGTGAACGACTTCCAACTTCTGTTTATGGCCATTTTGCTTCTACTTGTCGACCAGGATCAGATCATTATCAACTGATTACTTTCATGTCTTGAGCAGTATACTGCGTGGATCTGGGTCATCAATATAAATGGGGGACATACTTTTGGAATGTTTTCGCATGATTTGTGACGGGTACGTGCAGAAACACTCGAGAATGATGTGCATGTGCATTCACTGGAAACCTCTTGAAATAACAGAATGGACTCGCTCAAATGGTATATAAAAACGACACGAGAATAACTTTGCAGATTGCTCTTGAATCATGTTGGCATTAGTAACTATCAACGTTATTGTTTGAGTTGCGTTGTATCAATGTGTTAACAGATTACAGGTTGGATATGTGCACGCTACCACTCTCACATATAATGGGATCCGTGTTTAGCAAAATTGCCAACAGAGGCTTGAAAACTCATGTGGCAGATATACGTTGTCTTTACATGCATCAATTCAAAGCCAACAGAGTCTAGACCATTTTTAAAATGACCATTTCCCTGCTAATTGCAATATGTTGTTGGTCCTGTGCTGTTCTAGGAGGTCTATCTTCCCACCTTTGAGAAATAGCTTGTTTATTGCTAATCGCTAAAACGTCCATACTGGACAATGCTGACAGGGCTGTCCAGGCTACTAGAGTACTCTTCCTCTGAAAGGGGGGGGGGGATACTGGCTCTTCTATTTCTGATCCTTGTATCACATCTTCCCACCATGTGAGGTGATAAATACCATTAAATATGATAAAAATAATGACTGGAAAATTAGTTTTGATATTAAATGAATTCAGTTTCTACAATGTGTGTGTGTTTTTTTTTTTTTTTTTGCATATTTTTCACATATCCAGAGAAGCATAAAAACAAATATTTGCCTTTTTTAATCTTTTAAGTTACTCCAAACAAGTGAGGAATTATGCAGCAAGATGATTGTTCACATTACATTTAATTTCTGCACGTTGGTACAGTCAAGAAAACAGGAAAGAAATTCCGGCACAGTTTTACAATCGTTCACTGTACAAAGAGAGAGACAACTTAGAGATTTGTTCATTTTTTCATTTCATAATTTAGGACGCTCGATGCAGCAATATTTTTGATTAAATCAAAACATAAAAAAAAAAGAAAAAAAAAAAAGAAAGCTACAAATTTTTTTTATGTAACAAAGCTGATAACATTAATAATACAAAATGTAGTTTGTACATGACAAAACAAACAAACCAACGATATTTTTATTAGATGAAAACATTTAGAAAAGTTGCAGCAACTAAATTAAGTAAATGTTTTTTTAAAAAAATACAAAAAAATGAAACTCTTTAATAAAACAAGGAGGAAACTTTTAAAGCTACAGCGACTTTTTTTACTGTAAGATTTTTTGTGATGTTAAAAACTAGATGGTGTTATTAATACTATATAAGCTTTGTTACAGTAAAAAAAAAAGTTGCAGCTTTCTTTTTTTAATGTTTTGATTTCATAAAAAATATTGCTGCGTCAAGTGTCCAAAATTATGAGATGTAAAAATGAACGAATCTCTTAGTAAAAGAGAGTTGTCTCCCTTTGCACAGTGAACGGTTGTAAAATTGCGCCAGGAATTCAAATCAAAGTGGTCCAAAGAAAGAGGAACATTTCTAGGCATTTAAGGAATTCTACAGTGAAGGGGTGGGATTTTGTTGCTAGTCTGATAGATCAAAAATATTTCTGTTTAAGGATACAAGAGCAACAAGTTTATTACAGTGCATTCTATGGAAATGCTTGTAAAACGAGCACAGGAATGTAACACTGCAGTGATGCAACAGAAGCTGGAGTTTGGTAGACAGTAGGTTAGAAATTCTTTTGTACACCCTGTTCAAGGGGGAGAGGCTTATGGTTGGTGCAAAAGCCCAGATGTAGCAACGATACATCAGCCACAAGCGAATGGTGGCTTTAGAGATATAGGCTGGTGTGAGAAGTTTTCTAGCACAGTAAAGGGAGCTTACCTTCTTGGTCAACTTCTTCATGATGCCCGAGAATGTAAGGTCGAGAGTTTTAATGTTCGACTCTTGTAAAGAATGCTACCGGCCACAACAATCGGTGGAAAGATTTCTTATAGCTGTTAAAGGAAAGAAGCTTTGACACCAAGTATACACACATAAGTGGTCCATTAACGGAGTCCTGCCTAGAAAATGAAAGTCCACCAGATAGCAGCAATCCTTTTCCATGCGCAACATAGCACAACAACTATCCCAATATTATACAACTGATGATAGAGCAGCCGCTCTAAGCGCTACCAAGGAGTTAGGGCTCCTGTACTGTCAGTCAGAAACAGCAGTCAGACAAACTGTTAATCAGGTACCCCCAACCTCTCAGACAAGACCGACCCCGAAAACCAAGTGAGCACAAGTAGCATGCAAGCAAACCCAATTTGCTAAGTTTGTGAGAGAAAGAAAAACATTATGGATAGGGGAACAGCGTTCAATGTCCTAGTCAGGAAACAAGGCCAAGCACAGGGTGGCTCTGATGATTCCCTGGTATTGACCTCTGTGCGTGGCTAATAGAAAAAGTTAAAATAGGACCATTTTTGGTTTCTTACTAAAGACTAGGTCATTTTCTTAGAATTCAACCATCGGCTTGCATGTGTAATCAATTTGTTCTCATACTCAGAGCATGTCATCAGCATATAAATCCATCTCAGATGCGACTGCATTGGGTTAGGGTTATTTATGAAGATTAATTTGGAAACAACATTACAATAATAAAATATTTTTGCAAAGTCTTCGAATTAACAATTTTTCTGTGTACTTATTTTACATACATGAAGGTTTTTAAGTTGAATACTTGACATCCAATTCATAAATAGTTGCACACATGTAGAAAATATCCTATTCTCATGCATATTGTGGCAATGTGTCATTGTATCACTGATATGACACACATGGTCGATAAAGAAGAATATAAAAAAAACAATGAGAAAAGACATTTAACATTTATTACAAGATGCCAAACGTAAATTAGTAATAACAACAAGGAATTATTTTGATTCCATTTTACTCGCTACATTGTTTAAGACCGCTTTACTCTTTAGAACTCTTGAACATGGATTTGCAATTGTACTATTATCACGTTTCATTTTACTAATCCCTAGGTTAATAACTTACATTTTAATAATTGGCCAAGAAAAAAAACGTTGATTTCACAAAATAAGACCCTATCAAGCATGCAATAACAGTCACGGAAACAAGCGCCCAAGGGTGGCATGTGCGATACTCAAAACTCGAAACCCGACCAATAGGACACAAAAAGGTGACATATGGTCAAATTCCACCATGTCTTAATTTGCATATGTCGAATTTGAGCATATAAAAAGCCTGTATTTCTTTGGTTAGAGAGAAGATTTTTTTTGCTCTCTCAGTCATTTTGTACATACTTTGTGTGTCAATGAGAAGAAGAACAACAGATTACTTTTTTTTCATACTGCATGTCAGAGGGAGAAAAGAACGATGGGTTTTTTTTTTTTTTGGTGCACGAAATGGCATTCAGCAGTTTAAAAATTAAATTTCAACACTGCTCAAAACATCTGCCATTTCTACATTTAAAAGGAACTACAAAAATTAAAATTTATTTAGTATCACAAATACATCCTTCTAATCAATATCTAAAACCACAACTTTCGCTCTTGTCATGCACACTTAAAATGATAGTATTTAGTCAATCTGGTTGTCCTTATCCTAGTCATCAAAATGCCCCCATCCCCTTACAATCAAGTTCGTTCACAATTGCAATAACTAGCACTTGTTGAAAATTTATAATCTGTTAATCTAAAGTTTAAATAAGTTAAAAGACCAGTAGATCCTTGGTTTTCTGTAAAACTGATATACTGTTGTGTTGGGAATCCAGTTTATATATATATCTATATAATTATAAAACTCAAATGACCTTGTAACGAGTGATGTAACCCACTTTCCAGTTTACGACATCCGGTTGCGCATGCACACATAAACATTAACCCATAACAATGTAAACAAATAAATACAAATTGCATCTTTTGCAGATTTTGACCTGCACACCGAAATATTAACGTTATTATTTCGAAATTATTATTCAACATGGGAAGAGTGGGGGTGTTTTGCAACTATTCTTTATTACAACTATACTGTCGCTATTTTCTTACAACTAAACAACTTTAACCCGTTGACAAACATAAGAACAATTGTAGTAAAGCCAAGACTACTACTACTCTATCTGTCCCTTTTCCTTCCTTCCTTCTTTTTTTATTTACATTTCTAGATAGAAAATAGTTGTGTGAAAACGGTGAATTTGTTGACACATTTACTAATCTGTTTCAATATTAGTTTTATTTCATTTTATTTATTTAGGTTTTATTTTTTTGCTTCAGGTTTTATTAATTCTTTTTTTTTTTTTTAATTTTAAGTTTCTATAACTTGGTTGAAGGATTCCAATATGGGTTTTTCATTCTTATATTTCTCATTAGAAGGTTCATGTGAATTTTTGCTGCTAAATGACTTTCATCGGCATTCGATTTGTAGGAAAATCATGTTTAATTTTCGATTTTTGAGCGATTATTCGGAAAAATTGGTAACTTTACACGAATAGGGAGGATTTTTTTTCCATGTTTGAGTGATCCGTCCGTGATTTTTCAATTTAATATACTTTCATAGAAATGTTTCTGTCATGTCAAAAAAAAAAACAAACTATTTTCTTTACGCCACAAGTGTCATGCTCAAACATGAATTCGATAGCTAATATAACATACTGACCCAACGGGTCACGGGTAGTCTAGTATATATATATATATATATTGACCTCAACACTAATCCTAAGTCTGGGATGGTGTGGAAACTCTAAATTTAGCTTTGCTTTATATGCAACACAAGTAGTCAAAATGGTAAACCAACTTGCTTCCAAAAGCTGAAAATTTGAAAATCATAGTGACCACAAATAACATATTTTAAAAATGAACCATGAAGAAAAATCAAACAAGACATTTTTGTATCGTAATAGTTATTTGGTATTATTAAAGGTTATGTTAAATAAATGAAGGGAATTAGTATTTAATATAGCTGTATTTTTGCATTTATGAGAATAACAATATAAGAAATTATCGCTTAAAGAGAAGCAACGTATTTGAACAACCATGCACCTGTACCTCTCCCTTCTCCCTCTCTCTATGAAGACTGTTTGAAAGTGAAAATAGTTCAGCAGAAAATAAATATTCCTGCATTTACCGAGAATGTTAAAATGACAAAAAATGTCATTTGTTAATTATTTTTTTAGTTAATCAAATTATGAATAACTAGCAGGTCTCTCAGTGTTGCCTGGTTGCAAAATTTGCATAAATATTATATTTTAATTCTTACTGAAACAGACATGCATGTGAGTATTGTTTTTTCTAAACAATTCACTTCTTGTAAGTAAAAAAATAAGAAAATACTCAGGCTGAGATTGAAATCAAAACCTAAAGACAGCAAATCAAGTATGATACCCATTAGGCTGGCTTGACACGATCCTTGAAGAGTTTTCAAACCTACTTATTTTAAACATGAGGAATCCCTCATATGAACCATTCACGCATGCACATTCGAGGAACAGTTAGCAAACAGATAAAAATCCAATGACCCCTGAATACAAATTTTTCAATTTTGACCCCATAGCAGCCCATGTTTCCTAATGTAAACCGATTAAAGTTTCTCACATGTCTGAATATCCTATATACTAAATTTCAAGTCTGTAAATCAAAAATCTGTTGAGTATATAGGTTGAGAAGGGTGTATACGCGTACACACACACACACACTTTTATAGATTACTAATTTTAAATATTCCATGCATGTGTGAATTGTAGCTTTGTAGAAATATATAGGATATCAGGTGTAAATAATTTCCTAGCGTGGTAAAGGGAAACCACCTTCTTTGCAGCAGCCTTTGCAATGTCTTCTATGTATTTGTTCCAATTCATGTTACCTGTGAATATTAGGCTGAGAAGTTTGAATGGTAAACTCAACTATTATCAGTGATATTTATCCATGGCAATCTGTGGCTGGAAAGCTTCTTTATAATTGTTGAAGGAAATGAGCTTTGTTTTAGTAGTATTATATGTTACTCATTTACTTATTCATTTACGTCCTCATTCCACTACAGATTGGGGGTAATTTTCTAAGGTTTCAGACATTGCCTTGGATATGTGCTCCATTTTACCAATGCTATTATTACGGTATCATTTGGTCAATATATTATTTATTATTATTATATATTATATATTATTATTATTATTATTTATAAGTGAACTAAAGTAATTGTTATTTAAAATATCATGTGAGCAGGTTCGAGAGTAAAAGTAATTTTTTTGCCATGTGTTTAAGAATATAAATTGTTTTCAAATTAAAATAGATTTAAGTAAATAGTAAAACGTATGAATGTTTTTGTAGTTTGTGACTGATATTGGAGTGTCAGAAGTATCTGCTAAAAATTATTGTACTGGATAGAATATGTAATTGATGAAATCAATTGGAATTCCAATTTTTTCTGGTGAAGAACATGGTGATAATTTGCAAAAAGGACTGGCTAGTTAAAATCAAATATCTTTTGGCAGATGCATTGCAAGTTTAATTTGGTCTGGTTGTTTTGTTTTATAACATATCAATCCTTTTGGGGTTATTTAATGCTGAATCCAGTAATTTTGGAAAAAAGTTTTTCGCCATCAAGTTTTTATATCTTTAAATCATGGTGTTTGGTTGGGGTGGTTTTGTTTTACAGTATATCAACGCTTTTTTGGTTCAACCATTCTGGTAAAAGATTCTATGCTTCAAATACATTGTGTTTGATTTGGTTGTTTTGTGGAGAAAATTTGGGGAGGGGGGGTTGCTGAACATGATTTGCAATGGTAAAGGAATAAAACAATGTTTGGTAAATTTCAGGTCATAAAGTTTGTATCTTCAGACAACCTGATCTGGTAGTACCCGAAGGTTATATTGGAAAATCCCACTAGCTTAATTTTATCTATTAGATGTACCACTTAGGTGGCATTTCTAAATTAGTCTTCAGTTTTGTATTATTTGTAAAAACAATCCAAAAGAATTGAACTTGCTTAAAAGAAATATACAACATGCTACAACTGAACTTTTGAATAACATCAGAAAAAAACATACAACTAACCCAAGGAATTTCATGGATCTAAGTAGTTTACAACAGTAGCAAAGGGGGAGGTGATGGTGGCTAAGTGGTTAATGATACAGATTGACAATCTGGGTGTGCGTGCCAAGTTCAAATCCAGTTCATTCGATAGAAACACTTTCGCTTAGTGATTTTAGCAAACTTTACGTGGTCCCTTCCATAAGTACCTGATGCCTTTCTACAAAAAAATTCCAACTGAAAAGATATCAGGGAAACGAATGCCAACAAAAATCATCTGATTCATACAAAATGAATGAATGATGCTAAACATCAAAGTTAAACACAAGATAAGTTTTTTTGAGGAATTTAGCTGCCCCATTGGAGCAAAATTAGTTGCAATTGGCCCTGTCAGCATTCTCCAGTAAGCGCATCCCAGGTGATAACGAAGAGCATGGTCTCCAGAAACCAACCAGATTAAATACAAGTGTGTATCAGAAGTGAGTATGCTGATCACTCTAAGTCTATCCTACTCTTAAGTAGACATTTTTGTATATCACTTACATTTTAGTAGTCACCACAATACCACATTTACTCTATGGGTGTGGCCTTCATAAGATAAGCTATGGGACAATCCTACTTAAAATCTCCAAATGATTTTGATGGCATTTAGATGAATATAAAATATTAATCCTTTTTTGTTTATATAACACTCTTGACTCAAACAACTTAGATTTTGTTAATGTTTATCTTTACTTATAAAAGCAGGATTGCAGAATGAGAGTTGAAAGTTTTGGAAGGAATCAGTTGGACACAGAAGAATGCTAGTGGTCGGATTTTTTTTTTTTTTTTTTTTCACATGGTAGTCATCAATTATCAAGGCTCGGAAGCAACTCGGGGATAAGGGTTATTGCGTGTACAGTAATCTTCGAAGAATTGACAGTCTGAATATTGAAAGACTTTTAAATAAGGAGCCGGAATCGGGCCTTATACTTTCTGACTCTGCAAGCCTGTTTTAAAGTTCAGTTTAGATATTAGTTGCATGAGTTTCCAATTAGCGTCTCACCAGATAGTTCGAATCCTGTACAAAAACTTGAGACAAAATAAAATGTTAATAAAAATTTATTCATTATTTTTTTTTCGATTGTAGAATTTAAATCTTTTTAGTCACCTAAATTATTTAGAATGAAATGGGTTTTGGCATTACTTTTAGATAAGATATTTCGGTACTTATGCAGAATACGGACTATGCTAGATTTTCTTTTAGATAGAATTTTTAAGTTGGATTTAATTTTATGGTAGTTTTTGTTGAGACAATTGTTAGGTGAAAGCAAGGAATAGTTACAAAACGCCTTCCCCATGTTAAGAATGCGTTTCTAAATAACATTATTGGTATTTATTTGCTCCCCATGAAAGCAAAATGTGACACAAGGTCGTTTTTAACGTGAGGGAGAACCAGCTCCCCACAAAAAGGGGAAATCTGGAAGTAGGCAAAAATAAAAATTGCCTTAGTAAAGAAGAGTTTCCCCATACATTGACTAAGGACAACAAATCAACTTACATTACAAAATACCTGATATTTCCCCAAAACTTCTGGTCTTGATGGAGGGAAGACTTGCTGCTATGGTATCAAATGATCTGAAATAACACTAAGGGGAGACTTGATTCCAAATATTCTCATTTTTTATATCTCCCCTCTTTAGTTTTCATACATAAAGTAGATTTCACAGTATATAAGGATTAGTTGATACTAGAGATATTCGTAGTTGTACCCTATTTTCAAAAGAGGAGATATAAGAAATATTTGGAATCAAGTTTCTCCTTGCTGCTATTTCAGATCATCAAGATATCAAACCATAGCAGCAATTTTTAGTCTCCCCTCCATCAGGGCCAGAGGTTTTGGGAAAATATATATATATATCTACAAAGAAGGTTGGTTCTTTCTACCGTGCTAGAAAATACACCTGAAAGTATTCTGTACCTCTAGAAGGCTACCATTTGCCCATGTATAGAGTATTGTTTCCACACTTGGGTTGGTGCATCTGCTACTAGTCTCAATCTTAGACAGGGTTCAAAAGAGAGTCACCAACCTAATAGGTCCTGCACTGTTAGCTAGACTTCAATCTCTGTCCCATCGATAAAATGTTGCATCCCTCTGCCTGTTTTACAAGTATTTTAATGTTAGGTATTCTAATGAACTACAAACCCTTCTACCCCTCTATGTAAATACTCCCAACAAACAGCAAAATTTCACCCCTACACAGATTCCCAGATGCCAGAAAGCCTTAGAACTGTTAGACTTTGGAATTCCCTTCCGGGTTCCTGCATCCCTGACTGTACATGCAGAAGTTCAAGTGTGATGATGTAAATAGACATCTTGCTGCTCAACTCCCTACATAATATTTCTGCAATTTATGTCCCAGATAGTAGCCCCCTACATCAAAGTGGCATTTTCACCCCAAACAAGGCACAGTGCCACTTTGATATATATATATATATATATTAGTACTGATTTCAAAAGTTAAAAAAAAAAAAAAAAGACTTAGGTGCCATCAGCTAAAACCAAAACCTTTAGCGCTCTAGCTGCGTTTTCTACCGTTCGAGCTACTGACAGATAGATAAGAAAGATTTTAAATTAAACCACTTCAAGCTATGCGCAAAAGTAATAGAAATGTGTCATTGTGTCGGCAAGTTGAAATGAACATTTTGCACTTCAACTTGCCAACATATTTTTGTACACGTTATTCATCCAAACAAAGATGTTACTCGTTATAAACCATCCTTGATGTATGATTTCCTTTTAATTTCAGTGTTTATGTGACCAGCCACACAGGCACACACACACACACGTTTTATTTATATAGATAGATAAATATATATTTAAAAAATGGTTACCTGTCCTTTATAAAATTATTTTAAACCGCGTTCTCAACTTGTTTATAAAGATGGCGATTGTTTTCTGGTAGAGTATTCATTTCAGCGTTTCAAGTGTACGATGGAACTTGCTATGTTATTTCTTTACTTAAATGATTTAAGTAAAAATTAGTACAGTTCTTAGTAATTTGTTTGGCTCATTCTGAAACCGCTTTCACCTCAAATAATTTAGGTGATCGAAATAGGATTTAACTTATTTTTATTACTACTACCACCATCATCAGTATGGTTACTGGCCTTTTTTCTTTCTTTTTTTTTTCTTTCTTAAGACATAATTGAAGGCATTAGAATAATACGGAGTAAGCCCTTTCTCACCCGTAAGCATGTGGCTAAATGGGTAACTCCGTAAGTTGAGCTCCCGTTGAGCGATGGGCGCGAGCGTGTTGTCTCATGTGATCGTCCACAGAAACCGGGAAACACGCGGAGGAGGAGAGGGGGGGGTGTCGGCTTGGAGAAAAATCGATAATTTCAAACAATGAGATTTGTCTGGAAATGTGTCGAAGAAGAAGAGCCGTTAAATGCCACCACGAGAAAAGTACCAGGAAAACGAAGAAAAGATAACCAGAACCACACATTCGACATTAACAAAATAGAAACAATTCGTTAAAATTCATACAGAAAGTGGAATTTTAATTCTGGTATGGGTAAAATCCTAAATAAAACCAGAAGAAACCGATATAAAATATCCAGTTATTTTTACTAAGTAAATATTTCGCAAATATATTTCATTTAAGAAAAAAAAAAAAAAAAAAAAAAAAAAAACGGGCAAAAAATAAATTGAAATTAATTAAATACAAAATCCCTTTCTTTTGCAATGGCGATATAAGAAGATAACTGACATAATTATCTAATTTATTAATAAAAATTTAAGTTCAACAAAAACACTATGAAAAACGGAGAAATAGAAATATATGCATAAATTAAAAATAAATAAACATAGAACCGTAAAATAAAAAAAAATAAAGCGAAAACATTTAAATCTGGACTTATACAGAAATTAAGTTACGATTTAAGAAACCGACAAAAAATAGTTAAAATTTAAAAAATATAAGTTTTTTAAATTAAAAAACAAAAAACAATAAAAACAAAAATTTAATAACTTAAACTACTTCCTCGTTATTGCACTCTGAGTCGTGCACATAAAAAATGCCGAAAATATAAATTTTATTAATTTATTAGATTTTCTTTCAATAAAATTGATTTTTGAATTAGAATTTATTTATTTAAATTTTTTTTAATGTGACTATTTACTTAGAAAAAGAAAAAAAGGTTGTTAAAAAAAGGGTAGCCGCAAAATAAAAACGTGTTCGTAAAAAATTACATACAGGTCTGACTGTCAAAAAACGAGAACCTGCCAAGAAAACGTCGGGGAAAAAAAAAACAACTCAAAGGTTGTAAAAAAAAAAAAAAAAATTAAGAATGTGTTTAAAAAAAAGGGGGATAATTAATAAACACATAAATACCAATATTTCAGGAAATGTATCCGACGGTTGAAGTAGTTTTGCTTTTGATTACACAAGAAAGTGCTTAAAAATAAAATTCACAACATGGCTGGCGAGTGCACGTCCTTACCTCTCACGATTTCACAACATAAGAACCGGACCTGTTTTTTTTTTGTTGTTGTTGTTGTTTGTTTTGTAATTCCATTAAAAAAACAGCAAATATATTTTTATAAAAAATGAACTTCTAAATTATTTAAAACGAGGAAGAAAACATAGGCTTTCTCTTATACTGTTGATTTTTTTTAAAGTATTTTTTTTTAATCTTCTATTAATCGTAAGAAAAAGAGATGAAGTTAGAGGGAAGGGGGCGAAAAGGGAATTTGAAATTAATGAATGAAATGCGAGATCGGCGCGTGTGTAGCTGCCACGAGAGGCGTGAATAACCCAGCTTCATAGGATACATAACTACGATGGTTAGGACATCACCTCATATCATTTTATGGGGGAGGGATTCGTCTGCGTAGTGGATCTCTCTTAAAGCTACTTTTTTTTTTCAAACTTATTTTCTTTACTTCTTACAAACCCATTTTCAGCAAAATTTCTCTTAAAACGTAAGTTAAATTACATTATAAAATATGCATTTAATTTGGGTAAAATTTTACCCTTTGCTCTCACGCTATAAATAATTTTAAAAATGGGATTGTGTGTGTGTGTGTGTGTGTGTGTGTGTGTGTGTGTGTGTGTGTGTGTGTGTCAACACCCTGGAGATACAGGAGCAAAATATTTTAAAGCTTTAAAGTGGGGTTCATTTTATCATATAAATTTAATAAAATGATCGTCCAGTTCTGGACACATAGGCAGTAACAGAACGAATAACCATTTTTTTTCTCAAAATGACTGTCACTTTATAAATACTAAAGAAAATGGTTACTTGTTTTGTCATACATTATGTAGTTAAAAACTGGGTGTTATATTTATATAATAAAGTGAACCTAGGTAAATGACTCTAAAGACACGAAATTTGCAAGCCAGAAATACTTACCTTGAATATTTTCCTTAATTCGGTTCTGTGTTTGCAGAAAACATTGCGCCTTTTGCGTGCTCTGAGCTGGTAGTCAGGAATTCAAGTATTGTTAGATTCGGGATTAATCCTATCACAAGAAAGTTTAAAAGTTCAATAAAGTTCATGACTGAAGAATAAGCCGTGATTGCTTACAAGGTTCCAAAGCTAAAGAAAATAATTCAAGATCTCATTTTAGGGGATTAACCACAGGAGTAAGTTCCTTAGAATAGCTTTCTGTGGATAAATTGGCAGGGAAAATTTTTCCCACTAATTTTCATAGAGACGTGAAGAACACGTCCTTTCTTATCAAAAGGGCATCCTTTGGCGAGTCTCATATAATAAAAAAACCTCCTGAAATACAAGAGCGGAAGTGTTTCAAACAATACGAATTTCAATGAACTCCCCCAAAAGTACTGAATAGTCACTACTTTTTTTAACACCTGTGCAATTTTTAATTGTAATTAATGTTTTAACTTTGAATGGTGTTGCTAGAGCAAAGAATACATGTTTTCTAAAAAGTATTGTTAAGCATCATTTATTTTTAATTATTTTTACAATCAATAATAATTCTACAACTAAAAATCAAAGAATTAATTATTATTAGTGATGGGACGATTCCAATATTTTTCCTGATTTCAATACAATTACTGATTCCATGCCAAATTACCAATTTCGATTCTTTATAAATCTTTAAACATAACTATAAAATAGTTATTTGCCCCAATTACCGTAAAAACACATCTTAAATGTGTGAATATTGTCTCAAACATAAAAACACAGTTGTTAGGGGGTGATCTGTAGATTTTAGTTTTAATTGAAGTTTAAATCAATTTATTATCTTATTATTACTACCAGCAGTGGAAGAATTTTTCTTAAAGCAAAATCATATAAAATTTTAAAACAAAATCAAATAAAAAAAAATGTAATTAAAAGAAATCATTTTTGGCAGAAATTTGTATAATTCCGATACCCCAAAAAATTCCAATTTTTCTGATTCCGATTAATGGTCCCAACACTAATTATTATTTTTTTAGTTTCTAGGTATATCTTCCTTTTACTCAAAATGAGAACTCTTCTCTTTGCATATTTGCCAATTGTAACAATTTAACCTTCTTGGAGGTGCCCGTTTGTCAGTGCTTCAAATGAATTCCAAAACTTTCTTTAAGACATTAATCATCTTAGTTAATGATGAAAATTTAGATATCTCCAAAGGCAAGCTTCTGTCAGTAGAGGTATCATCTTTATACAAACATTAGATAATTCTCTTATTAGTGCCATTAAGACACGGAAGGAGAGCAGTCGGCTATTCAATACTGGCCTGCCTTACCCAATCAAATCCATAGATTCATAAATCATGAAACTGGCAGAACTTAGAAGAGGAAATACCTTGAGTAAGTAGGTCTGCAAGATTCTCAGATCTAGAAACATATTTGTAAACGATTGGAGTGTTAAATTCATTCTTTAACTCTTCCACCATTTTTTAACGTCCTTAATACAGTTTCCGACAAATATATATTGCCCTTAAATAATTTTTCATTAAGAACGCAAGATAAAACAACCTGAGCATCAATAACGAGAGAGTGACTCCATGATAACTGGAGCCATTGGGGATTTAACTTACAGACTAAGAATATGGCTAAAAGTTTCAGAGTGAGTAGGCAGTGCTCTACATTGCGAGTAAAACAGTCGCATTTGCGAGTGATTTTTCAAAATGGCGACTAGAAATAATGAAACGCTTATCTTTTGGCGATTGCATTTCTTTCACCGACAATCTTCCAAAGCTCACTACTGAGTGAAAAATATCTTTTCAACTTTCTTTTTTTCTTTTTTCTTAACAAAGTTAAATTATTTAAACAATAAAAGTTTAATAGAACAATATAATCTTTTTTTATAAAGTCTGGTTGAAAAAAATATCTGAAGAAATCAGAATGTTTATACCTTCAAGTATCAACATAAAATTTGTTGTATATTTAGAATTACACTTATTAAAAAAACACACAGAAAAATCATTTACATACTTGTCACAGAACAAAGATGTCATATTCTAAAAATCATGTGGGTTTGGCTAGTAACTTTTCTATTTGGCTAGTAAACAAAAATATTTAGTTGTCAAAGATCAACTAAAGATAACTTTGTCCATAGAGCCCTGGTAGGGATTTTTTTTTTTTTTTTTGAGAGGCGCCATTTTGCTCTTTGCAAAAAAAAAAAAAAAAAAAAAAATTCATTTCCCTGTTTGCCAAGAAAAGCCATAAGCTTCTTTTAGGATATCACAGAAGCACAAGAATTCAACAGGAATACCTTTCTTAAAGGGCCTTCCAGGAAATATCACCTCATAATCGACTTAACTCCCTTGCCAATAACCTCCAACTATCATGGATTCCTCTTGAATTTTCTGATCCCAAGACAACTTCATTTTCCATAAATTACTGATAAGAATTTTTCCCAGAATAGTAACATGGAGACACAAGGACAAAGGAATAAAATACTGCATAAAAATATTAATATAATAAAATACTAAAATACTACACTTAGTGTCAACATCAGGATCGATCACTCTGGGTGCAAGACCTACTGAATCTTGTTAAAAAAATAAAAAATAAACATATCCCAGCACTGTTACCGATATTGGAAGGGGAAAGGAAGCACTCCCATCCCCCAATCATTTCCTATTGCAAACTCATTACTGGAGTTACAAGATTGCAATTCAAAGATGTTACTTGGCTTCTTCAATAAGATTAATTGTTTTCAGCAATAATTTACTTATGTAAAAATTTATTCTACAGAAGTAAAAGATTCTGAAGACATAAAATTCACAAGCAAGACACATTTTCCTTGAATAATTTTTCTCGATTCAGTCATTGCATCTTTTGTGAGCTCCTAGCTGGTAGTTGACCTCTATGGTAATCCTTCCTGACTGAGGCAGGTCAGGAAGTCAAGTAATGTTAGATCTGTGATTAATCCTATCACAAGAAAGTTGAAAAGTTCAATTAAGTTAATGATGGAAAAATATGTTGTGATCAGATCTTTCTTCTTACAAAGTTTCTAAACCAGGGAAAATAATTCAATATCCCATTTCAGGGTATTAACTACAGAAGTTATAAGTTCTTTAGAATAACTTTCTGTGAACTATTAGGTGGGAGAAGAGCTTCCCATTAGTTTTCATAAAGACAAGAAGCACACGTTTTTACATATCAAAATTCAAACTGAAACTGATTCGGCGCATCACACAGGATTTCTGATTAATGTTTAGTTTTAAGATATGCAAACAAAGAAATGATTTGTGGCAGTTTTAAATGGTACCTCTTCTTTTATCATGAATTAAACTCATAAGAAAAAATTAAAATAAAATGGTGAGATACAACTGGGCTTGAACGGGGAATCATTCGATCTATAGTCGAATGCTCTACCACTAAGCTACATCTTCAAAGGCTCCTTCAGTCTTTGAAAGACTATGGATACCCATGAAGGGGTGCCTGCTCATCACACAAGATTTAAAAACAAAAACAAAAAGGAAAAATACATTTTAAAAGTAACTCTCAAAATGCAACAGTGGAAGTGTTTCAGACAATGTGAATTTCAACAAACCCTCACTATAAAGTCTAAAATATTTTTTACTAGCTGGCAGCCTTGTGCTGCCCAGTTGTACAACACACTTAAACATGATATTTTAATTTATGCAGATTGCGTATGCATTATTATAGAATCAATCCTCTACTGATTATTATATATGACAAGGAATAATTCGAAAAAAAAAAATTTAAATAAAAAAAAATGTCATTCATCAAATTCCATTTGTAATTCGTTTGCAATATCATGTCAGCTAATATTTGGAATTGATGATGAATGCCCTGGAAAGGTCATTTCTGATTAATGTTTAGTTTTAAAATATGAAAACAAAGAAATGATTTGCAGCGATTTTTAATGGTACCTCTTTTATCATAAATTGAACTCATTAATAAGAAAAAATGAAATAACATGGTGAGGTACAACCGGGCTTGAACAAGAGATCATTCGATCTGTAATCAAATGATCTACCACTAACCTACATTTTCAAGGGCTCATTTTCTCTTTGAACGACTATGGATACCCACGAAAAGGGGTGCCTGCGCGTGAAATTATTGTGGCAGGAGGTGCGCAATCTCCAACCACACATCTCCCGAGTCGACATTGTTAAATACCAATGGCAAGTGAAGTGTATGTATAGGACGACTGGAAACAAATGCCGAGATAACGGAAAGCACATACAGCGCCTAGAATTCCCAAATGATCACCCATCTGGTATTAACCAGGCTCAATGTTGCTTAACTTTGCTGATCTGACGAGAACCAGTGTGTCAACACGATTATGCTTATATATATATGGCATAATCACGTTGACATCACCAGATTACAATAAATCTGTTGTTTTTTTTAAATGATTTGCTGAAATTTTATTATCTCCCTTGTAATGTAAAATATTCCTCTGTAAAAATTATTCTTTTTCATCTATAAAGAGAGAAAATCTATTTTTCAGATCGGATAGGATTTTTTCCAGTTTCGATACTTATCAGATGAATTTCTGTACAAAACATATCTAAAAACACTGCCAGATATAGAAATTAGCTTTGCGTGAAATTTGCAAAAAATAGGCTCAGCCGTTTCGGAACCTATAAGGAAGGAACTCATACACACAAAGTGACTTTTATATATTAGAAGATTAAAAAAATTCCAGGTGTTTCCAACGTGTATTCACACACATACACATAATAATCTTTTTATTTTTCCGTTGACATTGTGGGGGCAAAGTTTAAAGTTTTACACTAATTTTAAGATTGCCCAATTATTGTCTATGCCAAAAAGCAGGATATCACATAAAGTAGCAAAAAATCCAGTTAAAATTAACCAAAACAAGTGAAGCATGCATGATTCCCATGGTCCCTCGTGAGTGCACAACGAACGAGGCATAAAAAAAATGACTAAGTTCAGCATTTAGCCCCAAAAGTCCCCAGGGGACGTTAAATCCTGGTGAAAATGAACAAACGGTGCAATTTTAGGCCTTAACATATGTAAATTTGAGTTCTGCACCTGCATCATGCAAAAAAAGAAATGATTAAATCTATCATTTGCCCCCCCCCCACCCTCATTGAGCCCCAAAAGTCCTCAAGGCCTTAACATATTTAAATTTAAGTTCAGCACCATGCAAAACCGCTAAATAGACATATACAAAAAAAGTTTGGACAAATATGGTAAAACAGTCCCCAAAATGGAGTGTTTTTATTTGCCCTAAAAGAGCTCTTGGGGCACGCTCAAGAGTTATCGTGAAGAATAGACAAACAAAATTATACAGAAATTAGTTAGTTACAACTTTTCAGAAAGTTTTATAAAAATCCGAAGCATCCATTTTTTTTAATAAGCAGAAAAATGTTAATTTTAGCCATTTTAACTCAAAAGGCATACCTGGGGGGCGGGGGGGGGGGGGGGTAACCGGAGTTTCCCCGGAAAATCCTTTCTGTTACTTTTTTACTCATATCATATTTAATGTTTGTGCAAAATTTTTTTAAATTCCAAGGAGTAGTTATTGACAAAAATGCGGACAGATGAACGGACAAGAGTGAACTTTTTTTTTGGGGGGGGGGGGAGAGACCAATAAAATCTTCAGTATACAAAGTAATGAGAAAAGCGCTTTTCTTAAAATAAATGTTTCCTGTAAATTTAATAGGTAAAATGAGATTTTTTCTTTTTTTTTTTTTTGCGCATTTACACCCCCCCCTCCCAAACACACACGTACACCAACTAAAAATACATTTTCTCAAAATTGAGTTTATATGCCCAAATAAGTTTTATATATTTTTTTCTAAGGTGCTAAGAAGTTACCACTTATCAAGGCCCAAATGCTACTTGACAATAAGGGTTAATAAGTTTGTCAGGTGGATAGTGAGATAACAATGTAAGGATTGGTAATGATGATTGAAACTGGGCAGAATTTAAGACAAGAATTTGTTAACATTAGACTTGAAGAGACCATAAAGGAAGCTCTTCTGCAGTATTGTTTCATAGATGGGTAGTTCTTGGAAAGAAACGTTGCTTCTATAAGTTCCGTTTAGTTTTAGGTAAATAGAAGAAAGAGAGAATTATTTACAGTGGTTGTATCTAAACGAGTTCTTGTGAATGTTTTACAGAGGATTAACTATAGATTGGAGCTCAGTCGAGCACCTACCATGAAAATAATGATAGAGCAGAGAAAGAGTAGCAACGTCTCTTCCATACTCCGTCTAAACATGGGTTTACCTCTTACACAGGCAGAGGATTGTGTCAGGAGCGAAATACTCTCTTGAGCGGTAGAATGATCCAACCATTTTTCCAGTGACCTTAGCATCAGATCTGATGTAAGTCTTCTGTTTCAGGTCTGGAGTAAGATTAGTCCTAGAAGTTTATCATAGCAAGTAGCTTTCTCAATGAGAGAGCCATTCATTTTAATTTTGGCAACATGAGGATCCAATCATTGGTAGTGAAAGGAGAGAAGTTTGGTTTTAGATGTCTTAAAAGTAACTAGACACCTTTTCCCCATTGAACGATGGAATCTAAATTGGAAGAGCGAATCAGAAAGATCTAAATTATTAATGTTCTTCGAAGTGTTGTTATAGATGGTTGTGTCGTCTGCATAAATGTCAATGAATGATCTTAGAACTCGATCTGGGAGATCACTGATGAAGATCAAGAAGAGAGTTGGGCCCACAATTTATACTACAAGCTTCAAACTTCTGCTCATCAATGCCTACTTTTATAAACCAATCAGAGATGAAGGAATTGGTGATTAAGAAGACATTTCCACATATTCTATAGCTAGCAAGTAAACCTTTGTGCCAAACTCTATCAAAGGCTTTTGATGTATTAAAAATTATTGCTCTAGAAATGAAGGCTCTGTCAATGTCTAATCCTGCACGATCCCACATCCAGAATTCAACCTAATTTAAAAACAAAAATATAGAAAAATCTTTATGATGTAAGTACCTGTCACGGAACGAAAATGTCATCTAAAAATCACCTAAATTGATCAATTGATTCTTATAAAGAAAATCATTTTAATACGAAATCGGTAGTATTACAAATCTGATATCGCAAGTTTGAATTAATATAGACTTATCAGCTTTTTTTTTTCTTCAAGATGGCAACATGAAACAGTCCCTTTTTTGCTTATTCATAAAAATTGATTTTCTTATTTAAAAATAAAACTACTTGATCAGTTTATGTGATTTTTGGAATATGACATCTTTGTTCCATGACGAGTACATACATAGATTTTTCTCTAATTTATTATTATTTTTTTTTATTTAGGTTAAACTATGGATTTTTACTCCAAATTTTTTTACCATTAGAACAGATTAAAAAAAAAAAAATTCATTTTCTTTGGATTTAAAAATCTGCTGAATGCCACGATTTTGGGAAATACGAATGGAATCATTCATGAACTTGGATTTGCCATAGTTTTGTCCCGGCAGAGCTTGGTGGAAGTGATTTGTTGAATCAGGGGCTGTTTCATCCTCCTTTGCATACCTCCAATGGTCCTTGTAAGGGCTTTGGATGATCTGATTAACGACCAAGAGGTGTGTTTTTGTGAGATATCACCAATTGGCACAAGTTGGAAATGTTTTACAATTACTGCTTTTGCCGCATTTTGCGTTGAAGGCAGACTGACCATCTCCCAATGCTGTTCTCTGCCAACACCTCAAACGGAAGTCACTAATATTGTTGCAGCAACATCTCTTTGATGGTTTGGAAATAGAGTTTATTCAGCCAGAGAAGGTTTATACAACAATATAATCTCCCGTATCTCTTTTCCTGTGTGGAACAAGTATATTGGTGGAAAGAACTCAAGTTCTCTATACAGTGATCCATCGATATATTCCGCGTGCGAGAAACTTATGGGTGATTTCTTTGTGGCAGCTTAGCATGGCAACTGTGTTCATCAAACACAAGAAAAGGGATGGAATGACAAAATCAGAGATGCCTCTTTCTGCCACATGCTTTACGAAACAATGATCAGAGTATGCAAATCAAATTCTGTTGGTGGAGACTCGTACATCAAGCGCAAGGAAAAGAAAATCTGGGTGGATCATTCTCTGGCTACACGAATGAACTAAAAATAAATTAAAATATTTATTTTTTATGGAAATCGCTCCAGACAAGAGATGGAGCCACTTGATGTATGAAGCTAAAAAAAAAAAAAAAAAAAAAAAAAAACTCATAGTCCAAAATTAGCCAATAATAAGTATTATAAGGATAGGTTGTGAACCAGAAAATTTTTCCCTTTGTCACAAAACATTGCTCATGGAATGCAAGGAGTAAAGGACAACAGATCGGAAGCGAGAATTACAAGTTTGCCAAAAATAAAATCATGATCCAGTTTCTACTCTCTATAAAGTATTATGGAGGATGCCTATTGACTGCATCTGACTGATTCTGTCAGGCATACCAATCAGTCTGAAATTGGTAAGATTCGGACATCAATTTAATCTTGATAGCACCTGTCATGCATCGATGGATTTCCGACATGCCGACAGGGAAGGCATATGTGAACAAAAAGCAACTGATGAGATGCTGGTGTGGCCGTACTTGGAAACATTATGGGTGTTGACAGAGGAGCATGTATTGGTGATATATTTGGCACTAGTGTAATCCTGTCCGGTCTATGTGGACTGTCTAATCAGAGTTTGATAAAAATCAATTGAACCTACTCAATGAAAGAAAAAGCTGGTCTCAGTGAGTTGCACCACCGTAAGGGGCTTATTGAACAGTAGCCACATAGTGTGAAAAAGACAAAGTATTTTGTTAAGTTAGTTAACAACCTAATCTATAAAAAAAAAAAAAAAAAAGTCCAAATCTGTTGTCAGAGCTTGTGAAGCCAGCCAGCCAGCCGATTGATCAAGCATCAGTTTATTGAAAGGAAAGCTAGCAGCGAAAAATAGGAGTAGTTTGGCAAGGTATGCTTATTGATTAAAGTCTCTTTCGGTTTGCAATATGGCAGTTAATGCATCAGCAAGACCCAACCAGTGTCGTTTGTTAAAACTGGAGATGATGTTTTATGAACAAGGCTAACGATAAAGATATTAACTGAGCATGAGTACCTACAATGAAGGTAGCTTTTACAGCAGGTACTTTGCAATTGCTGAACCATGCATTTTAAATTCCAGTGCACCCATGTACTGGCTGGGAATGACACTATGGAATGCAATCATAGAAGCACCAAGATTATTGCCTCTAAAAAGAATTGTTCTGCATTACAGGTGGTTTACTAGGATAACATCAATACCAAGGACAGCTTATCTTCCATGGCTTCAGCTGTACTGTATAAGTGCAACATCTGGATAAAGGGCACTGATAACACACCTCTGTCGGAAGCACAGATAACGGAACTGAAAGAATAGGAACACAAAGTCATCATCCTATGCAGTAGGTGTATTATTTGCATTTGCACTTTTTTCTGCATTTACCCTGGAGTGATTCGGTTGGCTCTATCCAAAGAATTTACTGTATCTCAAACGAATGCTGACCAGGAGTGACGGTTCACCATAAAAGCAGATACAAGTACCAAGTGCTCGGTATCCTGTTTCACTATCCTGAGCTACATTTTCAGCTGGCCTTCCCATAGTTTTTTTTTTTTTTTTTTTCCAACTGATGGCTTTGTGAATGAAGTCATTTGGGTGATGATTAGAGCTATGACAACAGCATATTCTTTTCATTGTTTTGACTCTCAAGTAAATATCCGATGCATTTAGATGCAGTTAATAAACCGAGGATCACATCACGCTATATAAAAGCATATAAGATATTAATGGATATATACCTGAGAATCAAAACAAGGAAAAGAATATGCTGTTGTCATGACCCTAGTGATGATGAAAAGCATGACTAAACCAACGAAGACGTCTCGTGTGGAGAGCTTGTTGTAGAGAAGATATATTGCAGTGAGAACAAACAGCAGTATTTTGAGACAAACTGTTTCCAGCGAACACGAAGGATGCAATATAAACAGTAGCGATCAAACACTTCATCGGCCAAGTTTCACAGCCGTACAGTAGAATAGTGTGGACGAGAGCTTAGTATATGTAGATTTTAGTACCAAGTTTGATTTCAGGTCTGGACCACTGCTGAGATTGAAAATGAAAAAAAGCAAAACAAGTACTGCTGTGCAATTATTGATAACCTCCTCTTTTTAACCTATCGCAGTGATGATAGAGTCAAGGTATTTGAAATGATCAATCTCTTCAAAGACTTCTCTATCGAGGCAGGCAATTGGCTGCGTTTCATTTGTAAGGAAACCAGCAATCAGTAACTTGGTTTTTTGAGCATTAATTTTCATGCTAATCTTAAAAGCATAAAACTGCATCTTGTCTATCGCAGATTGAATGTCAGCAAAACTTTCATCCAATATGGCAGTACCGTCTGCATAGTGAAGGTCTGACAGTTGGAAATGAAATCCCATAGTGATACCAAGAAAGTTTGCCAAGGCTCTGGAAGTTATCTAATCGACTAGCCTGTATGCCCGGCATTGCCTGGGTGTTTGGAGGTGCATATTGAGCAAAAAAAAGTGGCAGGCAGGCTCGAACCCGTACCACGAAGGAGGAAAAGAACATGAAAAAAAAAGTGACGCAAATGACCGAAAAAATGACCGTGTTCTACAAGAAGGTAGAAAAGTGCCCAGTTGAGGGTAAAGGAATTTAAGTTTTTAACTAATTTTTTTATATTTGTCATCCAAAGGGTCAAGCTTCAAAACGATATCTATCCTGTGAAAGTCTGTCACCTCTGTCAAAAGTTTTAGGCAGATACATACATACATACATTTAAACAGACAGGTGCGATTTATATTATAAAATAGCGGGGGTACCCGCCGTTTCCCGGGTGTTTGGAGGTGTGTGTGCTGTTAAATAAAAAAGAAAAGGGGGGGGGGTAGGATCAAACCCGAAGCCCTGAGGCGAAGTTTGAAAATAAAATCAGCCAGCCAGAATGAGTTACTGAAAGATGTTTGAATTTATTTAAGTAAGAACCAAATTGACAGGTGCGCGCACGGAAGTCGTCGAGCGTTACGACGACGCCGAAACTATTCAGCAAATGAGGTCAATGACCAGGTTTGTTTGTTATAAGCAAAGTAAAAAAAGAAAACAAAAACGAACTTAAGCAAAACATTGAAAAAAAAAACAAAAAAAAAAACTAACGTAAGGCAAACGAACGAAGAAAACAGAAAAACAAGCACGTGAAAAATGGCTTAAATAAGCCTGTTTCGATATTTAAATTTAAAAAATCAGTGGGTACCCGGGTGTTTTTGGGTGTGGGTCGGGGGTGGATAAGCGAAGTAAAAAAAAACAAAAAAAACAGAAAAACGAACGTGTCATGAAAAATGGCTTAAATAACACTGGTTCAATATTTAAATTTAAAAAAAATTGTAAAAAAAAAAAAAAAAAAAAAAAAAAAAAAGACATCTCACACCACGATTCGAACCCAAAACATTTAGATAACAAACCAACGCGCTAACCAACTGAGCTAATGCGACGTACATGAAATTGTGTCAGTTTTTCAACTATTTAAAGTAAATCAGGTCATGACGTCATCTGACGCATGCATAGAACCGGTCGTCGTCACGAGAGGACCGTTTTTGTTTTCCGGAAAAAAGCCTTTTGCGGACATACACAAAAACGCACACAAACAAACAAACACACATTTTCGCTTTTATATATATACTAGTGAGGGGTACCCGGTGTTGCCCGGGTGTTTGTAGGTGTGTGTGTTTTTGGGTAAATGAAAAGAAAAATCTTTGGTTGGTTTTAATAAAAACAAAGCCTTGACGCGCAGTTGGAAAATAGTAAAGTGAAAAAAAAAGTGCGACCTGGCAGGTGCCCATTTTTGACGAGTTAATGACATGAACTTTGAGTGCGGGACAGTGTTTTATTTACCGCGAGTCTGTTGGCTTCTTTTTTTTATACAAAAAAGCTTAATGCACATTTGACAATCATAAGCAATAGCTACTCAGCAGTTAACATTTTCTGTGGGACAGTTTTTAATGAGGTCAATAACCCGGTTTGTTTATTTTTACCCAACTTTGGGAAAAACCAGCTCCCTGTTTATTAGGGGGAGTGTCTCGTCTGGAAATGAAAGCAACCGTCTGATATGACAAAACCGTCATTGACCAAACGTTACATCGCTTTCTAGATAATTCGAATCGAGTTTCGCTTTTTTTATACCGAAAAACGAAAGCAACACGTGCCAATCCGAAAATGTTGAATATTTAACGTTTCAAAGTCGGGCAAATTAAATAGAGAGGTGACCACTGTTGTTAAGTCGTAGATATTATCATTTAGACGCGATATAAAAAGTTTTAAGAAGTTGTGAGGCAACCGATCGGTTCTCGGAAAGAAGCCTTTCTTGGACATACACGAAAACGCACACACATTTTCGCTTTTATATTTATAGACTAGCAGGGGGTAGCCGGCATTGCCCGGGTGTTTGTAGGGGTGTGTGTGTTTTAAAAAATAAACAAAAAAAAAAAACGAAGTCTTGACGCGCAGTTGAAAAATAATAAAGTGTGAAAAAAAAAAGTGTGACGTTTAATGGCAGGTGCCCGTTTTTGATGAGTTAATGACGTCAACTTTGAGTGCAGGACAGTGTTTTATTTACTGCGAGTCTGTTCGCTTCTTTTTTTTTATACGAGAAAGCTTAATGCACATGCGACGATCGAAAATTGTTGAATATTTATCTTTTCAAAGTCGGGCAAATTAAATAGAAAGGCGACCCCGGTTGTTAACTCGTAAATATTATCATTTAGGCGCGATATAAAACGTTTTAAGAAGTTGTGAGACGACCAATCAGTTCTCGGAAAAAAAGCCTTTCTTGGACATACCCAAAAACACACACACACACACACTTTCGCTTTTATATATATAGATAGATGGCAAGGTTGGATTACCTCCAGAGCAGTAGGTGTATGACTAAATTTAGGATTGCACACATAACTGAAGAGGCAGTCCACTGTTGGTATAAATTAATGGCATGCCTTAACTTGGCAAAGATCTGGACTTTTTATCTAGAAACACATTCAAGTGACGAGAGCAATACCAAACAGAGTAAGCAACAAATTTACTTGGGATTGGGTTCACCAAACAATCACTGATCCCATCAGTTTACGGTCAAATACAGACACATCCAATGGAGCTTTAGGTTTTTAATGGCGAGTTTATGTGATTGGTTGTTTAAGAAGAAAGTCAGGATGAAGAATGTTAACTTCTGACTAAAATAGAATACTGAACAAGAATCATCACCTTCCATAAATAAAACCCCATCTCCACAACTAAATAGGTATAAAGTTTTATTCAACAGAACACAGTGAGAACAGTTTGGTAGGGTGCTTTTTGTCAGTAAATGAATGCTGTACCCTGGAGTTCCATTCTAGACAATCACTTGTAGTGAAATGGTAAACACATGAAATCAAAATAAGAACTGATCTTGAATCCTATGTTTGGCACCAAGATATGTTTACACATATTAATCTTAACTTTTGCACACATGTATTATAACATTCATGCAGCTAACAGTTTGGGTTCGAGTGCACAAAACTAAAACACAACTCAATTTAATGCCTGATACTGCACATACATTTTAAACAAAATAGGTTTTTTATGTAAATACTACAAGGCTGCAAATGATAGTCCACCTAAGAACATGATTTGTGTAGTTCCTCTTCGAAAAAGTAACTGCCAAAAAGAGGCTGCCCCGAAGTGCATTGTTTATAATCAGGAGGAATGTGAGAGGGTAAAGATCACCTGCGTGTTCGTGCCATAAAATTAAGCTGGTTCAGACTTTCCAGAAAATATAGACAAAGTTTCATATTTATTCATCGTGATTGGCATTGATCCTTCAATCTTCTTCTGTCTTGTTGTGAACAACAAACTGTTGTTATAATAGTTAGCATGGCCACTATGCAAATTATCCTTCCTACATATCAGATAATATTCGAGGACACAAACATATGCCTCTTACATAAGGAGGTACTCCTTTCATACAAACTGTTTGTGGATTTGCCCCTTCCATCATCATCCCTATTTTCCATTTACTAGTCTATCTGTTTGACCAGGCTCTCATCACTACTATATCTCCTTTTTATAAATCCCATGCTGGCATTCAGGTGGCAACAAAAGGCAAACTTCATTGACCTGTTTCACCTGGACTCCATAGGGGTTATAAAGAATTAGCAACTACACTGTACACATTATCCTTCAATATTACACAGTAAATCACTTGCGTCATGTCTAGTGTTTTCTAGCACCAATTTCACTTTATTGGATTGTTCAACAATCTTGCCTTTTGATGATACATATTTACCTCAGAAAAACAACTTAGCAAACACCAATGTAGATTTTGCTAAATGATGTTCCACTATTAGATTTCTTTGGATAGGCATCTTTCAAAGCAATTAAAATTAAGATACATAGTTATAATAGCAGAATTTACTGCATTAGAAAATTACTAACACTGAGAGTATTCTGTACCTCTATAGGACCACCATTCACTCATGTATGAAGTATTGTTGGCGCATTTGAGGTGCATCTGTCTCTCACTCTTAGACAGGATTCTAAAGAGTCACCAACCTAATCGATCCCACACTTTCAGCTAGGCTTCAATCTCTATCCCAGCGATCAAATGTTGCATCCCTCTGCCTGTTTTACAAGTACTTTAATGGAAGGTGCTCTGACAAACTTCAAGCCCTTGTACCCACCCACCCACCCCAACGTAAATACCATCGACAAGTCCAACAAGCAGCTAAATCCCACCCTTACTTCTTAGAGATCCCTAAATGCCAGAAAGCCTTCTACTCTAATAGTTTCTTCCCCCGGTCTGCTAGACTTTGGAATTCCCTTCCGGGTCCCTGTTTCCCTGACTCTACTGACATGCAGAAGTTCAAGTTTAATGTAAACACATTTTGCTGCGCCACTCCCTACATAGTATCCCTGCAAATTATGTCCCAGATAGCAGTCCCCTGCATCAAAGTGGCACTGTGCTCCTTGTTTGGGTTGAAAATGCAAAAAAAAAAAAAATAAATAAATAAATAAAATAATCCTCTTGTTGCAAGAGTTTTCAGATGAGAAAATGCGGGCCCACCACCAACAAGGGTCAGGTAGTGAGACCCCTTATACATGGTATAATCACATTGACACATCGGTTCTCATTAAATTACTAAAGTTAAGTGATGTCAAGCCTAAATAGTTGATCATTTGGGAATAACAGATACTGTAAATGGTAAGACAGACACCTCACTATCAAAACTAATCCCTCATGACCACGATATACATCATGTGACTGGAGACTGACTATTTCAAAGAAAAAAAAAAAATCCTCTTTTAGAGATTGCAGACTCTACCCAACCAGCATGAATGCCACAAAGAGCTCCTTATAATGAATGTCATCCACATTTAACATTTGCCGGAGAATCAGAACAGCCAACTCAAAATCTGCAGCAAACAGTGTCAGATAAAAATTTTGCATTATATTTAATCAATTTTTTTGCATAAAATAATAAAATGTTATTGTTTCACTGTTTTTAGTATTATAAAAAAAAATATATTTTATGAAATATTTGATTTCTTCTTTTTTTTTTTTTAAATAAATTTTTTATCTGATACCATTTGCTGCGGACTTTGAATCACTTGTTCTTCTCATTCACCTCTTTTCATATTTGGAAATTCTACTTTTTCTTTTACCACTTTTTACGCAGAGCAAGATGATCCTTTATACGGATAAGGATCGCCATGACACAGAAACGACAAACCCAATTACTGACTTTATAGTCCTTTTTTATTATAAAAGGGTGATTCTCTTGATAAAGTACATTATGTAACTTGGTTGCATTGCTGTCACTACATTTCCAACGCAGGTTCTGTATTCCTCTTCATTGCCTCAACTACAGCTGCATGATTCTGGCGACAATCTGCCATGTTTTTGATTCAAACCATTTAGAACTTCTGAGTACTCCCTGATTAGTTCTGAAAAGATTAGTTTTTTAATGACTATTTCACTGGAAGCTTTCATGTTCAGTGTCTCTTTACCGGTCAATATGTTGATGATCCAGGAAGTCAGTTCTTATGTATAAGAGCCTGACCTTCCAGTGTATACACAAGTCAACACCCTTTCTGACTGCATTCAATACAGTGGGGTTGATCTGATGTGTCCGATTCTGTAATGCAGCTAGCAACACGTGTCTTCCATCACAATCCTACACAACTCAAGCAGGATACAAGAGAACTTGCATTAATCCACACATCAAGTTTCTCCATTCAGGGCAAAGCAAGTTGTCAAACGTAGTCAGAGAGCCCTGATATGTCCTGGAAACGGGGTATATTTTGTTTCAAGTAGTTGAGTGGTCTTTGCGACATGATCGAATAATACAATCTAGAAGGTCGCCTTAATTAATGGTTGTTTATAGTTGTAGCTGGTAATAAGCTTAAATTAAGGCTTTCAACATATCTTTCAACATTTCTCTTAGGCTGCTATATCCATCTGTATTTATGGCTTACACCAGCCAATCATATTTTGTAGAGGAATCCAGATGTATTAACGCCCATTACATCAAACCATAAATGAAAGTGGTTTTAAGGCCTTGTTCTGTCATGCCACAGGGCTCTATGGACAAATTTATATTTAGTTGACCTTTGATAACTAAATATCTTTGTTTACTAGCCAAATAGAAAAGTTACTAGCCAAACCCACATGATTTTTAGAATATGACATCTTCGTTTTGTGATGAGTATGTACATCATAAAAATTTTTCTGTGTTTTTTTAATAAGTGTAATTCTAAATATACAACAAATTTTATGTTGATACTTGAAGGTATAAACATTCTGATTTCTTCAGATGTTTTTTTAAACAGCCATCGTTAAAAAAAAAAAAAAAAGAAAAGAAAGTATATTGTTCTATTAAACTTTTATTGTTCAAATAATTTAATTTTTATTATAAAAAAAAGTTGAAAAGATATTTTTCACTCAGTAGTGAGCCTTGGAAGATTGTCAGTGAACGAAATGCAATCGCCAAAAGATAAGCGTTTACATGTTTCTAGTCGCCATTTTGAAAAATCACTTGAAAAATCACTTACAAATGCAACTGTTTCACTCGCACTGTAGAGCCCTGTGCCATATAATCGTGTAGAAAGCTACTAGAGATTCATCAGTAAAATGACAGCAGTTTCACTCAGGTTTAGGTGGCACGCCACAAGCTGTAGATATATTGTATAGGTGCCCAAATCAAACATTATGAATATGATTTTAATAGAGGCAAACCCCCCTTTCTTTCATCAATCAGTTGCTAAAATACCACAAATGCACTGTCTGTGAAGTCGCGTTGAGATCACACTATTTTTTTTCACCAAACAGCCAACACAAGGTCATAGATTCAGTATTAGATTGATTGGTTTCCATAATATTTAAAACTAGCAGGGCCTGTGGAAATTCCACAGAACGAGAAATATATTTAATCAGCAAATATGTTTTAATAAAGTTAATATTTTTCTGGATACGCAAAAAAATTAGTTTTTTGGACAGAAAAACTAATAAGACACAGCAAATATGAGTAACATTTCTATGAAAATAGTGTCCATTGTATTTTAAATATAGAACTGACCCAAATGAAATAAATTAATAAGTGCTAATAAATACTCAAAAAGTAATATTGTGCTACATAGTTCAATACAAATAGTAAAATCACATTGTAAGAGAAAATTTTTAATTTACTCCTTCAGTCCAGCACAACTTTGCAGACAATGTTCTTTTTTTGCCCCGTTTCTTTTGCATGTTCTCTTTTTTTTACGTAATGTTTCGCTGACTTCTTTCTTCAGTGAAGAACTGCTGCATGTCAAAATTACTCCAAGTCCTTTTCTCACACCATTAAAACAATGGTAATCTATGATTATAATAATATTCAAAAACGAGGCTACACCAAAGGGAGATTATTCTCATATTCTTGTCCAAGATGGCCTAATTGACCTTTACAAAAAAGGCCAAATTTCATGAATTTTGCATATTTTTGAAGTAGTTTTACCATTAAAAAATTGTATTTGATCTCTTCAAAGCATAATGTAGAAACTAAAGAAACAAGCAGAATATTTTATGGATTTGGCATTCGTTTCAAATCAAATTTTGATGTTACTGCATCACTAAAATAGCTCATAAGAAATTCAGATCCCGCACTATCGATTAAACTCCAACCCCTGTCTCATCACCGCCATGTTGCATCCTTGTGCCTGTTTTGCAAGTATCTTTGCACTCTGACAAACTCGTAGCAATTTTGCCCTCCCTCCTCAACATAAGTAACCCTTGCTAAGTTGAAAAGCAGCAAAATCCTACCCCTTTACTGCAGAGGTCCCTAGATACCAGACTAGACATCGGAATTCCCTACCTGTTTGCATCACTGTACTATTTATTGAAATTTAAATGTAATACGCAGAGATACCTTGTTTCTCAACTCCCTACATAGTGCTTTTATAGACATAATCGCAAAATAGTTGCTCTTACGTCTAAATAGCAATATGCCTTGTTTATGGCGAATATGTTAAAAAAAAAAAAATGGCTTCCAAAAGTAGGGGATCACTTTGCTATATTAATTTAACGTAAAATGAAACCTCACTTTATAGCCACCTTTGGAGAGGATTTTGGTAATTTGGGAGAGGGGAAGTGTTAATTTGGTAATTGTAGCCTGGTAGACCAACATAAAACCTACTTTAAAAACTATTTTTCTAGGGGTTTTGGAGTGCGCTGAAAACGAATATAGCATTAAGTAGTTTTCCGGATATTAAGCAATGTAATTCTTTATGTTATAAATGATGGCCATTTTTGTGCGTGCATGCGCATACAACAATGGCCACCACTAATATCAAAGAATTACATTGCTTAATATCCTGAAAACTATTTATTTGCGGAAAATTTAAATGTGATGTTTTCAGCACACCTGAAACCCCATAGAAAGAAAGTTTTCCCCCCACCAAAACAAGGTGCCCATGAAGTGGGTGCTCATTTTAAGTTAAAGTAATATAGAAAAGTGATCCCCCACTTTTAAAAAACTATAATTTATTTATATTTTGGAAACTACTTGTTTCCTCGAATTTTAAACGGTACTAGTGGAGAGAGTGATCCGGACGTAAATAATAACATTATTATTTAAGCCATGGTAAATATCCAGATACGCTACAACAGAACACCGACCACTCTAATTTGTTTTTATATAGGTAATTGAGGTCGCTGACAACGAATCTGATAAACTTCGGGCAAATTTACCGTTTGCATGGTATTAACCCCTGAACCCACGAACTACTTTCCACCATTTTGTGCGCCCCCCCCCGCTCGCGCCCCCAATGTAAACAGTAAAATCTTCGAAAAATGTTAAATGGGGTTCTAATTGGTAAATGTCGGTGCGTTACTGCGTTACTTACGGAAAAATGGTTAACTAAACTGCAGAAGCACCTATTAAGCCACATAAGTTCTATAATTGAATCCCCCTCCCGCTAAAAAAGAACGAAAAACATAAAAATGTTTGGTGCTTATGTTTTTGTAAACCGCATTAAAAAATACGTGAGACAAAAAAAAAAAAAAGTCCCCCAATTTGTTGTACTTTTCTTTAATTGTAAGTCATTAAAAAATGTCAGTCCGTAATTTTTTTGATTGATACGCCATGTGAGTTTGCTAGGTGAAGCAAGCCGTCGTTTATGCTGCTGCTGCAGAGTGCAGCGCACCACGCCACGCGTAGCATAAACGGAAGCTGCAAAATGGTGGAAAGTAGTTCGTGGGTTCAGGGGTTAATACCATGCAAACGGTAAATTTGCCCCAAGTTTGACTATTAGATTCGTTGTCAGTGACCTCAATTACCTATAAAACAACAAAACAAACTAGAGTGGTCGGTGTTTTAGCAGTGTCAGAAATTTCGTGAAAACTATTGAATAATTCCACCCGCTATCTTTCGAAACTTATAACTCCTAGAAAAATGTAATTCAAGCCCTATTTTTTTTTTTTTTTTTTTCAATTAAAGGAGCCAGGACCAAGGTTTCATTAAAAAAAAACAAAAACAAAAAAAAAACAACGTGGTTTTTTTTAAAAAAAGGTTTTAAACTTCGGATTTTACAGGTAAATTTCTAAAAAACACTAGTTTTTTTGTTTTAAATTTGAGTATATTATTGATCTTTTATCTTCAATTTGTGATATATAAAACTTTGGTACATAAATTAATTATTTACTTTTTAATAGACATTTCAAAATGGGGGGGGCATGGATTAAAAAAAAAACGTTTGTCTAAAATATTATATTCGATTTATTGGAAAGAGCATAAAATTTCTCATTGACCCTGGAAATATCGTAAAAATAGAATCAATAGAAAAATTTTGATAGATTTTTAAAGTTTAAAAATTGAAAAATACTGAACTCGTAACAAAAATTTCATTACCATTTTGGGTTTGTATTACTGTACACAGATTCGAAAAAGTTGTCAAACAAATATATAACAAATAAATGTTATTAAAGGCAAGATAAGTTACTTTTCTACCTAACTGGATATGTTTTCAGTGTTTTTATTTAATGTAACATGATTATTTAGCTCGAAAAACATACTGTGTTTACCGATGTATTGGAAAATTCAAAATGGCACCCGACTCTCCCTTTAACACGGTAAGTTTGGGAAAAGGTGCTATAAATATAAAACTAGACAAAATACTGTTAGAAACTCGCTCAATATATGTTACCGTGGCATAGGTTGACATATATTCGGTGGGTTTTTAAAAGTATTTTGTCTAGTTTATTATTTATAACATCTTTTTCCAAACTTACTGTGTTAAAGAGAAAGTCGGGCGCCATTTTGAATTTTCCAATACATCGGTAAACACTGTATGTTTTTCGAACTGAATAAACATGTTACATTGAATAAAAACACAAAAAATATATCCAGTTTGGAAGAAAAGTAACTTATCTTACCTTTGATAACATTTATTTGTAATATATATTTGTTTTTTTTGTCAACTTTTTCGAATCTATGTGTACAGTAATACAAACCCGAAATACGATTTAAAAAATAGCGCGGATCTGCACTAGCACCTTTTAAACGTTACTTTCGTTTACAGCGCCCCCGAAAACCCATAATAGTGACAATTTTAAAGAATTTTTTTGATGGTGGAAAGATGCTGCTTAACAACATTTTGGCAAAATATTAAAACTGAAAAGTTAAAACTCTCAAATTAAAAGTTATGAAAAAAAAAGTTATTTGGGAAAATTAAAATACATTGTTGAAGAAAAAAAAAAAAAAAAAAACATGCTCATAAAAAAGTGACATTGTTAGTGATAGAAAGACCTAAAGACGATCGGTTAGAGAAAATTTAAATGTGATGTAAACAAACATCTTGCTTTACAACTCCCCACTTATGATGCCTCCTATAAATTTGGCCCCAATAATCACAGTACCCACCTTATGTCTCGATGACAATGTGCTTTGTCTGGGATGAATAAAAGTTAAATAAAATGTAGTTGAATAATGGACTAAATTATATCTTTGTCCTCACCTCCATGTTGCCGACAGAAAAATGAAAATTCGATTTTATGCGGAAATAATTGTAAAATGAAAACAAAATAAAGTACTATAGTATTTTCAAGTTTAAGTTTAACGATACCTTTTGTTTATTAAATTGTTAGGTGAAAGTACAGAATAGTTACAAAACAAACTCTTCTTCGCATGTTAAGAATGGGTTTCTAAATAATAACGATATTATTTCAGCAGTCAGCACGGTCTGTATTTTGCATAAGTACCCGAAATAAAATATGTTAGACTTTAAGTCGAAGTTCGCTTTGCTATATAAATTTAACGTAAAATGATCACTCACTTCCTGGCCTGAAAAGATTCTTGCTCACCCAGTTCATAATCATGTAGCCAAATACAAAACGAGTAACCATTTTTGTCGGAAATTTTGGAAATAGAAAAAAAAAATAGTTACTCGCTCTGCCCTGAGCTATACAGTCAAGAAACTGGGTGATTTATATATGAACTCTCATTGTTTAGTTTTATAGTTTAATATTTTATGTATATATATATTTTTTAAATTCAATCGCAAAATAAATAAATAAATAAATTTCTTTATTCACATCATTAGATTGATGGGGGCAAAAGGTGGAATTTTATCGAATAAGGACAATTGCTAGTTTACTAAACTTAGGGAACTTTAAACGCAACATGAGCATTTTTTTTTTTTTTTTACAGGTAAGGGTTGCTAAGAAACTCAGTATTTTTAATGTTGAAATATAATAGTAAGTATTATTAAATGTTTACCGAGAGTAAAATAACATTAAAAACATGTGCGGCGAAATTACGCTAACACCGAAAACTATTATAAAATAATATCCAGAGATAGTAACACTACCAACGTTGAAATTAAAACAGAATACAACAAGCATTCAGAATTCTAATTAAGTTATTTATTTATTTTATTATTTTTTATTTATTTATTTATTTATTTTTATTTTTTTTTGTATTCATATTTAGTTTTAGCCGATACGTGCTTATTCCGTACTTAAATATTATTTTATAAGTCTCTGCATGAAGGTAAAAAAAAAAAAAAAAAATCCCTTAAAAGCCAACAGAGAGCAGCCGGGGTCGCAAATAGAAAAAACATATATATATATAATTCGACCTCTTTAAAGGTTGCAAGATATTTTTCAAATATATTTAATAATTTAACTTACCATCAAGTGAAAAAAGTAAAAATTATGGAGGAGAGGAGAATGTATAGCATCACTGGTAGGTTTCGAGACAGTCGGAGATGCCGACTAGAATGTTTTCAGAGGAAGGAAGACGAACAATAGAAGGAGAGGGGAGGACATTTTACTTACTAGACAGTGAGAAGGGGAGGAAGAGGAGGGAGGAGAAATGCCAAACTGCTGCGAACACGTGCGACCCTAAATTAACTTTGACTTCTAATTTTGTGTAAAATAAGAAAATTTGACAATAAAACTTTAATTGGTATTATTGTAGATTCACATCCTCGGTTAAATACCCACCCTCCCCCAAAATAAGATTCTACATTTTTTAGGCGATTTGCGTATGAACATCGTGAAAAACTTGGCGAAAAGAAAAAATAAATTTAGAGTGGGGGATCAGTGTCAATTATAAATTTTACGTAGAATTATCCTTCATTGCCAGGCCATTTTAATGTTTTAGAATAACTTTTCCTTTTTAATTTTTTTTTGTTTGTTTGTTTGTTTTTGCTATAGGAGATAAATTCTGTGTGTGTGTGTGTGTGTGTGTGTGTGTGTGTGTGTGTGTTTTTGTTTGTTTTTTTATTTGGGGAGGATTCTATTTTATGATCGATAGCATGTGATTTAAAACGATCTTGTCAGTCACATTTAAGGATAAACCTAAATTAGTAGTTAACTACCCTAAAAAGTTAGAATGACCTGGAAATTTATATACGAAACTAAACAAAAAACATACAGTTTTCAACTAATGCATATTGCATATCGTCTTTCCGATAAAATTGCAAGGGTCGGAAACTACATAATTACCTTCATATAAATTTTAAAAAACAACCATTCCTACCAGCAAACATGCATAATTCTAATTTATTTATTTAGCCAATAAAGTATGTAAACAAACACAATTTTTTAAATCTACGGTCTGACCCCCCTCCTTTCCTTACCCGTCGCAAAGAAACCTCGTTCTAGCTCAGTGATTTTGTAAAATGATTAACACAACCGATCATAATAATACATAAATAAAAAATAAATTGTGTCATGTGACTATGTTATTCGAAAAGAGAAAGATGCCTACTGCCCGGCCTTCATACGAAAATAGCAAGTATGACAAGCCGAGGAGGACGTTAACAGTTGGGTCTACATAAATCAAGGTGTCGTAGTTATTTACTTGCCTCCCCACAAGGACAGAGTTAAACACAAGGTCGGCTTTTAATGCGACGAAAATCCACCCCCAAAAAGGGGAACTCTTGGATGGTATGTTTATCTCCCTTCCACCGCAGGAAGATGTGACACAAGGCCAGGCAATTGGCATTTGAAAAGCCAGCACCCTAGAAGAAGAACACTCCGGCCTGCAAAAAATGCAGCCCTGTATGCATTTTCTGGTAGAGGCGCCTCAGGCGATTAGCAATAAATTAATCCCTTCTCAATGAGTGAGAAGGCAAAGCCTGGGGCGGTGGACCTCCTAGAACTGCACAGGACTATGCAGACCATACACCTCAGCCAAGAGGAACAAGCCATCGCAACAATGACCTAGATTTTGATGGCTTCAGTGGTTGGGAAAAAATGGGACAAAATTTAAATTTCCCAGTTTAAAAGGATTTCTTCAACTGAAGACAAAACAGAGGAAGTTGTTGCGGACCAGGATATAAATACCCTAACTTGCTACAAGAAAAAATAATGAAACGAATTGAATGAAGGAAACAAAGAACTCAAATGCTGGAATAAAATAAACATGTCGTTTATTTTCTGTTGAGAAATGAAAGTCTTGGGTGTACACGTGTTCATTCAGCTGTTGCCGACTACGCGCGTGGAAGGAAAGGGGAACGCAATAGAGAAACGCGAAGTGGCAAGCCGGCCTGTAGAAAGAGAGGGTTAAGCTCAGTAGAGAGTCGCACACATGTCTGTGTTGATGGACCAAAGCCGAAGGGGAGATAGAGTGAGAAAGTCAATCCAGTTCATGGAGAGAGAAAGCGTATAAAGTGTACATACTGTTTGTTAGCTCTTTGTCCCACATAGTAGCTTGTGGTGTGAGGCACGCGCGTGCGCGCGCCTGCCAAAAAGGCACGCTGTCGGTCTGTAGACCGCCCAGCTAGGAAGCTGGTCTGAAAAAGGCTGGAAACAGCTTGTCTCTTGCTTTTATACTTGTTTCCGGTGGTCTTTTGCGCATGTGTGGATTTCCTTTGAAAGGAAGTGATGTCATCCATCTGTGCTTACATGTGCGTACGTGTGCACGTATGTGAGTACATGTGTGTGCGTTAGTGTGTGTATATACGTGAACGTGAATATATGTACGTGTGTGGACGTGCGCGCGTATGTTTGTGTGCGCATATGTATATGACAAGTAATATAGCTTGAAATGTGAACGTATGTTTTTGTGTGAGACTAGAAAAGGCTCGCGCAAAGTATAGAACAGTTACTACACTTTGAGAACAGTTACTACACTTTGAATTATTTATTTGCAAAAAAATATAAACTTTACAATTAGAACAAATTAAGCACAAGGCCATCAAAAAAGTGTGTAGAAAAATGGAGGTCGCTGATCATCTTTGGTCCAAAGTGATAAAAATTATACAAATGATTATCTTACTCAGCTAGAATCATCGTAGTCATCACAATACCGCATTTACTCTAAGTACTGAAAATTACCCCCAAATTTATTTGAAACTTTGAAATATTATTTTCCATAAATATATTCCTATACATTTGCGTTGGTGGCAGAGAGTGGGAAACAAAAATAAAATCTCATTAGTAAGACTCTCTCAACCCTTTCTAAATATTAGGTTAATGCAAAAATAATGTCGTTTTTTTATCAGATATATATACGTCAAAAAATGACATTATTTTTGCACCAACCTAATAATAAGCTGCCCACTATTTTCCTGTTTTTCAGAATCGAATACAAGCAGGTCATTCTCTAAATGGGAGTGGCATATAAGTGAAAGAAAAAATAGATAGAAATGGACTTGGCGGAGTTCTTCCAAGAATAATTCAGAAGATGATGAGAACAAAAAATAAAAGAGGGGGAGTGGGTATCTTGGGGGATATCTATTATTGGGATGGGGGGAGGCTTATTCACTCTGCTAGTTAAAAGGCTAGCTTACCCGAAGGGTTGCGGTCCGATCGGACCAGAAATTGTGTGTGTCATGCTGAAGTAGGGAACATGTACACATACTTCATTCATTTTCATGCACACAAGTTCACTACTTTTATCCACTTATTTTTCAAATGCCAAGGAATATGACATCTGATCTTGACCTTTAATTAGTTCTTGAAGAATGCAATCAGATCCTGATCAAAGAAATATTCAACACCTCAGGTTTCTCTCAGATGTAACATCTACATCACCATTTGTGCTATGGCCAGGATTATGTGAACTCCATAGAACCTTTGTTGCTGTCCAGGTTCCATGGGGAGAGGTATTGAAATTCACATTGCAAAAGCACGGGGTGCATTGGATAAGATGCAGTTAGTATAGACTTCAAGGCTAACTGACAAACTGAAAAGGCAGTTCTTCAGAGCAGTGGTGGAGCCTGTCTTTGCCTAAACGGCATGCACACCCATATGCTATGAACAGTGTTAAATATATCTTGGCAAGATCATCCCATGAAGCAGCAACTTTATGGCAACCTCCCTGCCATATCTACTACCATCAGAGAGTCTATTGATTCGCCGGTTACTGCCAGAGAAAGCAAGAGCTGGTGAGAAATGTATTGTTGTGAATTCCACAGCACAAGTGTACAAGCATAGGATGACCTACATCCGCAAACAACTAGCAAATTGTACATAATGCCAACTGTGATCCTGAAGATCTTAGGCAGTTGATGGAAGACAGGAAAATCTGGAGAGAGATAGTCACATTGGTCCGGGCAAGGAAACTAACCAGATAGAGAAACACCATTCGTCTCTCCCTGTCCCACTGTGAGCTGATGTTGATTAGGTAGAATGCTCGTTACTAATATGAATCATCACCTTATTGACATACACCCAGTACCGCTTGCATGATCGAGCTCTTTTATTTTTCTACATTTTGCAGCAAGGACCCTCAAATAACTCCTGTAGCAGTAATACTTCAAACAGTAACACTGACACAACAGCAGGAAGGTGATGGTGGCTCAGGGGTTAGCGAGGTGTCAGAGATAGGTGTTGTTGGCAACCTTCATGTGGTCCCTCCCGTAAGTACCCAATATCCTTCTAGAAAGCATTCTTAATAGAAAGATATTGGGGAAACGAATGGCAACAAAAATCATCATCATGAATGATGCTCAACAAGCAGAGAAACAAAATTCAAAGAAAATTGTTAAAAATATATAAAAACGTACACACATGAACTTGGTTTTCCCTTTCAAACTACACGCGTAAATATAGACATACACATTATCAGAACTCTTCTATTTTTACTAGTAAGAAGACATATATTCACCACATGCACGCTTCAACCTTTTTCTAATGTCAAGACTTCTGCACATATTATTCTCTCCTACTAACCCCACTTTCTGTCTTCTGCATTTATTCACTGGATTCACATATTCTCACTTGAGTCAACAAACTTTCTTAATTCCTCTCCTTTGCATGTTAACGAAAATGACTAATAAATTTGATTTAAATGCTAGAATGAGACTTTCTCTTTTTATCCTACAGTACTACATTCTA
Organism: Euprymna scolopes; assembly: GCF_053919585.1. NCBI lineage: Eukaryota > Metazoa > Mollusca > Cephalopoda > Sepiida > Sepiolidae > Euprymna > Euprymna scolopes. The sequence goes on from NC_136483.1 coordinate 69,885,351, forward strand.
TAATTTGTATTCTATGCTTTGTATGATATTGATGGGTAATGCATAAGAGGTCAATCGTCAAGTCAGAAAACACTCAGCATCATTTAGATAATTCGAACTTGGCACCAAACTTCATTCAGATGATCTTCTTCTCTTGACCGTCAAGGTCACTGTAAAAATGGTGGGATCCTTCTACTGCTCCAGTAGATATCTCACTGCTGATGCAATTCAATACCTATATGAGAGCCAAGTACATCCAAGAATGGAATACTGTTGCCACATTTGGGTAGGAGCTGCTAGAAAGACCTTATTCTGACTTGACAGAGTTTAAAATAGACTTCATAGCCTAGTGGGAGATGCCCTTTTCTCTTTCTTGAAACCTCTTTCTCACAGAAGAGATGTCACGAGCCTGTCTCTGCCTTATTGTTATTTTCATGGCGAGTGCTCGCCTGAACTTCAATTTATGATCCCCCCCCCCACTCACTAAACTTTCATGAAAAACATTCGTCTAGCTGAAAACACTATCAATAATTTTCCCTACTTTTCATTTGGGCCTAAACCTAAACGTAGATACCATGAACAAAGCTTTTTTCTTAGAATTGCACGCCTGTGGAACTCTCTTCCATTTACTTGCTTTCCAGCTGATTACAATTTAGTTGCCTTCAAGTCCAACGTAAACAAATTCTTAAGCCGTCCCCTTAACTAATCCAATTTACTAAATTTCCACTACTAACGATTACTACAATATTATCCCATTGACTACTGTACACTCATTAACCCTTATCCTCGAGTGGCCTCCGGGCCTTGGTAAGTGGTGATTTCTCTGAAAAAAAAAACTGCCTCCATTTCCAGCTGATTCTCTATGGAATTCGCTTCTAGGAGATCAAGCACTTTGATCATAACCAAAAGTATCATGGTGTAGTATTTCCAACATCTGTGTGTGTGTGTGTGTGTGTGTGTGTGTGTGTGTGTGTGTGTGTGTGTGTGTACATATTTCCAATATCCAGTGCATAAACACTGTTCCTTGCCAAAATTGCCATCATATATACATTGGTGAAACCCAACGTAGATTAGAGAAAAGGCTCAATAAACATAAAAGAGATATAAAAAATAGTAATTCTCTGAATGCATTATTCTCTCATTCATTGCTACATAATCATACTTTTGACTTCAAACAAGCAAAAATAGTTACATTTATTTCAAATAAATCGTGACAGAGACTCCTTGAATCAGCACTTATGGCAAATTCGAGCACAATTAAACAACATGAAGGTGTCTATAATGTATTGCCATTAATAAGTAAATTTCTATCAAAAGAAAATAATTTAATTTTAGACATAGGTTAACTCTCTCACACCATAGAAAACACCACCCATAATCGTGTAATACATATAATCAGTCAATAAATTACATAACAAAAATACACTCATTTCATTTCAGTACCACATCCATATTTGAATTATAACGGACATATTTGTTCCAAAAAGAATATGAATTGTCTCATATCTTTTTAAATATATTAACAGCTATATAACGTTAAGTCTTACTCTCTATCATAATGCCATGTCCCCCTTTTTTGGAATTTCCAACAAATTTTTCCGTTTCTGAAATGGAACAGGGTCATACATTTCATTACATCATAAATATATTTTAAAATATTTGTACTGGTGTTTTGTTTCCTTAATTTCATTCTTCCAGAGAAAGTCTCGCAATAAAGACAAAACGTTGAACAAATAACTTGGTTTGTTATTTTTTTTATTTCTCTATATATACATACGTGGTCATATTATGGCGTAATCACATTGACACACCGGTTCCCGCTGGATCACTGAAGTTAAGCAACATTGAACCTGGTCAATACTAAAATGGGTGACCATTTGGGATTTCCAGATACTGTATGTGCTCTCTGCTTATCTCGGCATTGTTTCCAGTCATCCTGGACTTCTCCTTGCCACTAAACTCAAACAGTGCCGATTCAAGAGAGGTGTGGTTGGAGATTGCGAAACCCCTGCCTCACATGTGCAGCTGCCCTTACAAGAGGTATCCTTTGTCTTTCGAGACTGAAAAGAGGCATCAAATATATACACATTTATATACAAAATTAAATTCAAATGATTGAGGATATTTTAAGTATGGTAGCCCATAAGATTTTAACAAATTTTGTGCCGACTACTGAAATCTTCTTTGTGCGTCTTTGAAGCCCATGGTCATACAACAGTTTCCCACTTTTTTATGCAGTCCTTTGCAATATTGTTTTGTTCTGCAAAATATTTTAAGCTGCACCAGTTGGGCAGTAGAAAGCAGACAAGACTGCAGGATTGGAGGTTAGGTGGTGATTAACCTCGAACTCAAAACAACCCAAACCAAAAAAGAAAGGGGCACAAATCTCGATTCACCGGTTTGTATCCATGGAAACAGTGACCATTTTTATTTACACTGTAAACATATAGAAATAGAACTTTTTATAATTAAAAATAATTAAAACAATACGAACAGAATTGTTCTGGTACTTTTGCAGAATTGTTTTGCAACTATTCTGTACTTTCACCTAATAATTTAATTTTTTTTTTTTTTTTACAAAATCCATTTTTTTTTTTTTACAAAAACAATTGAAAAAGAGAAACTGAAAAATTGATACGCGTGTAGGGTTAATTTTAATATAAATGGTCGATTAATTAATCACGTGGTCAATTATTCGACTTATATAATTAATCACGTGATTTCACCTAACAATTTAGCTAAAATTTTGAAAAGTAAATTCAGCTTATTTGTAAACTGAACGCTATGGTCACTGTTTCCATAGATACAAAACGGTGAATCGAGATTTGTGCCCCTTTCGTTTTTGGTTTGGGTTGTTTTGGGTTCGAGGTTAATCACCACCTAACCTCCAATCGTGTTGACAAAACAGTGTTGCATTGTATGGGCCTCCTCTCCACATTTGCAAATGGTTGGGTCAGTTTTGTCATCCAATCTAGACATACTGAAGTGAACGTGATGAATGAAGAAAGAAAGACATTGTTTCACTTTCCTTCAATCAAAGTTCTCAAAAAATCAAGGAGCCCTTTCTGAAGGCTAACACTTGATCTCTATATAAGATACATAGATATTCGAATATTCTATTAAAGTTCTCATTTACATCTCAAACACTGAGTTAGTAAATAAGTTGAGAACATAATTTTCCTTTCCCCAATTGACCATTTAAATGTGTTATAGTATACCTTTCTTGTGGTCTCTTGGTCTTACTGGATTCCAGGACAAGAATTCATCTAATCTACTGGATCATCCAGCTTCATGCAGTTACTTGAGGTAACATTAATTGGAGAAGGTATCATTCCTTGTGGGTTATCTAAACCGAAGAGATTTTATTTGGACCGCGAATAATATGTGATTTTGAATATTTAGTCAGGGTTTAATTGTAGGGAAAAGTCTCCTCATGCCAAGTTGTCTTGACAAACCCTTGTACAGAGAGACATTAGACACGTGAGGACAGTGTCTAGCAGACATTTAAGTTCTCTCCTGTAAACATTCAAGTTCTCTCCAGTAGGCATTCAAGTTCTCTTCTGTAGACATTCAAGTTTTCTCCTGTAGACTTTCAAGCTTTTTCCGTTAGACATTCAAGTTTTTTCCAGTAGACATTCAAGCTTTTTCCAGTAGACATTCAAGTTTTTTCCAGTAGATTCAAGTTTTTTCCAGTAGACATTCAATGTTTTTCCGTTAAACATTTAAGTTTTCTTCAGTAGACATTCAAGTTTTTTCTGTTAGGCATTAAACAATGGATTAGAATGCTTTTAGTAAAGGGTAAAATAGACTATGACCACGATCTCCTGATCTCTTCACATTTTTGAAGACAGGTGCCTAATTTGTTAAAATCTTATCACTATTCCTTTAGTAAATAAATAATTCAAGGTGTAGTATATGTTCTGGGTGGAGAGATCTTTCTCGACTAAAGCAATTTAAAATAATTTCTTGTATGTTGAGTCAATGGTGAAGAAACAATCGAATTTACACACACACATACACATGCACACATATTTATACATACATTTATACATACATTTATTTCTCACAGATAAAATGACAAAAGTAAACATAAAAGGGACAGAATAAAACATGATACATAAACAAAGGTGAAAAGCAGAAATGTAATTACTAAAAGTAATTTTATGTAAGTATCCTGAATACATTCAATATAAACATGAATTGCTAGGGTAAACAATTTATAGAGAAAATATTGGAAGCGATGTAAAGCATATATGACTTACTTTTTATTATTTGGAAATTATCTGAGACAAGAAGAAATATAAGTTGGGGAACTATAGTAAATAGAACATCTGATGGTAAATGCATCAGAGTTGTGAACATCATACTAAAATGGGGAGCTAGAGTGAACATATCCAGCTCAATGCCAGAAAAAGGAAAAACCTAATTTTAAATCTTGCAATCTTGCACATGTGTGGAATAAATTCTTTATTGTACTTCCAAATAGAAGAATGCACTTTCTTGAAGTTCAATAATGATTTAGGAGATAACTTGAATATAGTTTAAGGGAAATAACTCCTGAGCATTCAAAGCTGATACTGATATTCTAAATGATTCATTGAATAATAGCACAAATTGCTATGTTCCTCATAGCTGGAAAGAATATGGGGAGGGTGGGTGGATTGGGGGGGAGAATGTATCAAGAATGTGTAAACAGTGTGTTGATATATGGAAGTGAAACCTAGTCAGTGAGCATTGAGGACATTGCACAAAATATGCCATTCTTAATTTCTACTTTGATTGCAGAAAATTAATAGACACATTGAAATTGTCCAATTTTTGGATATTTATGATGTTAATTGAAATGATATATTATGAATATACATTTTCTTTTTATTAAATGATTTTATTAATTAAATAATTTTATTAAATAATTTTATTAATCAAATACTTTGTATAAAAATCTTTAAAAACATAGGAAAAAATGTTTATGAAGTTCTCACTAAGAATTGCTGAGTAGACAAGTCCCACAAGAGAGGGATGCAGCTATTGAATCACATCAAAGCCTATAAGAGTCTAGGGGGCCCATGAATATCAAAGTTCAAAATTGTAATAGAAAATTATGTATGAATTTTTTTATTGTTGCTTTAAAGCCAAAAGGAGATTCCATGTGCACTGTCACAACCATGGACACAACACATTATTAGATATTACCCACAGTAGTTAGATTCATGATGTAAATAATCAGCCTACTGGACATCCACCATTCTTGGTGGTTTTCTTCTATATATTTAGTTATGTCCCTTGTCTTGACTGGATATTCAACATGATGCCTGGCCAACACTTACACATGTTTATCCTACGTTGTAGGAAGTACTAAGTGAACTAACTAACATTGCTTGTAGAGTATCTTCTTTCATGTAACAGGTATTGAAAGGAAGATGGCATCATTTATGAAACAGAATTTACCACCTATCTTGCAGAGTGGAGAAATATACACTGAGTGGGAACAAGACATAATAATATTGGTTTATCTTCACAGATTTACCTGAGGAAAAACAGGGCTCAGCAGTATTTTTGTCGTTGCCTCAAAATGAGAACGCATTCAACACTTAGACATCACAGATATTGGCTGAACTGACAGATTAAAAAATTGCAGACAAGTTGGACAAGATATATTTAAGGGACGAAATCACGATGGCATACATGTCATTCAAGGAATTTTACTCTTACAAAAGAGCTACTGGAATAAACATAAACTACTTTTTGGTGCATTATGAATTCTTGTACCAGAAATTACATAAATATGAAATTTCTCTGTTGGAAAGAACCCAAGCATTTTTTGTTTTAAATGCGACAGATGTATCAGAAGAAAACGAAAAATTAACAAAGACATGCGGAAGTTTGACTTATACAGCAATAAAGGATACCTTTAAAAAGTGTTTTCTGATATTTCTTCATTAGAATACAAAACAGCTCCCTCTATCAAGGAAGAAATTGAAACTGTAAATTTTAATCAGAATGGAAACAAAATGGATCAAAAATTCTATCGAGGAAACAAAACAAATCCAACAGATAAGGTAGGACAATGTGTTGCTTCAAATGATTAGGCATTTTGTCAGAGATTGTACTGGTTTTAGCTATAGAAATATTACCACTGTTATGAATTCAAACCATGTACACCTCTTATTAATTAATTTCGAGTCCTGTTATCGAACATTGATAAATAATTCTAATATAAAAATGCCCAATCTTGTAAAAGAGACACTGAGTATGGCAGTATAGGATTATGCCTGTTCTAGAATTGTTACTGGAGAACTTTGGTTGAATGTATTTTTTGGTACATTAAATGACTGAGATAAGCGGTTAGTGAAGACTTTTAAATCCATCAGGACATTTTGTTTTGGTGATAGAGAGGAGGTAAAGGCAATTAAATCAGTTAAATTTCTGGTAACGATAGGAGGCATAAAAGGTGTCAGAGCATATATAAAGGCTAACATTGTCAAAAATGATTTACTCTTGTTACTAAGTAATAAATCAATGAAAACCCGCAGGCATAATACTAGATTTTAAAAGTGACAGCTGTAAGATTTTAGGCAGATATATAAAATTTCAAAAGACAATTTCTGGACGTTATAGTCTTCTATTGACAAATATACTTTTGTGGACTGAAAAGTCACCAAACTTTGTGTTACATTGTGAAGCTTTAGAGAAATGCTCTAGAATGAAGAAAAGAACGAAGGCTGAGAAATTACATAAAGTTTGCTCATGCATCAAAAGATAAATTGGTATCATTGGTGAGAGGCAGTAGGAACTTTAATGATATGGAGTTTCTGGCTCTTATTAAGCATGTCTGTGATTCGTGTTTAGTTTGTCTAGGCTCTTTGTCCTGTGGTGGGATTCGTTCTTGAAAACCATTTTAATGACACTGTATGTATGGACTTGAAAGATTTCAGACATAACCAATGCTGGATTTTACACCTAATTGACACATCCACTAGGTACTCTGCTGTCAGCTGATTAAAGCCAAGAAGAGCAAAGAAATTATTCACAACATATTTTTAATGTGGATAGCAAATTTTGGAGTTCCCAAATGCTTCTTGAGTGATAATGGGGAGAATTTAATAACGATGGTTACAGAGAAATGAATGAAAAACTGAATATTTAAACCTGCACTACAGCCACTTAAAGTCCATTCAGTAATAGCACTGTGGAACATAACAATCTAATATTGGCTGAAGCAATGGAGAAAACATTGGAAGAGTAAAAATGTGAACCAGAAATAGCTTCGGCTTGAGCTATTAGTGCCAAAAATGCTATTCAGACATCACCTAAATGAGTTTGTTTTTGGATCCATCATAAATATGCTGTTAGTTTTGCTAGACCAGCTGCCCACATTAGACATTTCAACAAACAGTGGTATGGTTGGATTAGATTTAAATTCCTTACATTCTGTGAGAAAAAGGGGCATGGAAGCTGAATTAAGTGAAAAAATTTGGAGACCACTGTAATTTAATATGAGACATTACGCAAATGAGAGATATGTGACAGGGGACAGCGTTTATTATAGAAAACAAAAATATAAAGGATGGCGTAGCCCTACCAAAGTTTTGGATAAAGAGGGTTAATATGTATTGATCCGACATGGAGGAGCATTCTACAGGATGACTGCATGTCACTTGATGAAGATAAACAAGGACCTTGGAAAGGAGGAAGTAATGTCTGGGAGGATGGTGACAAGATGAACAAACATAAACTCCACAAAAATAGGAGGTAATGTTTGGGAGAATTTTTCATGACAACAAAACAGATGCTGCACAACCCCCTTCCAAAAGATGAAGTAATGCCTGCGAGGATGGCTGCATGACAACAAAACAGATACTATACTAAATCCCCACCCTCCAAAAAGGGTAAAGTACTGACTGGGAAAATGTTATCATGACCACATAATAAATACTAGCCTACTCTCCTCCCTGCAAAAGAAAATAGAGGGTGATGCTTGGGAGGATGATATCATGGCCCCAGAAAAGATACTACATTTCTTCCTCCCTACAAAAAAGAAGTTAGTGCAAGGCAGGATGGTAGCATGACAACAGAACAGATATTACATTCTCGCCTCGCAACTGAATTGATCATTGAAATATAGTGCAATAATATGATTAATAGAAGCAATAGTATAGTTTCGGTTTCAGACAGACAGATATCAAATCTAGATAAGATGAAGAAAGAAAAAATACATTTAATTTATTATTATTATTATTATTATTATTATTATTTGATGGAAATCACTCCAGACAAAGAATGAAGCTATTTGATGTAAAATGCTTAAAAAATACCACTTCAAGGTCAAAATTAGCAGAAAACAGCAATTTTTCCCTTTTTGTCAGAAACATCACTCATGGAATGTGAGAACTAAAGAACAAAATAAGGGAAGAAAGAGTTACGAGGCTGCCAAAAGTAAACCCAAGGTCAACTTTGTACTTGGCATATTGTTTGGAAATTTTTAGATAGAGGATCTCCGAAAAGGAAGATTGCTATGTTGACCAATGAGCAAGTGAAAACCCACTATTTACCTGTGCTTCATTGCTGCAAGGTTAAACATGAAATCAATTTAACATGGTGGGAAGGAGAGGGCATATCCCCTGAAGAGGTACTCTGGAAGAGTATCTGCCGGCATTCACCAGTAGGAGCATATTAGGTGACTAGTAGTAATCTCTCCCTCTCAAAGGGTGCACCTCTAGTATCAACTTATTTAATCCCAATAAAAAAAAAGTGGCTGATGGTTTAGGACAATCTCAAATTACAAGAATGATGGCAAGATGAAAACCTCAGTTAATCTGGTCAAGAAATGATGGCGTGTGACGAACATTAATAATAACAGCATGTCCCCCTCCTATCACATGTAATAGCTTGACATGTTAACGACTCCAGGTGCGAGCCACAATTGCTTCGCCCTTCATTATTCAAGGCAAATGTTATTGGCAACATCGCTATTTCTGTGGCAGGTGCTCCTTCACGCTCAATGATTAAACAAAACAACGTAACGACTATGACGTCAGCAACATGTGACATTTCAATAACATTTTTCAGTATTACATTTCTGAATTTTTGAATTGAGGATTGGCTATTTGTATTATTTGGATGCTTCGGACTACTGTTCTCATCGTAAATGTTATTTTCACAATGTTTCAATCGATGCAACCTCCAGCCATTTTCAGGTCTGTATTGTCGAACATAGGAATCTTTCTGTTGATTTTGGGAATTGTCTGTTGAACTCGGAAATCTGCACAGAATTTTCAACAAAACCCTTTATGTAATCCATATCATAGGTAATGAAATGGAAGCATGCTACCCCTCATATATTAAATAAAAAGTTCCATTCGAAATCCCATGCAGATTTTCGAGTTTGACAAGATGCACCTGTAGAAGGTCGGAGGTTACATCGACCAAAAGGTTGTGAAAATAACACTCAAGATAAGAACAGTTGTCCAAATAATCCAAATAGTATGTACATTTTTTGGTTTATCCTTTAGTTTAAATAAACGAAGCATTTTATCTGTGAGAGTAGAGTAAAACATATTTCACATTTCCTCTGAAGTGCAAACAAGTGTAGAAAAATATTTGGAGATTTCCGTACTTGTAAGAAATGGATACTCTGAGGCTTTCAGTTTAATGGTTTCAGTTCTGAGTATTGACAGAGAATGCCAAGTCTGTCCCAGAAATGACCGAAGCAGTTTATGATTTGAAAGTTGCAAAACAATTTTAAAAAAAAACAGAATCTAAAGGGTTAGGGTGAAGCTCGGTTAGTGCTAGATTTAAACAAATTTTAGGCTCTAAAAAAAAAAAAAAAATAACAATTTTCACAATTTCCGGAACTGACTCAAGATTTTTAATTAATACTCGGATCTGACTTCATAAGAATTAGAATCTACTGGTTGTCCATTTTTTACAAGTGCAGAGATTGCACTTTAGACTTGGAGATTGGTGGATGCTTGTTGGATTTGTAAAAATTTCTGATTCTTTTGGAGCAAAAATGAAACAACTATCTATATAAGAATCAGATATGTCCTTTGATGAAGTACTGCTACCACATCTTGTATTATCTCTTCTATGAGAGATGACGTTAGTCAAGTGCTTAACGATACAGACTGACGACCTAGATGTTCCAAGTTCAAATCCAATTCATTCAACAAAAATCACTCCCACTTAAAATATTAGTAACCTTCCCGTAGTCTCTCCCATAAATACCTAACATCTTTCTAGAAAGAATTATGATTACAAAAATATCGAGAAAACCAATGCCAACAATAGAATCCTTGGATTCATACAAGATGATCTCTTCTATTTCTTACAGCATCTTTCTCACAGAAGAGACGTTAATCTCCTTCTACTCTACCATTATTTCAATGGAAGGTGCATGACTGAGTTCATGTGTTGCTTAGCAGTGATGCAATTTATGCATGTTACAAGTGGCAGATCTGTGTGAGAAAATATCTGGCTCTAGATTTGATCACCTAGAAAATTAGATGCCATGCTGTGAAATTGAATCACTTGAGATCACACAGAAGTTATGTTCACTTAAGCTGATATACACCCTGGTCAATCAGTTTTTATGATTAAACAGCCAATCATTCTTCTTACATGGTCTCCATGTGATTACAAACAGGACTACCATTTCATTGAGGAAAAAAAAAGAGATAACACAATTTAGTGTTTGAGCCAGATGGCAGGTGAGTTTTAGGCTTTGTTCATTGAGGATATTTTTTTTTACATTGGTTTCAGAGACAGATGGGTCTTTGAGCCTGGCTTGATGAGCTATCATTTTCTTCTACAATTTTGTAGAGAAAACAAATATCATTTTGACTTCTTCTCTTCTATTCTTCTATCTATCTTCTATTTTATTCTATTCTATCTTTCTATTCTATCTGTCTATGTTCTATCTACTATCTATCTATCTATCTATCTTTCTTCTTCTATCTATCTTCTTCTTCTAATCTATCTATTCTATCTATCTTCTATCTCCTTCTTCTATCTATCTTCTATTCTTTCTTCTTCTATCTTTCTTCTAGCTATCTATCTTCTATCTATCTATCTTCTTCCATCTATCTTCTATCTATCTTCTTCTATCTATCTTCTATCTATCTAATCTAATCTAACTATATAAATAAAATGAACTCATTTTTTCCCGTCTGAGTCTGACCTTAATAGGATTAAAAATCGAGACATTACATGCAAATCTATTACACACAGGCTGCAGCACAATATCTGAGGTGTGTTATAGGCATATTAGCTTTCCATAACATCGCTGATCGTAGATTCCTATATTTCATCTGGTGAGAGTTCGCTGCAAAAATCGCTTAGGATCAATGGAAGTAGTAAACTCTTCTCTCTCTATTAGATTCCTCCTTCCACCGCCACCCATTTACACCAGAATTGACCATTCACAGTAGAAAATTACGAGAAAACACTGCTTTGCATTCGTAGTTAAAAAAAGTTGATTGGCATACAAATATTCTAACGGTTACTTATTTATTTTCTTTTCTTCTTTTTTTTTACATTTTTTTTATTTATTTATTGTTCTTTTTCTTTTATTACCTAATCCAATGGGTATTTATGCCACCTTTCCCTTCTTTGGTTTATATTTTATTGTTTTTTTTTTCTCATTATGGTTTACAGTTTACACATAGAAAATCGCGTTTATTAAAAAAATAAACACAATGAACTAACCATGGATTCCATGTTTTACAACAAACTCTTACAGTCGACAACTACTACTTGCGTATCCAACTGTATTTATACAATGTTCCTTTCTTTTCCATCATGGAGTTTTATTTTCTCTGTGTTTCATGAGTTTTTTGTTTGTTTTTTTTCTTTACCAACTGCGACTGATTTACGGTCAGGCATGGATAGGGCGACACCGGCAATCATCGGTGTCACCATCGACCATTCTTCATATGTTCAAACGATTACTCCACTTTATAGTTTCCTTATTTTATTAATTTTCTTTTTCCCTTCGGTTATGTTTACAGTTATTTTTAAGGAGATGCTCGACTTTATATATTTTTCTTATTTCAGTTATATTTCTTTCCGTCGCCTAAGTTCACAGTTACTTTTAAGGTGATACTAAGGTGAATACTAGGGTGAATTCTTATTAGATTAGTTACTTATTCATTATTTATTTTCTTAACTGGAAAGCTACTATGACAGCAATAAATACCGTCTGTAACCGATGTTTATAATCTACGAAACGAAACAAAATGCAACGCATTGGAAAATAAACACAAAAAATACAAAAAAAACTACGGGTAAATATTTGGCAAAAAAAAAAAAGCAAACAAACAAAACATCCGAAAAATTACATACTAAAATATATTAAACATATTGGAATTTTACAAGGTAGGTTTCTTCAAGTTTCTTTTTGGGGTTTATTTGCATTATAATTTTTTTCAGTTTGTTTTGTTTATTTTTGTTTTTTACAAGTACTCTGCGTCTGTTACGACGCTGCTCGGCTAACACCCATGATTGCCGGTCTCGCCTGATCCGTGCTTGACGGGATTCACTTTCAGTTTTGGTTCACAGTTTTTGCTGGGGGGGGGGGGATAAATACAGCTAGGCATCGTTCGTGGCGCGAACGTCCAATTAGAATATCCCCTTTAAATGGGGAGCTGGTTTTCAACCCCATCATCTTCGGGAAGCCAAAACTGACCCACATTGAAACAAAGTAAACAAGTGCTAAAAGACTGCCCCGCAGTAATTAAAAAAAATGACATGTCATCATAACGACCCCGCGAGGATCTCATTAAGTGGCCAACTGTCAATCAAACCTCTGGAACTTTTTAACCCTTAATTTAACACGCTTCTCAATTCCTTTTTTTTTTTTTTTACACAGTGATCACCACTTATCAAGGCCCAGAAGCCACTCAGGGATAAGGGTTATTGCAAGTACATTACGTTAGTGTGGAGATTTGATGAAGTGTTTACTTAAGGGGGCGGTTCATTAGGAATTTGTTAAAATTGGACTTGAAGACATCCAAGTTGTAGTCAGGTGGGAAGCAGGCAGACGGAACAGAGTTCCACAGGCGTGCAGTTCTAAGAAAGAAGCTTTGTTCATGGAATCCGCGTTTTGATTTAGGCACAGATATAGAGTGGGGGAAATTTTTCACAGTGGATTCAGCTAGACGGGTATTTTTCGTGAAAGATTGGCAAGGGAGGACCAGAGATTGGAGTTCAGATGAGCACCTTCCATGGAAATAACGATAAAACAAGGATAGGCTCGTAACGTCTCTCCTGTGGAAGAGAGGTTGCAGGGTAGAGAAAAGGGCATCCCCCACTAAGCCACAAAGTCTATTTTGTACTCTGTCAAGGCAGGATAGGCTGTTTTTAGCAGCTCCTGCCCAGATATGGCAACAGTATTCCATCCTTGGACGGTTGTCTATTTTTCCATTTCGTTTACACCTTTGCATCAAGTCCTCAGGGTTCAATCCGATCTTCCTACTAAGACTTTCATTTTTTTCTTTTAACGTCTTTTTTTTTAACACACACACCTACAAACACACGGGGAACGGCGGGTACCCACCGCTAGTAAAAAATATTGTAAGATTATTGTAAAACTTCCTAATAAAATATTAATACCACTATTGGATTCTAGGATACAGTTTTGTTGCAGCCAGACAAGCTTAAGAGCATTGTGTACAACTACAAAATGGAGAAGGATACTATGACCTATTTCTGAAAATATGAAGTAAATGATCCAGTCCTTGTGAGTAATTTTGGTCTTGATAAATGGCGAATAGAAGAGACGTTGTAAGCCTGTCCTTGCTCTATAGTTATTTTCATGGCAAGTGCTCAACTGAACTCCAATCTATGGACGCTCCTTACCAAACTTTTACAAACATCACTTGTATATGATTTATGATTTCCCCTACTGTATATCTGTGTCTAAATCTAAATGCAGATTCCATGAACAAAGATTCTTTCTCAGAACTGCCTGTTTGCGGAACACTGTTCCGCTGGCCTTCAAATCCAATGTAAACAAGTTCTTGTAGAGCCGTCTCCATAAACAAGCAAATTCTACCCAATTTACATCATTAACAATTACTACACTACCACCTTACATTTATTAACACTTATCCTCGAGTGGCCTTCGGACTTTGATAAGTGCTTACTCCCCTCCCCCCAAAAAAAAGATTATGACGCAGTTGAATAATGTCAATTTTAAGGTGAAGTGGTGACTACCTTGTAAAAAAAAAAAAAAGAAAAAAAGACAGACACAGGAGTGGCAAGGAGATAATCAGATCAGATCATAAAACGGATGATCCTGTCCCCCCCCCCCGAAAAGAATGTGACTGATGCGAATGATACTGCAGATGACATGGTAATAATACTTATATAGGATTTTAAAAATCATTAAAAATCATTAAAAATCATTAAAATCATTAAAAATCAGCATAATATGGAAGAAAGCATTTCCTCTTTTTCAAAGATTTGCATGTTTGCGGAAGGCACCATCTAAATTAAAGCACTACATTTATTCATCTATGGGGTGGTGGGTAGTGATGGGATGATTCCAATATTTTTCCCGATTCCAATACAATTACCGATTCCGATTCTTTATAAATCTCTAATTATTTAACTATAAGCTCGTTATTTCCCCCGATTTTCGTAAAAATACATGTTAAATATGCAGATATTTTCGTAAACATGAAAATACACTTGCAGAGGATGATCTCTTGATCTTTAGCTTTACTGGTAATTTAAAATCAATAAATATTTATTATTTTACATTATTACCAGCAATGGAAAATTTTGCTTTAAACAAAATCAAGAAAAAAAAAACAAAAAAAACAGTTAAAAGAATCGTTTTGGCTTCGGAAAATAGGCATCAATTTTTCCGATTCCAATACCCGCGGCGCAAATCTGCCGATTTTTCTGATTCCCGATTAATCATCCCAACACTAGTGGGGGGGGGGTGAATATATATCAAAACCATGAATGTTGTCTTTAAGGCAAAAACCTTAAGCTGAAATTATATCAGCCTTACGTCAGTTTTTTTTTTTTTTTCTTTAGGAGGCGCTTTTGTTTTTGTTATATATATATATATATAAAAAAAAAAAGAACTTGTCTCGTTTTAGTATAAAATGTAGTGTTTAGTTTGAGTTTCCGTTCTAATAGAGATATAATATATTTAATTATTATCATTTCTGATGACCTAAAGATAACATCAACCGCGAGGTTTTTATTATAGAGTAGGGGATTTCTTTTCAAATTCATTTCAGATGATAGGTTAAGACTGGAGTGATTGTCTGACTTGCTATTTGCTTTCTTACATTCTGTCACCACTTGAAATGGTTTCGTTCAGGGGTTAAAAGACACCATGTGTTTTACTTGATAACTTTTGCGTGAGATGATAGGACTGAAGTACATATACGAAAATACACATTTCCCTTTATTATAGAGTGGAGGATAGTTCATCTCTGAACTTTTAAGAAAAGTTATGCACTATACATTTTATTATAAAATTTTTATAGGAGCTTTCGGGGCTTTTAGTTAGAAATACCCCCCCCCTCTATCTCCCTTTGAAAGAGAGGGTATTGTCGGATCACCTAAGGCGCCCTCACTGTTTCTTTTTGCGGGATGGTGGGGAGGGGACGAGGCAGCTGGTTTCCCTACTATAAACTGCAAATGCAGCTAGATAAACAAAATTACTCTATGTTTCGCTTCTAGGGAGCACGAGCACTGTCGGGCAATTCTGAGTATCCCTGCTAATCATATAAGATACCTTAAACAACAGAAGAGATCATACTAGGTTCCCCCCCCCCCCCCCGAACTTAAAACACAGAATCTTAAACGACATCGTTATTTAATAACACTAACTCTGAATCGTTCAAAACAAATAGTTGGCCTTCCTACTAAAAATAGCAAAAGAGAGAGAGAGAGAGAGAGAGAGAGAGAGAGAGAGAGAGAGAGAAAGCCCAGCGAAATGTACTCTCGCCGTTTCTCGAGTAAGACAATTTGAAATCTCGCGTGTTTAGAGAAAGCGGCAAAACTAGCGACATCAGATTGTAACTACCATCATCGGCTCGCTTACCGTAACCCTTAATGATCAGAATAAACATGACAGGCGAAGAAGGCACCGAAATGAAAGAGCAAAAAGCAAAGAAAACCCTGAACTTAAAAACAAAAAGTCTGACGGGAGGAGTCCATCTCTCATTCACTCTCGGTCGCGCGTTCTCCCGAATTGCAGGTTTAGAAGAAATATTCTATGGTGGCAAAGAAGCATCAAGAAATTATAGTTGCAAGCTAACGCTGAAAAAAGTGTGTATGTGTATGTGTGTGCGAGAGAGAGAGAGAGAGAGAGAGAGAGAGAGAGAGAGAGAGAGAGATGTTTCTTGATTCAGTCGTTCATGCCTCTGTATTTTGGATCTCTTAAAAAAGATAGAAAATATAAAAGATAAAAAGGTCATTCACCCGAACACTCGAACAGTACCTCCACATTATATAGTATAGTAGGAGAGGCACTAGGCAGTGTATTTATTGCCTGTTACTTGAGGCGCTCATTTCATTCATGAAATCCCCTCAATTGGGAGCTAATGCTGAGGGAACAGAGAAAAGTATCTGCTACCGAGCATAAATGTTCATGTGGCGTTCTGTAATAACTACGCCACACACTGAATCCAACCTTGTGTCACATACAGCCCTCGAGAGGGGGAGGGGAGGGGAGGCAAATAAATACAAACAAAGAGAAAAGGGTTCTTATGCACTTATTGAACCGTGCTATTTTTAAATAGTATTTTCAAGTTGAATTAAAGTTTTACGATATCTTTTTTTTTAAATTAAATTGTTAGTTGAAAGTTCAGAATAATTACAAAACACCCTCCTCTTTGCATGTTAAGAATGGCTTTCTAAATAATAACGTTATTATTTCAGCACGGTTCAATAAGTGCATGAGTACCGATAAAAGATTGAAATTGTTATCTTGTGTAAATTATATATGCCTTTTCACTGACACCATTTAGAAAAGTACGAACCAAACTCTTGTACAGATATGAACGAAGCAGTAGGACAGGCTTAAACACCCACGCTTTGATGGGACAGCTAATCTGGGAGAAGGAAACTTCAAAATAACACTCGTGATCCATCACTATTTGGGTTGATGGTAGTTAGGTGATTAATCGAGAACCTGGATGCACCAAGTTCAAATCCGGTTCACTCCTCAGAAACATTCTTACCAAACTCACACTTGACCTTGTGTCTAACCTCTTAAAAAGAAGATAAATTAAATAACACCCGTGATCAGGTAGATCCCTAGGTACACAACACACTTTTTCATCCTGTCCTGATGCAGCACACAACCTGGGTGGATTCAGCTAGTGTCCTTCAAAGGAAGACGTTCCTCAGGAATCCCAAATTCACAAGTGGTCGCTAGTCATATGTGTCTCTCGGTCAAGCAAAATATTTTTTTATTCTATCTTTTTTTAAGAGTCGCTGTCCTCTCACATAGTGCATATGATATTCCTGAATGGTCATACATTTGATATTGACCAGACTCATGAACGTCGCTAAACTTCAAAATAATCTTCAATGATTATCTTTCTCTCAGATAACTTGAAACTTTCCCTATGTTAAGAATGGCTTTATTGTCTGCTTGACCATATCTAATTATTTTTTTCTCTCCTTTTCTTGTGACCCAAACTCGTGCACACTTGCTAATTTGCATATTACTAAAACGGCTGCTGCTAATAATATTTTCACTAGTCAGCTATCCTATGGCTGCTACCGATTTCGTTTTATCAATGCTCTGTTACAATAAGAGCATGCTGCCTCGTTACATTTATCAGTAATCTAACAAGAATCAATATGATTATGCCATATATTATTATATATTAGATTATGTTGTATGTACACTCGATGTCTGCGCATACATTACTTATCTGGTGATGAAAGTGGATCTTGTTTTCCATGACGTATAATCCAGTTCAGTTTTTACATGGCGGCACACTCGTGAATTTATTTAAATTTTCGTGGCAGAGCTACCATAAAAAATTAGTATTTTTTACTCATGAAGTCTTTTTTGTAATAAAATTTAAAAAAAAAGACAAAACAAAAAAAAAACAAAGAAAATTATGCAAGGAGAAATTTTATTCACATAAATAAATGTATCCTGTATTCAATATCTGATATAAAATAATAATGGTGAATATCAGTGGGACAGTTGTGCCTGGTGTTTTTTAACTACTGCTGACATACACTATTAACTCTTTTTCAATATTTTTAAGTGTTTCATGTTTTTATTTTTATTTTTAAATGTTGTTTAGGTAAGAAAATCCCAGTTCACATAAGTACGAAATTGAGAATTGCAGTAAGATTTTGATGGCCTTTTTTACTTAGAGCGAAAATTTAGTGGTATCATCATGATTAAGAAATTAAATAGCTTTATTAAACAAAATGAAATTAAATGGCTTTACGGCACAGCAGTAACCATTCCGTGGCACATTTTTGCACCATGGCACAGTGGTTGGGAACCACTGATCTAGTTAAAGTAAATCTAAGTGCAGGGGGTTTGGTGACTAAATATTTAGTCAACGTCCACACATGATTTTTATAAATTATGACACGACCATCTATGGCAACACATCAAAGGCCGTAATCGTTTTGCTCCTAGATGAATTGTGTACAGAAGGCATATGGATATTTGTATAAGAGTCTGTGGTGTGTGTGTGTGTGTGTGTGTGTGTGTGTGTGTGCGCGTGCGTGCGTGCGTGTGTGTAAAAATGTTGGGAAATTACATTTTACATGTTGTGTTGCGTTTTGTGTGTGGCTGAATAGATATAAGCAGACTGGCAAGGCATGAGCCACTAATAGTGATCTTAGAGTCAGGGATTTCTGATATATTGGATTGCATGGTTTGTGTGAGCTGCGGTGTTATTTGACTGTGGAAATAAATAAATTAACATATATATATATATATATATATATATATATATATATATATATATATAATTGGTTGTTCCAATATTAGAAGAACCTTATTTGATGAGTGACGATTAAACAGCTAGTTGACAAAAGTTCTGTATTATATATTGGTGTTCTATCTCTATATTAATAAAATGATAATGATTTTTACCCCAGAACTTCTGACGTTAAAGGAAACTATCGAGGCAATTCCTACGCAAATCTTTCACACTCACTATTCCAAACTCATACTGCAAAAAGCACATTTCCTCACCTTTCCATAAAAGTTATATCTTTTTCCTTCTTCACTGACTTTCTCATCAACGTAATCTCACAATAGTAGTAGCAAATATTTTCTCCTCTTTAATTTTAGTCCTCCTACAAAATTCTAAATCACCTGTTCTTTTGTTCAAAGTAATACTTTGCTACAAGACACCAGTTAATTATTCCATTTATTAAATGTGCTAGTTTCATGTATATTATGTTAGCCTTACATCAGACAATTCGAAACATTCCTTTTTACCGCTTAGATCATTAGAATGAAACTTGGCCAAACATCTTGGTGTTAGAACCAGTTGTTCTTGCATTAAGGAAATACTATTTCCACACATAGGAAATACTTTTCTCAGTATCGCTATCAGACACGTTAACAGACCAAAATAAAAACTTCACACATAAAATAAAATACATAAATTATTGTTTTAACACGTTTTCCCTAATTGTTCTGGCTATATTTTTAATTGCATTTGTGTGCATTATGTTTGTTAAAGTTAATATACCAAAGTCCATATGGTCCATACTTATTAGTTCGTTACCGCCCATACATAAGCAAACACATTGTTTATGACTGGCGTCAGCTAGCTGTTTGGCATTTCTTACTTCTTTTTTAACGTCATCTTCTTTTTCTTTTTTCCTTTTTCTTCTTTTTCAAACCTAGAACCCCATCCACCAACGTAGACCCATACTACCAGGTCTCCTTCTCCAACATAAGGGGTCTACGTTCCAACCTTCCAGAGGTTGAAACACAATTGCAGGAGACGAAACCGGACATATTCTTTCTAAGTGAAACTGACATAGGGCCAACAACTTCTCTAGACGAATTCATAATACATACTCTAACTTAACATCTAAATCTGACCCCCAAGATCGCCATGGGCATGGAATATGTGCCTACATCAAAGATGGCTTTCCATGTGGTAGGGATATCTCCAGAGAAGACCCTAATTTACCTTTTATGTGCTTTCGGGTTGCACTTGCTTACACCACTGCATTTATATTTGCCCTCTATCGGCCCCACAACAGTGGAGTTACTATCTTTAAGAGCATATCTGAGAAAATTGACCACATCCTGTCTGCTCATCCTTTGGCTAACATTCACATTTGTGGTGATTTCAATGTCCATAATGTGGAATGGCTGACCCACTCAAATAAAACCGATGACGAGGGGAGGTTTTGTCATGATTTTGCCATTGTCTATGACCTCACTCAAATTGTTCATGAACCTACCCGTGTGCCCGATATACCCGGTCAATATGCAAGCCTTCTAGACCTTTTCCTCACAACTTGCCCTGAGCTGTGTTCATGATCCATTCTATCTTCTCTGAGATCCTCTGACCACTCTGTTGTAGCAGTTAAGATAAAAATGAAATGCAATAAGTCTTCAGACGTACACTTCCACCGTACTGTATATCGATACTCTATGGCTGACTGGGATAGCTTCCATACATTAATTTCTGACCTACCTCTGCATTCCATGTTTAAAAAGGATGTGTCCTCTATAGTATCAGACCTGACCGAATGGTTAATTATAGGCATAGACCGATTCATACAATCCAAAAAATTCCAACAAAAACCTAACAGGCAGCCATGGTTCTCCCCAGAATGTGCTGCTGCCATCGCGCACAGAAATCACTTTTTCCATAGCTACCAACGTAATAGATGTACTGAGACTAAAGCTGCTTTCAGGACTGCCAGCATCCACTGTAAAAGAGTAATAAAACATGCAAGAGAGCTATATGCTCAGTCTGTTAAATCCAAAGTAGCTGAGCAGCGGCTTGGTTCCCACCAGTTCTGGCAAATAGCAAACAGGATCTTAAACAGAAGCATGCGTTCTATCCTAACTATCATCAATGGACCTGAGGTCATCTCGTCAGCATCAGACAAGGCCAGACTATTTACCAAGAACTTTGCAGCTAATTCTACCGTATGCGACAATGACCATCAACTCCCTGTATTTCCTCCTATAATAGACAATATACTATGCAACATACAAATATCTGTGCGTTAGGTCGCCAAGCTAATCAAGAGCCTTGATTCTAGTAAAGCAACTGGCCCTGATGGCATTCCAGTTATAGTGCTGAAAAAGCTCCAACCAGAACTTGCCCCCATACTTACAAAACTGCTTAAGCGTTGCCTTAAGGAGAAGTGCTTTCCAACACTCTGGAAAACATCATTAGTATGCCCTGTATTTAAAAATTCAGGTGAAAAGTCATCTCCCTCTCAGTACAGACCAATTAGTCTCCTGTGTGTCATGAGTAAGTTGTTGGAATCCATATTAAATAGAGAAGTAGTCAACCACCTCAGCAGAAACAACCTTCTTAGTGACATGCAATATGGTTTCCGCTCTGCGAGATCTACAGCAGATGTGCTAACGGTTATATCACATAGGATAGTGAATCTCTTGACAATTGCTCTTGACATATCGAAGGCCTTCGATAAGGTATGGCATAAGGGCCTACTTCACAAGATTTCCAGCTACGGTATTACTGGAAATGTTTTCTCAATCATTAAATCATTTCTCTCCGATAGGTTCATAAGAGTAGTGGTTGATAGGCAGAAATCGAGGCCCACAGTATTAATGCTGGAGTCCACCAGGGGTCGATCCTGGGCCCAACTCTCTTCCTGATCTACATTAATGATCTCCCAAAATGCATACTTAAATCATTCGTTGACATTTAGCTGATGACACAACCATCTATGGCAACACATCAAAGGCCGTAAATGACAAAGTTCTCTCTAATTCTCTCTCCTCTGATCTTGAGAATGTGGTATAATGGGGGAGGAGGTGGCTGGTTACCTTTAATGCATACAAAACCAAACTCATATCCTTACATCATCAACACTCTGATCCCCATCTGGCATCAATTGTGATGGATGGCTCGTCTTGGAGAGGCTCCATGTTTTGACAAGCTGCTGGGTTTGACCTTTACTCCTGAGCTGAAATGGAACACATACATCAAATCTGTTGCTAGGGACGTTGGGAAAATGGTGGGATCCTTCTACCGCTCCAGAAGATCTCTCACTGCTGATGCAATTCTCTATCTGTATAAAAGCCAAGTACGTCCAAGGATGGAGTACTGCTGCCACATCTGGGCAGGAGCTGCTAAAAACAGCCTATCTTGCCTTGACAGAGTACAAAATAGACTTCATGGTTTAGTGAGGGATGCCCTTTTCTCTTCCCTGCAACCTCTCTCCCACAGAAGAGACGTTGCGAGCATGTCTTTGTTTTATCGCTATTTCCATGGCAGGTGCTCGTCTGAGCTCCAATCCCTCGCCCCCCCCCCTCGCCAATCTTTCACAAGAAACACCCGTCTGGCTGAAACTACTGTCAATAATTTTCCCCACTCTTTATCTGTGCCTAAATCCAAATGTAGATTCCATGAGCAAAGCTTCTTTCTTAGAACTGCATGCCAGTGGAACTCTCTGCCGCTTGCCTGTTTCCCACCTGACTACAACTTGGACGTCTTCAAGTCCAACATAAACAATCTCCTCACAAACCGCGTCCTTAAGTAAGACACTCTATCAAAACCCCCAATACTAACGATTACTACAATACTATCTTATTGATTACTATACACGCAATAACCCTTATCCCTGAGTGGCCTTCGGACCTTGGTAAGTGATGACCTCCCTGTATAAAAAAAATATATATATACGAAAGTATAACTTTATGCGTAAACTTTAAGTATTTACTTCAAAAGTGCTCAATACATACGTAGAGCTAGTTAGTAATTTATAAAATATATATGGCGATTAAGCTATACGGAATATTCTGCGTTTCATCCACTCTAGGGTTCTTCAGGCTTAAGCATGAAAAATCTAGAGTGGATTCTTCAGGCTTAAGCATGAAGAATCCTAGAGTGGATGAAACGTGAAATATTCAGTGTAGCTTAATCGCCATACATATTTTATAAATTACTATATATATATATATATATATATATATATATATATATATTATATATTAATTTTAACCAATGGAAAAAAGGATAAATAATTAACCAATGAAGAGAAAAGAAACTTTATAAATTGTTCAAAACCGGTTAGATTTATTTATCCCTGACAATGAATGCTGAAGGATTGGAAAGTACTCGGACTTATGATAAATATGGTGATTACATCAGCCAGTTTCCACCAGAAGTTGTAAAGGATCGAAAATAGAATTAATAGACAAAAAAACGTCTATTTTATTTAATGGAATATATATATATATATATATATATATATATATATATATATATATATATATATATATATATATATATATTGCATTAGACGAGTGGCTTGTGGGGAAGGATAAATCAAACTTGGCAAACTGCAGACGGATTACAAGTGATGGAGCAGCAAGTATGACCGGGAAGAAAGCAGTTTTATTAAAAGATGCAACGGATAACAATGCAGTTTGACATCACAGTTTTATACATCGACAAGCTCTGGTATCAAAGGGACTTTCTTAGAATCTTTAGGAAGTGTTGAAAAGTGCATTTTATAAAAGCAAGCTCATTTAACAGTAGAATATTTTAGCATTTTCTGTTCAGAGATTAGAGCTGAAGAAGTTCGTTGGTTGTCATGAAGCAAGGTGTATGAATTTAGAACTGAACTTCATGTATTTTTGGTGGAAAGAAATAATCCTTTGCTTCTACTTTATAAAGATGATACATGGATAATCAAACTAGCTTACTTAACTGATGTTTTCGGCCTTATTAATGATTCAAACATTGACCCTTAAGGAAAAAGCGGCAATATATTTCAACATATTGAATATACTGAAGGTTTTCAGAAAATGTTGAGGATATGGCAAAGAAGACTTAAAGATGATCCTCATGCCTATTATATGATTCCTTCACTGTTACAACACGTTGCGGAGAATGTTTTTGACAACAACATATTAACAGAATTCAAACTGGAGATTTTGTCAGATCTGATTTTCCTTTAGATTTAACTAACCTGGGTGCACGGTGTTGCCCGGGTGTTTGGAGGTGTGTGTTGATCAAAAAAAAAAAAAAAAAGTAGTTGTGGTAGTAGGCAGGCAGGCTTGAACCCGTGATATGAAGGCGGAAAAGAAAGTGAAAGAAAATCTGACATCTTACTGCTACTCCATGACGCGACCAGAAGTTCAGAACGTTAAAAGTAGGCAAAGTCAGTCCAACCGATACGATGACCTGCAAAAATGGCTTGCAAAAAATCGACCCCTCCTTGTAGAAAACTGCCCAGTTGAGGATGAAGGAATTAATGTTTTGGGCCAATTTTTCGATATTTGTCGTCCGAAGGGTCGAGCTTCAAAATGATACTGATCTCATGAAAATTCGTTGCCTCTGTCAAAAGTTTTAGACATACATACATACATACATACATACATACATACATACATACATACATACATACATACATACATTTAAACAGACAGGTGAGATTTATATTATAGATAAATATTTTCCTGGAGTGATATTTGAACCATTTAAGAAATGTCTTTGGGTAAAAAAAATTCATTTAGTTTAGTTTAAAGTCCTGAA
Source organism: Euprymna scolopes (assembly GCF_053919585.1). Classification (NCBI taxonomy): domain Eukaryota; kingdom Metazoa; phylum Mollusca; class Cephalopoda; order Sepiida; family Sepiolidae; genus Euprymna; species Euprymna scolopes. The sequence continues at coordinate 69,910,052 of NC_136483.1, forward strand.
TCAATAGGTAAGTTAAACTTATTACCTAAAGAGTAAGCTAAATTGTCGCATTCTAGTAGTTTCTTTACACATAAAAATGATTTTGAAAAGCTAAATTTGCCCTCAATTTGGGTTAAGAACAAAAGGGAATTTCCACTACTAAGTAAAAAAGGCTATTCTATTAGTATTACGTCTCACAACTGCCTACTTATGTGAACTGGGATTTTCTACATCAACTCGATTAAAGACTAAGGAGAGAAACAGGCTGAACATTGCACCTGATATGCGTGTAGCATTGTCTTCTTGTGTTGCCAATTGGAAACAGTTGCTTATGAATAAACGAGCACATCCATCTCATTCATTTCTTGTACAAATATTTCATACTTTCTCACAGAAGAGAAGTTGCTAGTCTTTCTCTACTCTTTCGCTATTTTCATGATAGGTGCCCAACCAAGTTCCAATCTATGCCTCTCTCTCCCCTGTAGAACATCTAAAACAAAAACTCGTCTCGCTACAACCACTGTAAATAATTTTCCTTTCTTTCCCTATGTACCTAAAATTTAATGGAACTTCCATGAGCATAGATTTTTTTTTTAAAAAGTACTACCCGTCCGTGGTACACAACACCGGTGGATTGCTTCTCAGCTAGTCGTTTTGAAGTCCAATGTAAACAAATTCTTGTTGAGCTGTCCCCCTTAGATAATCAAGTTCTGCCCAGTCTCACTCATCATTACCAATCCTTACACACCAACCAATGTTGGTATCATTGAGGTTATCTTTTTCTTACATATCGGTCGGCATCATAACTCTCAGACTCTTAACGAATCTATTAATAATCTATAAGTGTTCTAAACATCTTCTGCTGAGTGCATGAGTACGTGAAAAAAGATAAAATAAAACGGATTACAGAAGCAAAGTCCTTTTCCCCACTTCCACCCATGATGAATGTACCCAGACAAATAGATTGGAAGTTAATACACAACGCCATTGCACCTGTTACATAATATATATATTAGTTTGTTGTTGTGTTGTTGATGATGATGATGACGATGATGATGATGATGACGATGATGATGACGATGATGATGATGATTCTACACACACACACACTATTCACACACATATATATATATATATATATATATATATATATATATATATATATGTGAATTAAATTTATTTATACAAACATTGATGGCTACATATGTGCAGACATGTTTCTGTAATCACTCGCGTTGGGGGATTACGTCTTCAGGCCAAGAATTATCATCGATAACTCCATCAATGTTTGTATAAATAAATTTAATATACCTGCTCTGTTCACTCATTGAGCACTCTTTGGTAGACACATGTTGTTTCATGTACTTCTAGGAAACTAAACTCTACTGGCTAAATATATATATATTTTTAGTGGAAATGGTAATTAATAAAAACTGAAGAAAGTGCTCAATACTGTTGTAGAGAAAATATGCGTTTTATTTTTTATTACCATCTTTCTGTTAAGTTACATTATTGTTTTAGCTACTCGGCCGTTTTTTTTTTGGGCCGTCTGTAGCTTCCTCAGATTTTTACAAAAATGTTCGCTATTTTGGGATGAAAGAGTGAAAGAGTGAATGAGGTCGGGGGGTGCGAGGAGGGCGGAAGAAAGAGAGGAAGGGAACGATGGGGGGAGGTGGGAGGGGGCGCTTGGTATGTCAGTAATGTTTTAGTTTTTGGGTTAAGGAACTTGTGGGGGAGGGTCTGGGAAGTTCATTTCTGATGTGGCTGAGGGCATAGGGATACATGGAGGGAAAGGGGAATGTGGGAGTGGGAGGAGGGGGGTTACTTTAAAATTCGAGTCTTAATGTTAAAGTTTTTATGTGTCTCGTTGGTGAGATGATTTCTTGGTAAGTATGTCGACCTGTTGGGTGTTCTCTTATGTTTGGAGGCGGGGGGGGGGCTATGATTCGGTTTATTTATTTTTATTTTTTATTTTGGTGTTAATTGTTTGGAGAAGGTTAGCTATCGGTCGCGGAGACGGGTACACACATGCGCACGTACGCACATATATACTTAAAAGAAACGGTCACATGTACACATACATCCCCGCCTTGGCGTGCAAATATATGCACATATGTGCGCCTGCATGCATAGACACCTGCATTGCTCTCACTTACGTCAAATTTTCTTTAAAGTGCTAAAATTTGGATACGCGTGCGTAGGCATGGATGCGCTCATACACAGATACATACAGACATCGACGCCCCTGCCCCCAAGGAGGCGATTATACGGGCTCATATGTGCATATTGATTCAGGCATACTTGCACCCCACGCATACATGCAGGCGCATGCGCACATACAGATACCAGTACTTGTGAACACATACATCGATATATAAATCATCTCACCAACGAGACACATAAAAACTTTAACATTAAGACTCGAATTTTAAAGTAACCCCCTCCTCCCACTCCCACATTCCCCTTCCCCTCCATGTATCCCTATGCCCTCAGCCACACCAGAAATGAACTTCCCATACCCTCCCCCACAAGTTCCTTAAACCCCAAAACTAAAACATTACTGACATACTAAGCGCCCCCCTTGTTCCCTTCCTCTCTTTCTTCCGCCCTCTTCGCATCCCCCCCCGACCTCATTCACTCTTTCACTCTTTCATCCCAAAATAGCGAACATTTCTGTAAAAGTCTGAGGAAGCTACAGACGGTCAAAAAAACGGCCGAGTAGCTGAAACAATAATGTAACTTAACAGAAAGATACTGTAATAAAAAATAAAACGTATATATATCAGAAAACACACTATGTGATATACGTATATCTGTACGTGATGTTGCCAAGCTAATCAAAAACCTTGATTCCAGTAAAGCAACTGGCCCTGACGGTATTCCAATTATAGTACTCAAAAAACTTCAACCTGAACTAGCGCCCATACTTACAAAACTGTTTAAACGTTGTCTTAAGGAGAATAGTTTCCCATCTCCCTGGAAAATTTCATCAGTATGCCCTGCATTTAAGAATTCAGGTGATCGCTCATCCCCCTATCAGTACAGGCCAATAAGTCTCCTGTGCGTCATGAGTAAGTTGCTGGAATCTGTGTTAAATACAGAAGTAATCAACCATCTCAACAAAAATAACCTTCTTAGTGACACTCAATATGGTTTCCGTTCAGCTAAATCTACAGCAGATGTGCTTACAGTTATATCTCATAGGATTAGCAAATCTCTCGACAGAGCCAACCTTTCTAGGGCAATTGCTCTTGACATATCTAAGGCCTTGGATAGGGTATGGCATAAAGGTTTACTTCATAAGATCTCTAGCTATGGTATAGCTGGAAATGTCTTCTCAATTATTAAATCATTTCTTTCTGATAGATTCATAAGAGTAGTAGTTGAGGGGCAAAAATCAGAAGCTCACCGTATTAATGCCGGTGTCCCTCAGGGGTCCATCCTGGGCCCAACTCTTTTCCTGATCTACATTAATGATCTTCCAAATCACATCCTTACATCATTTGTAGACATCTATGCTGACGACACTACCATTTATGGTAGCACATCTAAGACAGTAAACGACCAAGTTCTCTCCAATTCTCTCTCCTCTGATCTTAAGCACGTAGTACAATGGGGTAAGGAGTGGCTGGTTACTTTTAATGCATCTAAAACCAAGCTTCTCTCTTTACATCATCAACATTCTGATCCACATCTGGCATCAATTGAAATGAATGGCTCTCGTCTTCAGGAGGCCTCAAGTTTTGACAAACTTCTTAGCTTGACCATTACTCCTGATCTTAAATGGAATGCATACATCAAATCTGTTGCCAAGGCCGCTGGAAAAATGGTGGGATCTTTTTATCGATCCGGTAGATATCTCACTGCTGATGCTATTCTCTATCTATATAAGAGCCAGGTACGTCCAAGGATGGAATACTGTTGCCACATCTGGGCAGGAGCTGCTAGAAAGGACTTGGCCTGCCTTGATAGAGTTCAAAATAGACTTCGTAGCCTCGTAGGAGATGTCCTTTTCTCTTCCTTGCAACCTTTATCTCACAGAAGAGATGTTGCGAGTTTGTCTCTGATGTATCGTTATTTTCATGGAAAGTGTTCGAATGAGCTTCAATCTATGGTCCCCCCTCGCCAAACTTTCACAAGAAACACCCGTCTAGTAGAAAACACTATCAATAATTCCCCCCCACTCTTTATCTGTGCCTAAACCTTAACGTAGATTCCATGAACAAAGCTTCTTTCTTAGAACTGCATGCCTGTGGAATTGTCTTCCGTTTTCCTGCTTTCCGGCTAACTACAATATGGTTGTCTTCAAGTCTAACGTAAATAAGTTCTTGATGAGCCATTCCATATAAGTTATCAACTTTACCAAATTTTCATTACTAATGATTACTATAATGTCCAATTTCTACTGTACACTCTTTAACCCTTATCCTTGAGTGGCCTCTTGGCCTTGATAATGTGGTGATGCCTATGTAAATGTATATATATATATATATATGCATATATATATATATATATATATATATATATATATATATATATATATATATATATATTGGCCTTGGAGATAAGGCATATACACGGGGTTAAAACACAAATAATAAAACAAAAATAAGTAGTTGGCACACTAGGAGTAGTATCAAGTCGTCTGGAAGGACATTTGAAAAAACTATGAATCCCCGATGTTTTAGGCGATCTTCAGACTTTTGCTATTGTAGGTCCCACCAACCTTTAATCTTTGAAGCCGGGATTGAGGGAAATCCTCTGGAAATGAATCCCATCCTTTTCCAGGGAGACGTTGATAAACGAAATCAGAATTATTATTATTATTATTATTATTATTATTATTATTATTATTATTATTATTATTATTATTATTATTATGTTAGTGCAAAAATAATGTTTTTTTGGCGTATATATATCTGATAAAAACGAGATTATTTTTGTACCAACCTATTATTATTATTATTATTATTATTATTATTATTATTATTATTATTATTATTATTAGCAAGTATTAAGCTAGTCATGGTTTTATTCATTTTGACAAAGGTTTATGAAATAGGACATTTGGAGGTGTGAATCAAAAGTTACAAGGACTAAAGTACACTAGAAAGCACTTATTATATCCTCACCCTCTCTTTCTGTTTTGTTCCGACAGTCTCTCTAACACATCTCTCTCTTTCTCCCTCTCTCTCTCTCTCTCTCCACACACACACACACACACACACACACACACACATACATACATACATACATACATACATATATATATATATATATATATATATATATATATATATATAGTTTTGTGTCTTCATTTCATACTCTTGTTGTCCTACTATATATATATATATATATATATATATATATATATATATATAGTAGGACAACAAGAGTATGAAATGAAGACACAAAACTATATATTAATATTAATAGATATAGAATGGATCATTTATTTAATAATGGAATACAGGCAAAATTTGGGGGATAAAAGGGACTCTTTATGCCAGGGCATTTTGAAGCCTAATGCTTCTCATCAGAAGAGTAGAGAAGGTGCTAGGTAGCATGGGGAAGATGCGGCATCCAGCGTAAGGTTCATTAGGGACGAAAGAGATTAAGAGGAATTATAGAAAGTTGGGGGAAGCTTTATTGAATTCTAAATAAATAAGGAGAAGCTTATTATATATAGTATGATATATAAGATTATATATAGTCTTTAATATGGTATTGAGATTCAGGGGTATATGTATTATGGCAAAATAGGGGGTGTATTGTTGCTGTATGGTAATTTATTTTAACGGTTTGTGAGGTGTATATTTTCTATGGAGTCGATAATTTTGATTTTGATTTGTGCCACCTAAACGGCAAATGGTGGCTATAAATTCGCTTCTAATTTGGGGGGGGGGGGGGGTTAAAACTGAAAGTAATTACCCACTCCAATGATGAAAGTAAAAATAAAATAGATAACCCCCATAATTTATTATACCGTACCTGTTCACACTGAAACACTTATCACAATATTCTGTGGATCTACATTAAAAAACCTTGTTAAACTTTGTGACATATTTCCATTCTATGGAGGGCAGGTGCGAACGAACACCCCATAATTTTATTTTATTATACCATATTTCTTCAAACTGAAACATCAAAGTATACTTACGCAGATAGATATGAAAAGTCTTTATTAAAGTTTGTGCCTATTTCCATTCTATGGAGGCCAGGCACGAACGAAGACCCCACAATTTTATTATACCATCCCTATTTAAGTTAAAACATACTTATCAAAGTATTATTATGTACATTTATATCAAAAACACTTGTAAACGTTTTTTTTTTAATTTTTAAAATTTTTATTTCCATACTTTGTAGATCATGCGCGTACGCAGACCCCACAATTTTAATGAATCATCATTATGCCAGATCAAACATACCCATTCCTGTGTTTTGATACATCTTCTATCATTATATGTAATCAGTTTTCTATAATAGTCAACCATATATGTATGAGCCTATTCGTGACCAGACACACACACAGACGTTCAGCTTTATATATATATATATATAGATGTTATTTGATTTTGTTTTTGCGATATGTTTTTAGAATGAATTCAATTATTTACGAAAGTGCATTTTTACCTAAATGCAAGTTGGGAATAGTTTTCCCTTTAACCAATTTGGTATCCCCACATGGGGAGCGGTATATATATATTGTTTTGTTTAAATATAATTATCCAGTGACCCCCGCCTTATTTAAATATACATCTTTCTCTCGTTGGAATTTCTTAACCCATTTTATATATATATATATATATATATATATATATATATATATATAATATAACAATATAACACCAGCCTGGACGGGTCCTCGTCGTACACACGGGCAAAAAAATGCACACTACCCCCGTCCCGGTGGCTACACTTTTAACTTTGTCTAGTGGTGGACCCTTTAAGTGTGACCAGATCTTCACTGATCACCAGAAAATACCGCTCAGATGCTCAGAACGCATAAAACATTAACTGTGTCGCAACACTGTTCACTTCAGCTGGCTGTATGTCGCTTCGACTTCATGCTGAGTTTTCTTCTCACAATGGCTTCGTCTGTGTTTTCACCGTCTGGGCTTCATGGTAGATATGAAATCAACTGCAACTTCAATTCAACAGGTAATCAACAAATAAAGAAAAACCAGTGGTCATTTTTCTTATAAACAAAAAAATAATTATTCACTGAAAGTTACAAAACTCTGATCATTCATAAATTATAACTAAATACAAATGATCTGTGCACTGGCGGCTTCCATTAGTAAAGTTATGCTTGTCTCTTCACGGTATAGATTCAAGGGCTTAGAATAGAGTGAGACTTTAGTCATGGGTTTCTCTCTGACTGGTATGAAAGCCCCAAGCAGGTCGTATATTGTGTCCTTGAGGCTATTTTTGCTTCATTATATTGAGGATCAGGTGGGCTTAACCCCCGCCTCCAATTACCAGAATTCCATTTCAAGATTCTTAGAAAACCAATCTCAAATAAGTTTGGAAATTCTCAGGCTCTAAAAAAAATTTCCTTTTCTTCTTCCTTAATGTGCATCTCTGACTGCCATTCCCGACAGGAGAGTTTATTGCCTTCATCCTCCATCACTAACGTGGGAGGGTCCACCCTTCATTTATATAATCAAGGTTTTTTTTGTTCCAAGTGCCATTTCGTATGAATAAAAAAATGAATAATTTGGTTATCTTTTTGGAGTGAATAAATTCCTCAGACATCCACCATCTTGTTTTTTTCTTATCCAAAGAAACTCATAATATCTAGCCTATTAAAATTTTGACCACCCAGAATTTGGTTAACTGCTTTTTCTTAACAGGGGTAGGCCTATTCAACTGAACATGTCAAATCGCCAAAAGGCGCCATGTCTGACATTTTTTTTTAGATATCTTTATATTGCAATGTCCCATTTTCAGCTAGTGTTCTTTTTTTAATGGCCGTTTATATCAACAGAAATTATCATGATAGCAAACAGATTTCTTTTTTTTCGATATCCACAAATAATAAGCGCATGTTTTTTTTTTATTTATGTAGGCATCATCACTTATCAAGGCCCAGAGGCCACTCGAGGATAAGGGTTAAAAGGTGTACAGTAGAAATTGGATAATATAGTAACCGTTAGTAATGGAGATTCGGTAAATTTGTTTACTTATATGGAACTGCTCGTCAAAAACTTATTTACGTTAGACTTGAAGACAACCATATTGTAGTCAGCTGAAAAGCAGAAAAACGGAAGACAATTCCACAGGCGTGCAGTTCTAAGAAAGAAGCTTTGCTCATGGAATCTACATTTAGATTTAGGCACAGATAAAGAGTAGGGGAAATTAGTGATAGTGTTTTCTACTAGACGGGTGTTTCTTGTGAAAGACTGGCGTGGGGGGGAGACCATAGAATGGAGCTCAGTCGAGCACTTGCCATGAAAATAACGATAAAGCAGAGACAAACTCGCAACATCTCTTCTGTGAGAAAGAGGCTGCAGGGAAGAGAAAAGGACATCCCCTACTACGCTACGAATTCTATTTTGAACTCTATCAAGGCAGGACAAGTCCTTTCTAGCAGCTCCTGCCCAAACGTGGCAACAGTACTCCATCCTTGGACGTACCTGGCTCTTATATAGATATAGAATTGCATCAGCGGTGAGATATCTACTGGATCGATAGAAGGATCCTACCATTTTTCCAGCGTCCTTGGCAACAGATTTGATGTATGCATTCCATTTAGGATCAGGAGTAAAGGTCACACCCAGAATATAGTTATTATTGGAATTCATTTCCCTAATATGTTTCTCGTTAGCATTTTTTCTAGAAAGACATCAGAGAAGGTTGTCAACATGTCTAAGTAAAAGTGTTTCTGTGGAAGGAGCTGGATTCGAACTTGGCACATCCAGGTTGTCAGTCTGTGTCATTAACTACTTAGTCACCTTTTTTCTTTCTTTTTTTTGTAATCATTTGTAGTCACCACTTATCAAAGCCTGGAAGCCACTTGGGGATAAGGGTTATTGCATGTACAGTACATTAGTATTGGAGATTGTATAAAGTGTCTTACTTAGGGGGCGGTTCATCAGGAATTTGTTTATATTGGACTTGAAGACATCCAGATTGTAGTCAGGTAGGAAACAGGCAACCGGAACAGAGTTCCACAGGCGTGCACTTCTAAGAAAGAAGCTTTGTTCATGGAATCTACGTTTTGATTTTGGCACAGATAAAGAGTGGGGAAAATTAATGACAGTGGTTTCAGCTAGACAGGTGTTTATCGTGAAAGATTGGCAAGGGTGGACCAGAGATTGGAACTCAGACGAGCACTTGCCATGGTAGTAACGATAAAACAAAGACAGGCTCACAACATCTCTCCTGTGAGAGAGAGGTGGCAGGGAAGAGAAAAGGGCATCACCCACTAGGCCACAAAGTCTATTTTGTACTCTGTCAAGGCAGGGTAGGCTGTTTTTAGCAGCTCCTGCCCAGATGTGGCAGCAGTACTCCATTCTTGGACGTACTTAGCTTTTATGCAGATAGAGAATTGCATCAAGGGTGAGATATCTTCTGGAGCGGTAGAAGGATCCTACCATTTTTCCAGCGACCTTGGCAACTGACTTGACGTACGTGTTCCATTTCAGCTCAGGAGTAAAGGTCACGCCCAGAAGCTTATCAAAACATGGAGCTTCCCCTAGACGAGAGCCACCCATTTCAATTGATGTCAGATGGGGATCAGAGCGTTGATGATGTAAAGATAGGAGCTTGGTTTTAAATGCATTAAAAGTAACCAGCCACCTCCTCCCCCACTGTACCACACGCTCAAGATCAGAGGAGAGAGAATTAGAGAGAACTTTGTCATTTACGGCCTTTGATGTGTTGCCATAGATGGTCGTGTCATCAGCATAGATGTCAACGAATGATTTAAGTATGCATTTTGGGAGATCATTAATGTATATCAGGAAGAGAGTTGGGCCTAGGATGGACCCCTGAGGTACTCCAGAATTAATATTGAGGGCCTCTGATTTCTGTCCATTAACCACTACTCTTTTGAGCCTATCACAGAGAAATGATTTAATGATTGAGAAAACATTTCCAGTAATACCGTAGCTGGAATTTTGTGAAGTAAGCCCTTATGCCATACCTTATCGAAGGCCTTTGATATGTCAAGAGCAATTGCCCTAGGGAGGAAGCCTTTGTCAAGAGATTCACTAATCCTATGAGATATAACAATTAGCATATCTGCTGTAGATCTGGCAGAACGGAAACCATATTGCATGTCACTAAGAAAGTTATTTCTGCTGAGGTGGTTGACTACTTCTCTATTTAATATGGATTCTAGCAGCTTACTCATGACACACAGGAGACTTATTGGTCTGTACTGAGAGGGAGATGACTTATCACCTGAATTCTTAAATACAGGGCATACTAATGAGGTTTTCTAGGGTGTTGGGAAGCACTTCTTTTTAAGGCAATGCTTAAAGTTTTGTAAGTATGGGGGCAAGTTCTGGTTGAAGCTTTTTTAGCACAATGCTTGGAATGCCGTCAGGGCCAGTTGTTTTACTGGAATCAAGGTTCTTAATTAGCTTGGCGACCTCATGCACAGATATTTGTATGTTGCATAGCGTGTTGCCCGTTATAGGAGGAAATACGGGGAGTTGATGGCCTTCGTCGCATAGGGTAGAATTAGCTGCAAAGTTCTTGGTAAATAGTCTGACCTTATCTGATGCTGACGAGATGACCTCAGGTCCATCAGTGATGGTTGGGATAGAACGCACGCTTCTGTTCAAAATTCTGTTTACTATTTGCCAAAACTGGTGGGAACCAAGCCGCTGCTCAGCTACTTTGAATTTAACGGATTGAGCATATAGCTCCCTTGCATTTTTTATTACTCTTTTGCAGTGGTTGCTGGCAGTCCTGGAAGCAGCTTTAGTCTCAGTGCATCTATTACGTTGGTAGCTATGGAAAAAGTGATTTCTGTGCGTGATGGCAGCAGTACATTCTGGGGAGAACTATGACTGCCTGTTAGGTTTTTGTTGGAATTTTTTTGATGGTATGAATCGGTCTATGCCTACAATTAGCGATTTGGTCAGGTCTGATACTATGGAGGACACATCCTTTTTAAATATGGAATGCAGGGGTAGATCAGATGTAAGTGTACAGAAGCTATCCCAGTCAGTCGTAGAATATCGATATACAGTACGGTGGAGAGATACATCTGAAGACTTATTGCATTTCATTTTTATCTTAACTGATACAATGGAGTGGTCGGAAGATCCCAGAGGAGACAGAACGGAACTTGAACATAGCTCAGGGGAAGTTGTGAGAAAAAAGTCTAAAAAGCTAGCATACTGACCGGATGGGTTTGTGAACAATCTGGGTGAGGTCATAGGCAATGGCAAAATCATGACAGAATCTCCCCTCATCATCTGTCTTGTTAGAGTGGGTCAGCCATTCAAGATTGTGGACATTGAAGTCACCACAAATGTGGATGTTAACTGAAGGGTGAGCAGACAGGATGTGGTCAACCTTTAGATATACTCTTAAAGATAGTAACTCCGCTGTTGTGGTGGCGATAGAGAGCAAATATAAATGCAGTGGTGTAAGCAAGTGCTACCCGGAAGCACATATAAGGTAAATTAGGGTCTTATCTGGAGATATCCCTACCACACGGAAAGCCATCTTTGATGTAGGCACATATTCCATGTCCATGGCGATCTTGGGGATCAGATTTAGATGTTGTTAGAGTATCTTTTAAGCATGAATTCGTCAAGGGAAGTGTTCGGCCTTATGCCAGTTTCACTTAGGAAGAATATGTCTGGTTTCGTCTCCTGTAATTGGGTTTCAACTTCTGGAAGGTTGGAACGTAGACCCCTGATGTTGGAGAAGGAGACATGGTAGTAGGGGTCTACGTTCGAGGATGGGGTCCTAGGTTTACACGTGTTATTTTTCTGGAGATATTTCATGTTGAGGATTGGGATTTATGGAACAGGTCAACAGACTTGGTTAGAGCAGGACAGAGAGGGAAAGTAAGAGAGAAACAGAGAGGAATTTTTTTTTTTTTTAGCCATGATAAGGTAAAGCTGTAACAATTACCTTCATTTCACTGTTGTTGTTGTTTTTATTTTCATAATTAATAAATCATAATAGAAATTTCTTATCTCACAACTGGTTATACTCATATCTTATTTACGTTTTGCAGTCAGATGACATTCAAAGTTCTTCCAGATTATCAATATAAACAATAACACGTCAGTGACGCATCATTTGAGTTTAGTTTGATAGAGAACAAAAAAACATCATAACGCTGCTCTGCCTTTGAATAAGTAGTGCACAAAAAGCAATCAGTCTTTCAAAATGAAAATTCTTTTCATTCTTCTTTCTTGCTTTCTTTTACCCGTCCTCTGCTTACAAAGGGCTGAAGAAGGGTGCCTGCAGTGCACCATCAAGAGACTTGTAAAGAGAATCCGTTCATACCAGACCCAAAAGGACACGGATTTCCACCCACCGAATTTCTGGAGTAAGACGAAAGGTATTTACGAGAGCCAGGTTAAATACTACTTCCATGGTGATGCAGCGAGCAGCCATTTACGTGATATGTTCTCAATCTATGATGTCAACATGTTTGCAACATCCTGGATCAACACCGTCTTGATAGAAGCGTATAAATATGGCCGCACACCAAAGCCGGATCCAGCACAACTTGAACTTTCTTTGGAGGCTATTGCAAAATTCGCAGACAAAAATGCCAACTACACCAATTCCCTAATGAACTTCTGGCCACAGAATTACAACGAGACATTGAAAATCTGGCAGTGTACTCCAAAGAATTTGGTTACTTTTTTTCAGTTTGCTGATGATATCCCGCTTGAAACTATCGAAAAGATATTGGAAAAAATGGGTCTGAAAAAATTGGAAGGACTTATAAAATTTTATACATTAATGAGGTAATTTTTATTCTGACAAAGCCCCCCCCCCTCCTCTAAATATTCGTTTATTGATTTATGGATGCAAGTCCAGGGTTTAACCTAATTGAAAAAAAAAAAAAATACAGGAAAATATTTATAATGTACGTACCTACCATGGAACGAGAATATTATATTCCAAAAATCATATAAATTAAGTATTTTTTTAACTAAGAAAATTTAATTTTACGATTTTTAGCAATAGTATTATCGTAGCCATTACAAGTCTGATTTTGATCTCTTATTTCTAGAAAGGTTGTTAATGGGACGTAACCAGTGATAAATTTTTAAGATGGCGGACCAAGACATATATTTGTTTCCTCATAAAATTTGATTTTATTAGTTAAAAAGAAAACTACTTGATCAATTTACGTGATTTTTTGGAATATGACATCTTTGTTCCATAACCGACACATACATCATAAAGACTTTTCTACATTTTCTGTAGTTTTTTAAATTAAAAGACTAAACTTTGGATTTGCATCGATTTGTGTTTATATTATTCATGTACATGTATTCCGAAAATTGATGGCGTCAGGTAAAATGTTTTTTTTTTTTTTCTCAGCAGTATCAGAAAGCTGTGTTCTCTGGGTCATTTTTGTGTCTATTCTTATGCAGATGTCATCAATTTTGTTATTAAAAGAATGGTTGTATAGCAGAATAACCCAGTTTAGTAGAGGAACGTTTGCTGTTTTGCTTTATCTTTAATTATCACAAAAGTCGTCTCTACTAAATCAATATATTTTTATCTATTTCTAGTAGAAGTCCAGAATTTTTAAGAGTCAAGAATTTGTAAACAAAAAATAAGAGCAACAGATAATTTATAGCAAATGCAGTAAAATTAAATTACTGACCTGAATACTTTTAACATACTGAAACTTTTTGTAAGGCATTTTATTTCAGAATTTGATGTTGATGAGATGCTGTCTTATCGACACACGTCAACCAAAATGGCTACCAAAGCAATCGCTTAACTGTAAGGAGGGAGTTTGCTGAAAAGGTAGTAAAACAATACTTACTCTACCATTAACCTTAAATTCGACTGTTATGAGCTCCATCCTCTTGTAAAACCACACATAATCACCTAAGTTTACCAAAATTAAGTGGTCACTTAGTGGTCAATGTTGTTTTTCATATGTTAATAAGACATATTTCATTGAAATAAAATTCTGAAATAAAAGAATCTTACAAACAGTTTGCACACGTTAAAAGTATACAAGCCGGTAGAGAATTTAGTTCTAATGCGTTTGCTATGAAGTATGTGTATTTACATTAAGTCTTTGAGATCTTCTCTTTGTAAACAATTTAATCCCTCACTTTTTCTCGCTATACTCTCCATTCCATCATATTTTCCTTCTTAAATCGTAATCCTATTCTCGCTTAAGTTCTATTGAGCGTAGTTCTAAACCGGTTAGCTAACCTTTTAAGTCTTTTGATATTTTTAAGACGGAGGTGACGGTGGTGCCATGGTTAACGACACGAACTGACAACCTGGGTGTCCTAAGTTCAAATCCAGTTCGTTCTACAAAACTCACTTTCACTTAGGATGTTAGCGACCTCCTTGTGGCCCCTCTCGTAAGTATTCGATGTCGTTCTAGACAGAATTCTGACCAGAAAAATATTGCGGAAACTAATGACAACAACAGAATCTTTGGATTCATGGTAACTTAAGACTTTAATATGTCCCACCAAAACAAAGCAAAACAAAAAGAAAAAAAAATTGCTCCTTGGTGAAATACAATTTTTTTTTTTTTTTTTTAATTTAATTTTTATATGCAACGTTCAGTTTAACGATAGAGATTCGTTAGATTAGTTTTTATTTAAGTTTATGTAAAAAAAAAAAATTCTTCATTTTATATAGATTTAAAAGCTACCTCTCACTTTATCAGAATGACTTATCTGTTCATTTTCAAAGCACAGTAAACTATAAGTGTAAGGTAATGTTGCTCGATTACTCGAAATTCTGAAGAGGTTTTTGTAAACAGGTTGTTGCTAAAGATTATTCAAAAACATATAGTGACGGTTATTATATAGAAACAAACTTCCAGCTAAAACTTGAACGGATATCTATATATAAAAGTGAAATGGTCGGTCTGTTTGTGTGTGTGTGTGTGTGTGTGTGTGTGTGTGTGTGTGTGTGTGTGTGTGTGTGTGTACATTTCCCTACCAAACTACTCTGTCAATTTTCAATCTACAGACTCGAGATTTGACATAAGGGGTATTGAGATTTGGGAAAATCGTTTTGATCAGTTTTCGGCCAGAAATTTGGCTGTCAATTGGTCAAAGTTTTACGATTTTACTGTTGAAAACTCTACCAAACTCCTCCGCCAATTTTAGGTCTAAACACTTGAAATTTTAGATGCAGGTTACTTGGATATGGATCAAACTTTTTAATTTGATCTGAGCCCAAAACAATAAATGTTAAGGGGTCAAAATTGGGGTCAAAGTTTTAAAAAAAATTGACCTCTGCGGTCTCTACCAAATTACTCAGCCAATTTTTGGTCTAAACATTTGAAATTATCACGTAAAAAACGATTTTCTTTATAAAAATAAAGCTGATCAATTTTCGTGATTTTGTGGTGTACGATATTTTCTTTCCATCACTGGTAAGTACACAGTAAAGATTTTTTTTATTTCGTCTTTAATGAGGGGAAGTTATGGACTAGCACCAAAAATTTAAAAACATATTATAACGTCCAGCTTGAAAGTAAAATGTGTCATGTTGTTGAGTCGGCAACTATTGCCTCTGTTGGGGCCAACCAACTCAAGAATTAATGTAAACCTGGTAGGATTGAAACCTCATTTGACTATATCATTATTCCTTTGACTACATCATTTGATAACATCATTAAGTTCAGAGTGCCGAGACAGACGACTGGTTTTTAATCTACAGGAGATAAACAATAAAAAAAAATGTGCTTTTTACCAACAGGCTATTGGTCATATGTCAGCTTGTATATAAGTAGATCAATTTGATTCAAATAACAGACCTGACTGAACTGGCATCAATGACAGACTATATTGACAGTTAGCTCAACTGAGCATGCTTGAAAACTCAATTGTCAAAGCAGTATAATTGATGAAGACACTTCTTATGGAGATTCAAAATACATAGCAGACTAACTACGATATATAACTACTGTTTATATATTCTACGAGCATTGTTATGTAGCAGTTAACAAACTAATTACTATAAGCAGATCAATGCCTGGTGCCAAAGTGATTCGGCCACACTGACCAATCGATTGGTAGGGCGCATTGATTTGAGCTGTCCCCTTAAGGACTATTTTTAGCCCTTTGGGATCTCAGCTGCGATCGCCAGAGAGATGCCAACAAGCGACCTCTCTCACTCACCCCTCCCACTGCTACTTGTTGACGGCTGCAGTCTGATGATAGACGACACCTTCAAACAGGCATTTACACTTTCTTTCTTTCTCTTCAGTCTCAAATACAATCTCGCCTTTTCTAAATAAACCCTTTATTATTTATTTATTTATTTTTTTACAAGGTAGTCACCACTTATCAAGTCCCGGAAGCCACTCGGGGATAAGGGTGATTGTGTGTACAGTACGTTAGTGTTGGAGATTTGATAAAGTGTCTTACTTAAGGGGGCGGTTCATCAGGAATTTGTTTATATTGGACTTGAAGACATCCAGGTTGTAGTCAGGTGGGAAACAGGCAACCGGAACAGAGTTCCACAGGCGTGCACTTCTAAGAAAGAAGCTTTATTCATGGAATCTACGTTTTGATTTTGGCACAGATAAGGAGTGGGGTAAAATTTTGACAGTGGTTTCAGCTAGACGGGTGTTTATCGTGAAAGATTGGCTAGGAGGGACCAGAGATTGGAGCTCAGACGAGCACCTGCCATGGTAGTAACGATAAAACAAAGACAGGCTCGCAACGTCTCTTCTGTGGGAGAGAGGTGGCAGGGAAGAGAAAAGGGCATCACTCACTAGACCACAAAGCCTATTCTGTACTCTGTTAAGGCAGGGTAGGCTGTTTATAGCAGCTCCTGCTCAGATGTGGCAGCAGTACGCCATCCTTGGACGTACTTGGCTTTTATGCAGATAGAGAATTGCATCAGGGGTGTTTTGTTAAAAGCAATGTCGTTTGGCCTTGTGTTTATTTAAGTAATTATTAGGAGAGAAATACACAACATTTCCCTCCTATAGTTACAATTGGAAGAGCCTAACTTTATTGAAACCTTTTCTAGAACAAACAAACTACAGAAGAACATTTCTTTTCAAAGACACTTTATGATTGTACAAATGGCTATGTTTATTGTTAAAACTAGTTTTGTCAATACCTTTTCTGTCCTCCTAACGAAACTAATCTCAGTATTTTTTGTAACAAACTATCACAAAGAAATGTTAATTTACAATTAGTAAATTTCTTAGAATTTCCATTGTACTTGAAAGACATAAAACCCAAACCAATAGACAAATTTAGATTATTTTAGTATAATACACACTGTGTAGTCTAATACATAAAGTAATGTGGCCTGAAATTCTTACTTCAAACCTAAATAACGAACTGCATATAAAATCGATATTTGATTCTACTTAGTTTTCTTTTGTAGAACGTTAGTGTATATTATAAAGAACAATAAATTTTAATTGTAGTTCGTTTACAGGATTCACTCTTAAATAAATTAGTTGACCATTATGAATTTAAAAACACAGTTGCTAGGCGTAATGTGGACTATATTTATTCTAATTTAGTTTTATGCAAAAGGGGCAAAAAAAAAGTGGAAGTCCCCTGTGAAAATTAAGATACTTCTTATTTTTGTAAACATTTTTACATTAGGAATCGACATCAATTAATAAATATTCTCTAAATTTCAGTTTCTTTGGAGCATTTTAAAAGTTGTTAAGGAGTATAACATGGACACAACCTCCCACCTGAAAATCAAGATATTTCAGATTTGCATTAAATTTTATCCATAGTTAGTAGACACCAATTAAACGAGATTCCCTAAATTTCAGTTTATTTTAATTTTAAAGAATAAATTTAACATTTTCTAGAATCAAAATCATGTACTTGATTTTGATCAAAATTGGTATGAGGATTCTAAACATAAGGTTAGTAATATCATCCCTTCAGTTTAGTCTTTGTAAGGCAACATAAAAGTGATGTAAACTGTTCTGTTCATGGAATTCATTTTATCCATCCTGGGACTGGGATTTTTTCTAGTTTCATATAAAATCGATATTTGATTCTGCCTAGTTGACTTTTGTTGGACGTTGGTGCATGTTATTTACAACAATAAATTTAATTATAGTTCATTTCATTGCAGATCCAACTTATGCTAAATTCGAAGTTCTTGTCAACAAATACATAAGTGCTCTTTCACAAATTACTAAATATAAAGTCTCCATAGCTATTACAATTGCATACGCTATACATTGGTGATGTAAATAAAAGTGGCACCTTAAACATTTATCAAATATTGGTTTTATTGTTGCAAGTTTCCTTTTACTTTTTGCCTGTTGATGGACTAATCTGACAGCACAATTTGAGTAGCTTATATTTAAAACAAGTCAAGGATGCATACATAATACAGTCTGACAGAACATAGGCCATTTTTGATTAGGGATTGAGCTTATATCTGTCGGGTTGAAATATTGTTCTAAGTAATCCTAGGAGATCCACTCTTCTAGGTCGTTGCTCCCCATCTTTTGGACGGAAAAAGTTTATTGCTTATTACCTGAAGCATTCTTACTGGATAATTCCAATAGGGGTGCCCAGGCAATTTTTAAAAAGGCCAAATTGCTCCTGCTTTAGAGGCGCTGACAACTCTCCCCACCTCTTCACCTTGTGATGGAAAGTAAATATCTACAAGTGTGTACAGAAGATGCATGTCTGTACAATTCTACAGACAAACCTTAAAGGAAACATTCTGTTGTCATTTTTTTTTCTATTTCTATTTCCAGGCGTGGAATAATCGGTGTCTTCCATATTCCTCCTGATTTTGATGACACCTTCGTTAACCTTGGTCTTGGTGCTTTGCTGACTGACATGCAAACGGATTTTCCTAAGCAACAAAATGTTTGGCACGTGAACAATAGGAACATCAGCAGTGTATTAAATGCCCTCAAGAAATATGCCTACCGACCATTCTCAAATGACAAGGCAGTGAACTCAATCGACCCTCGCAGCTATTTCTATCTTAGGTACTTTTTAGAGGACGCAAAGAAGTACAAACGCGATGTGGCTTTGGCACCCACCTGGGTAAGATTTGGCATATTTTAACTATCAATGTTTTGCAAGATGTGTGAGGTATCCTATTTAACTGTTTCTTTTCTAGACATCTTTTATGTTCAATTGCAAAGGGATCCTAAGAAATACCAAATGCTCTTATTAGTTGAACCAAATGACGTGTATGGAGAAAGAGACAAGGATATTTTGAAATGATAAGGAGTTAGGTTAAGAGAAGTTACAGCATCATTTCATTGTCCTATGGATGGTCATGTGGTGAAATATGTCACAAAAGCTCTTTAGACGATAATCAAAACTCTGATGCAACTAACCTGGCTGGTAATGATGGTTTGAAAAATTTCATACATTCATATTATTAACTAGAAAACTACCCATCGTTGAGTGGGTTAAAAAAGAGTTTCAGAAAATGGACTCTGATTTATGAAAGTATGAAAGGTTATGAAAAGGGGGTACTGGTGTAAAAAGATGGCTTCAAACCTTTAGGGTATCAAAACCAAAGCACCTCCCTCAAACAAATATGAGGGGAGTATAGTGGGAGTCTTTATTGACCACAAATGTATGAACACTAATTAGGGTTCCCCATTATAAGTGACACCCATAGGGGCTCACCTCTTTTGGTGTGAGTGAGCGATGTAACCCGTAAAAACCTACCCCTTCCCATTGTGGAGTTATCATGGCAAGTTTGGTAGCTCTACATCAAATGGTGTGGACATAGATAGGGTTTCCATTTATAAGCGACGCCCCTTGGGTCCCCAACCCATTGGTGAGGGTGAGCAATGTAACCTATCAAAACCTTGTCCCTCCCATGATGAGTTATACTGTCAAATTTGGTAGCTCTACATGAAATAGTGTCAGCATGCATAGAGTTTACCCCCTGATGCCACCCCCGTTGAGGGGGGGGGGCTTTATCATATCCGTTTTTGATCCTTGATATCTCCTCTATCATTAAATGTGGTCAATTTAGTATAATAGTAAACCATATAGGAGCCTATTCGTGTACAGACAGACACACATACACAGATGGTGAGCTTTATTATATATATATATATATTCTGTGCTAGCTGAATAATAATAAGAACAAGATCTGATCACCACGTGGTAAAATGTAACTGCCGCTGTTAACACATCGTATGGGATATGATAGTTGCTACAGTTGGAAGAATCAGACTTTAACAAAAACCTATGCTAGAACAAAGAAACTAGATTATTATTTTGTACATGCGACGAGGTTTATTATTAAAACCAGTAGTTTCACTAACCAGACAAACTTCAATTGCTTGGACACAAGAGCAAGGAAAATTAATATTATTTTGACTTATTTATCTCTAAACAAATCAAGCTTATCATTAACGAAAACTCTAACTCGTATTATTTAGATTATTTGGACTACTGTTCTCAGCTTGAGTTTTATTTTCACAATGTATTGGTCAATGTAACCTCCCACCTTCTTCAGGTGTATCTCGTCAAATTTGGGAATCTTTCTATTTAACTTACGAATTGAATTTCACTAAGCACTTTATCCATTACGCTATACTGAAGATATGGTTGGGTCTGGTTTTTGACTCTGCTCATCAATTGTTTATCATAGCTATTTAAAAAATGTCACATTTTATTGATACTTAAAGTTGTATTCTATTGAATGCTATTTTATTTTATTGAATATTATTTTCACATATTTTTTTCTATCATAGTTTTTTTTTTTATAATGTCATTGAAATATTCAACTGCCAAATTCGAATCATTCAACATGGCGTCCATTATTTATTAAAATATTCATGGGTCTAATTTTATACAAAACGACAGGCTATTAAATTTGTACAAACCTTCGCGTGTGTGTGTTTATAGTTAACAAATCTTGTACTTTTTCTATTAATGGTATTTTTTTTATGGAAATCACCCCAGACACAGCGTTAACTCAAGATTCACTTTCTACTCTTCATAATTTGCATGTAAGCATCGGATAATATTTTTCTTCTAATTAACTTTGGAAATATATCTTCGAAACAAAGTAATTGATAATCGTACGATTTTAAACAACCGTTTAGTTCAGTTTAATAATTATCACAAATTGATTTTATTTTTTTACATAAACTGCACAACTCACTCAAGCACTATCGTCAGTTTTACTTAAAACTCATTGTTTTTTTTTATTTTTATAAATATTCTAGTTCTTTTTCAAAGGGTTCTTCATCGTTTTAGACTTACAAAATAAAACTTTTAAAGTCCATTATTAAACTTATTATTGACTTAAGTTATTGAACATAGTGAAAATTCTTTGTGTTATCTTTGCAATTTTGTTTATATTGAAAAGACCAATGTAAAATTCCTTGCTCGTCGCCAATCTTTTTTACACCAACAGTTAATATAGCATAATCATGCTGACACACTGATTTTCATTGGATCACTGAAGTTAAGCAATGATGAGTTTTCTCAGTATCAGATGGGTGATTAATTGGAAATACCGGGCGCTGTATGTGAGAGGACGCCAAAAAAATTCAGCTCCAAGCTTTATAAAATACTTCAGTATGGCTTAATGATACATACATGTGTTGATGTAACTGAACACTCGTCCATGAGTGAAAATTTTGTTCTCAAGTATGTGGTGCACTTCTCCATAGAGAGTATGGTCTAGTTAGTTTTAGTTGCTAGTCAATATAATAAATGGTACTGGTGCATTTATTGAACCGTGCTGAAATAATAACGTTCTTAGAAAGCCATTCTTAACATGGGAAGAGAAGGGTGTTTTGTAACTATTCTATACTTTCAACTAACGATTTAATAATAAAGAAAGATATCGTAAAACTTTAATTTAACTTGAAAATACTATTTTAAAATAGCACGGTTCAAAAAGTGAATATGCACTAAATAAATAACCTGACACAAGATTATGAAATAAACTATGTATCTTTTTATTCTTGCAATCACACTGCACATAATGTATAAAATATGCTTTTAGCTTTAGAGGTATTGTCCAGAATTCATCCTATATTAAAAACAAAAAACAAAAATAAAAAACAATCTGTATGATGTACATACTCGTGACAAAAGAAAATATTGTATTTCAAAATCATGTAAATTGATCAAACAGTTTTATTTTTATACAGAAAATCATTTTTAAGCGAATGTGAGTTTTCCAATGTCTCCATGTTAAGAATGGCTTTCTAAAATTTTGCAAGTTGAATTCGTTATTTCCGTGAGAGGTAGTCATTTTTTAAACTACTGTCAAATGTATGAGATTTGTCTCTCGAATCAATTAATAAAGATCGATCCAGTAGATATCTCCCTGCTGATGCAATTCTCTACACAAGTTACGTCTAAGGATGAAGTACTGTTGTCACATCTGGGCAGGAGCTGCTAGAAAGGACTTGTCCTGCCTTGATGAAGTTCAAAATAGAATTCGTCGCTTCATAGATGTCCTTTTCTCTTCCCTGAAACCTCTATCTCACAGAAGAGATGTTGCAAGTTTGTCTCTTCTTTATCGTTATTTTCATGGCAAGTGCTCGACTGAGCTTCAATCTATGCCCCCCCTCACCAAACTTTCACAAGAAACACATTTAGTGGGGTAGTTGTACCCCAGCTAATCTTTTATTTTATAGAACCCTCGATAAAAAATGACAAACTCCTTTTAACATTGAACCTTTGCAAGTCTTTATTCCACGAGATAATAGTGGTGGAGCTCGAAGTTCTTGAGTCAGGTCCACGTCGGACTGTCGGTGCTGGGCGAGGAGGAGAGGAAGGTGTGTCTTCGCTCGCGGCTCTGTGCTCACTGTTGGATGTCCCCTGCACTCTTTTTGGGGACAGTAGGATCAATGCGCCCTGCCTGTCGATTGGCCAGTCTATGGCCAAAGAACTTACAGGGAAGCATTGATCCGCCAGAGAGTATAGTTCATTAGGAGGGGTTGCTACACACACGTCTAGCTGAAAACACTATCAATAATTTCCCCTGCTTAGGCGGAAAGCCGATAAAGAAGAAATGTAGCAGTTGTTAAGAGAGAGAAAAAAAAAATGTTCACAAAAGTTTTTTTTTTTTTTTTTATGAGAAAATGTTCTTGCTTTTCAGTGAAAAGCTGAGTTTTCATGCTGAGGATGAAGAAAAAGGATTTTATTTATATTTTTAAAAGAAGAAAATGTCTTTGTGCAAAAAAAATTTTGTGTGAGGAAAAAATTTATTTTATTTTTTTTATATATATACAGTCTTGCACAACTTCTTAGGCCAATGCACTCTACGACCACTACGCGTGGTAGTAACGTAGTTGTCTGCATTGGGAGTACTTGCTTCAGGTGTATGTTGATGATGCATGTATGTAGGGGGAATGTGTGGCTCTTGCGTTTTCGTGTCCAGAAAGGCTTTTTTTATTCTGTCAATAGAGACAGTTTCTTTCCACTGTTATCTCGTGGAATAAAGACTTGCAAAGGTTCAATGTTAAAAGGAGTTTGTCATTTTTTATCGAGGGTTCTATAAGATAAAAGATTAGCTGGGGTACAACTACCCCACTAAAAATGGTGACCCCGACGTGATAATAGTGGTGGAGCTCGAAGTTCTTGAGTCAGGTCCACGTCGGACTGTCGGTGCTGGGCGAGGAGGAGAGGAAGGTGTGTCTTCGCTCGCGGCTCTGTGCTCACTGTTGGATGTCCCCTGCACTCTTTTTGGGGACAGTAGGATCAATGCGCCCTGCCTGTCGATTGGCCAGTCTATGGCCAAAGAACTTACAGGGAAGCATTGATCCGCCAGAGAGTATAGTTCATTAGGAGGGGTTGCTACACACACGTCTAGTTGAAAACACTATCAATAATTTCCCCCACTCTTTATCTGTGCCTAAACCTACATTCCATGAACAAAGCTTCTTTCTTAGAACTGCACGCCTGTGGAACTGTCTTCCGTTTTCCTGCCTTCTAGCTGACTACAATCTGATTGTCTTCAAGTCCAACGTAAACAAGTTCTTGATGAGTCGTTCCACTTGTTAACAAATTTTACCGAATTTCCATTACTAACGATTAGTATATTGTCCAATTGACTACTGTACACTCTTAACCCTTATCCTCGATTGGTCTCTGGGCCTTGATAAGTGGTGATGCCTATGTAAAAAAAACAAAACAAAAAAACTCAGTAGATGCTTGCATACCACCTGCTATTGGACCAGAAAGTCTACAAGTAAAAAAGATATTACACAACTTTCTGAACTTAGAGAAACAAACGAAATGAGCAGAGTGTGTGGTATTATAGAAATCGATGTAAGAGAAGAGACAGACGAGCATAGTAAGCTACTCCTCTTTCTTTCTTTGTTCCTCTTTTTTTGTCACTTCTTGTACAGTTGGATTTTTACATCCAGATGCGATTTGAATGAGTGCTCAGAAGCAACTGGCTTTAATTGTTATCCTTTTTCTTTCTCCATTTCATAGAGATTCATTCTCTTCGTCACTTACTAAAGCTATCAACCTTTAACATGAATGTGTTAAATCAACGCATTTTCAATCAATTGAAATATGTCCAAACTTCAAAAAAGTAACACCTACGTGCGAATGTAGTAATCGAATATGAAATTCTACCAGCTTATAAAACAGTGACTTGATGGACAGAAATTCAAAGTTCTTTCTGAACAACAACAACAACAACAACAACAACAACAACAACAACAACAACAACAACACCGCCGCCGCCGCCGCCGCCGGCGCCACCACCACCACCACCACCACCACCTGTTTTGACTCTTCAAATGCCCGCCCCAGAAGACTGGAATGAGAGACATTGAAACACCCTTTAAGCCTAATGCTCGATCTCCAGTTAAGCCATGGCACCCAGAAAGTAAACTCTCTAACACATCCACCTCCCCCCCCCCACACACACATACCCACAACTGAATTTTGAATTCAAGAACTTTAAAACTTTTAAACAAACTTCGGTGTTTCATGGGGTATTTTACATTTGTGTAAAATTGTTGATATAAATATAGTTTGTTTGTTAATTCATGTTTTCTCATCTCACTCTCCAAACCCCATGGTTGAATTAGCACTTGCTAACTGGTGACCTATTCATGTTTTTTGCTCATCTTTTTCATTAGCAAATTTAATTAAATGTTTATTAATTGTTAGCGCTGTTCTTGGCACTTTCCAAAGACTTCAACAAAATAAATTACATGTAACCAGGACCAGCACTACAAGTACTTCATCTGAAAAGATTCAACACCAAGACTACAGGGCTTAACGCAGGAAAAGAATACAAGGATTGGAAATTTATTTTCATAAATTATGGGCATTGTTTTACAATTTGTCATTGTTCTGAAGGAGACAACTCTCTTTTACTAAAAGATGCATTTATTTTTTCATCTCATAATTTAGGACGCTAACTATGCTGTTAGTAGTTTTCACGAACGATTTACAAAAGCATACTTTTATGTTTTTCGTCTTTTTTTGTTTTTGATGGAGGTATTACATTATAGAACTTGTATAGTTTTTAACAGGTGCTTCAGCAGTTTAATTAACCGTTTTTCCGTAAGTAACGCGTCCACATTAACCAAGCAGAAGGACCGTTTAATATTTCACAAAAATTCTTTATATGGGGAGGGCGGTTAATGTCGGCGCGTTACTTACGGAAAACGGTTAATTAAACTGCAGAAGCACACGTTAAAAGCTATACAAGTTTAATAATTGAATACTCCCACAAAAAAGAACGAAAAACATAAAAGTATGTTTGTGTAAACCGATCGTGAAAAGTTACTGACAGCATTATTAACGTCCTGAATTATGAGATGAAAAAATAAACAAATCTCTTAGTAAAAGAGAGTTGTCTCCCTCAGAATAATGACAAATTGTAAAACAGCACCAAGTTATCTTCGTACGTTTAACAAGAGTCAAAGAAACTGGAACAAACCAAACCGACTTCTATACATTGTTAAATAACAGAAGTATTTGAAATTATTTATGACACAAACGACTACACATAGAAAAAGTAGACGAAATCTTATTCTAACATTTAAAACATTTATTGATCATCTTCGTTAACGTATTAATAAAAGAGGAATGACAAAGAGGAGAGTGTTGGTAATGGAATAAGTTCACAAGTACGGACGAAGACAAAAGGCTAGGAAGTCTACGTGGTGTTAAATAAATGTCCAGTTAGTAGGGAAAAGAAAACTGTTCATTTATGAAGAAAGGATAAATGTCCTGTCTGTAAGAAAAATGTTCATGTATAAAGAATGCATGCCATACGTACACTAATGTTGAAGTCAGGACCATCTGGCTATGTGTATGTGTGTTCATGTGAATGCACGTATGTGTTCGGTTGTAATAACTATATTGGAGCCATGGTGCATATTGTTAAAACCCAGGGCAAACAGGATCCTGAACAGAAGCGTGCGTTCTATCCCAACCATCATCAATGGACCTGAGGTCATCTGGTCAGCATTAGACAAGGCCAAACTATTTGCCAAGAATTTTGCAGCTAATTCTACCCTAAGCGATGAAGGCCATCAACTCCCCGTATTTCCGCCTATAACATACAAATATCTGTGTGTGAGGTCACCAAGCTAATTAAGAACCTTGATTCCAGTAAAGTAACTGGCCCTAACGGCATTCCAGTTATAGTGCTGAAAAGGATCCAACCAGAACTTGCCCCCATACTTACAAAACTCTTTAAGTATTGCCTTAAAAAGAAGTGCTTCCCAACACCCTGGAAAACCTCATCAGTATGGCCTGTATTTAAGAATTCAGGTGATAAGTCATCTCCCTCTCAGTACAGACCAATGTCTCCTGTGTGTCATGAGTAAGTTGCTAGACTCCATATTAAATAGAGAAAT
Organism: Euprymna scolopes; assembly: GCF_053919585.1. Lineage (NCBI taxonomy): Eukaryota > Metazoa > Mollusca > Cephalopoda > Sepiida > Sepiolidae > Euprymna > Euprymna scolopes. The sequence goes on from NC_136483.1 coordinate 69,937,017, forward strand.
AGTCAACCACCTGAGCAGAAACAACCTTCTTAGTGACATGCAATATGGTTTCCGCTCCACAAGATCTACAGCAGATATGCTAACGGTTATATCTCATAGGATTAGTGAATCTCTTGACAAAGGCTTCCTTTTCAGGGCAATTGCTCTTGACATATCGAAGGCCTTCGATAAGGTATGGAATAAGGGCCTACTTCACAAGATTTCCAGCTACGGTATTACTGGAAATATTTTGTCAATTATTAAATCATTTCTCTCCGATAGGTTCATAAGAGTAGTGGTTGATGGCAAGAAATCAAAGGCCCAAAGTATTAATGCTGGAGTCTCCAGGGGTCCATCCTAGGCCCAACTCTCTTCCTGATCTACATCAATGATCTCCCAAAACATATACTTAAATCATTCGTTAACATCTATGCTGATGACACGACCATCTATGTCAACACATCAAAGGCCGTAAATGACAAAGTTCTCTCTGATTCTCTCTCCTCTGATCTTGAGCACGTGGTACAGTGGGGGAAGAGGTAGCTGGTTACTTTTAATGCATCTAAAACCAAGCTCCTATCTTTACATTATCAACGCTCTGATCCCCATCTGGCATCAATTGAAATGGATAGCTCTCGTCTTGGGGAGGCTCCATGTTTTGACAAGCTTTTGGGTTTGACCTTTACTCCTGATCTGAAATGGAACACGTACATCAGGTCTGTTGCAAAGGACACTGGGAAAATGGTGGGATCCTTCTACCGCTCCAGAAGATCTCTCACTACTGATGCAATTCTCTATCTGTATAAAAGCCCAGTACGTCCAAGGATGGAGTACTGTTGCCACATCTGGGCAGGAACTCCTAAAAGCAGCCTATCCTGCCTTGACAGCGTACAAAATAGACTTCGTTGCTTAGTGGGGGATGCCCTTTTCTCTTCCCTGCAGCTTCTCTTCCACAGAAGAGATGTTGCGAGCCTGTCTTTGTTTTATCGTTATTTCCATGGCAAGTGCTCGTCTAAGCTCCAATTTCTGGTCCCCCCTCGCCAATCTTTCACGAAAAACACCCGTCTAGCTGAAACTACTGTCATTAATTTTCCCTACTCTTTATCTGTGCCTAAATCCAAACGTAGATTCCATGAGCAGAGCTTCTTTCTTAGAAGTGCCCGACTGTAGAACTCTCTTCTGTTTGCCTGTTTCCCACCTGACTACAACTTGGATGTCTTCAAGTTCAACATAAACAAATTCCTGACAAACGACTCTCTTAAGTAAGACACCCTATCAAATATCCAATACTAATGATTACTACGATACTATCTCATTGATTACTGTACATGCAATAACCCCTATCCCCGAGTGGCTTCCGGTACTTGATAAGTGGTGACCTCCATGTAAAAAAAAAAAAGAAAGAAAAAGGGCAGGATGACCAGGGTTGGTAAGTTACACGCCAAAAGAAAAGATTGGTGTTTGGAAAAAGTGCCGTGGGATGAATCAACTGGCTTTAATCTTTTGACCAGAAAAGAGAGAGTTGGCTGTGCGCTGTTAAGCCTTTTTTTTTTTTTTTTTTTTTTTTAATTAACTTCTATCATGTGCGTGCGATATGTCCTCTGATTGGACAAGCCAAAAAAAAAGTTGAACGTTTGCATCAATCAGCGCCAAGCTTATAAGCCAAATACAGATTCAAAATCGTAAATCAGGAGCTGTCTTTGCTGTTGATGTGGTCGTAGGTAATCCCTATTGATACTACAAGAGCTGTGAATGTGATATACATTAAACCCATAAATACAGTCTATCACCTTTACTATTCTAATTTCTCATTATTTACCGTCTCAATTCAAATGTTATCAGTCTATATAACACTTGCATGAATAAAACATGAAAAACATGAATGCAGTTTGGTTGTTTTCTTTTATTTGAAATATACAGTGACAATTATACATATACTTTTATATCAATTTACATGTGATTGTTCTTCTCGCTTTTCTTTTTGTTGATTTTTTTTTTGGTTACATTTCCAGGTTCAAAACATTGATGAAGCTCGTCGTCTTATCAGCAAAGGAGTCCTGATGCCTTTCAATATCAATAACATCGGATGTACTGTGAGTGCCAACGTCATTTACGGCATCACTTCCGGTATTCTCAGCGGACTCTTGAAACCCGACATTCTTGACGATCCTGAAATAGAGGTATGAACCCAAATGTGCTCTTAATTAAAAAGAACTGATGAACGTTAAAGATTGCGACCAGAGTAAAATGTGATAAAAAACTACTGTATAAGCATTAAAAATCGTTTTACGTTGTTGTATTTCTTAAATATTAATAAATGAGGAATCATGTCGAATTAAAATCTAGTTAGTATTACGCACGTAAACGTGAGAAAAACATGCTTAGAATGTGTCAATATTATGGTGAATAAGCGAAATCACATGACATCAGGTGAAATTTAGCCGCCATTTTACCTTGATTTTGCCTATTCACATAATGTTGATACATTTGATATGTGTTTTTCTCAAGTTTACATAAGTAATACTAAATGAATTTTAACTCACAATGATTCTTCATTTAGTAATAATTAACAAAAAAATAACAATATAAAACAATTTTTAATGCCTGTAGAGAATTTTTTCTTGCTCTGGCCGTTTTTTATTTATTTTTGGCTTAAATGTGTAAAACTCTTTGATTTTTATTGACATAACAAATTCTTTGTATGAATGCGATTCTAATTTTATGTTATGCAAACTTGTTGCATATGAAAATATTACGTTTCTGAATTTTAGAGATGAGGATTGATTATTCATATTATTTGGATTTTTTAGACTACTACTCTCATCTTGAGGGTTATTTTCACAAAATTTCGGTAGATGTAACCTTCAACCTTCTTCAAATGTATCTTGCCGAACTCTGGAATCTTTCTGTTGAACTCTGGAATCTTTCTGTCGAACTTGAGAATCTACACAGAATTTTGAATGAAACAGTTTTATTTAACCCACGGGGATAACATGCTCTTGTTCCATCAGCCATTTTTTAAGTGTCTCCTGCACTTAAGATTGAACCTTTAACCTCCAGAGGAGTGTAACGTTACAATTGAATTTTACCAAGTACTTTATCCACTACACCATCCAAGAATCCATGCGGGCAACACTCGAAAAATGCAATTGTGGATTTCTAAGACTTCTACCCCTGTGGATTAATAAATTTTGAAAATAAAGTTTGAAATTCCATGCAGATTCCCGGGTTTGACAGAAAGATTCTCGAGTTTGATAAGATACACCTGAAGAAGGTCAGAGGTTACATCAACCGAAACGTTGTGAAAATAACATTCAAGATGAGAACAGTAGTCTGAAGAATACAAATAATATGAATGAAATAATATTTTAAATTTTAGTGAAAACTACCATACAAGAGAAGATAATCCGATCAGACTAAATGATAATCAAGTCTCTATTCGAGTTATCTTCTCCTGCCAATTTTAAGTTTTACCTTACCTCATGTAAACAGTCAAGATGACGACCATTTACAAAATATGATTGAATAGATTATAAAATTATGTTTCTGAATTTTTGAGATGAGGATTGATAATTCATATTATTGTGATCATTCAGACTGCTGTTCTCATCTTGAGTGTTATTCTCACAATGTTACAGCCGATGTAACCTCCAATTTTCTTCAGGTGTATCTTGTTGAATTTGGGAATCTATACAGAATTTCGAATGGAACCTTATATTTAGTCTATTTGAGTAGCATGTTCTCGTTCTGTCAGCCATCACCAAGTAGAAATCTTACATAATTCGTAATTTTATTCTTAGTATCGCCCGCACTGAGGATTGAACCTACAGCCTCCAGCAGAGTGTCACCTAGAACTGGATTTTACTTAGTACTTTATCCATTATGCCATATGGTCAAAGAAGGTCGGAGTTTAGATCAGCTGAAACGCTGTGAGAATAATACTCAAGAGGAGAACAGTAGTCTGAAGAATCCAAATAATACAGATTATAAAATTTCTCTCAATTGTTTGCCCATGTTATCTCCGCCTCACCGTCGTTATTTATCGACTTCTAAGTGGATGGTTCCCTGTACATTCAAAGCAAGACATCACAGGTGCTTTAGATTGGCTATGTGTAATATCTTTTGTTTCACTCACCTGTATAATCACATGGATAAAAATCAGGGTAAAGTTCATCATTTCGCTCTCATACTCCTCTGCAGTAGGACAGTTACTTCCTTCTTCCCGGTTGAATTGGTAGATATGCTGGGGGTTCAAATCAATACCCACAGAATAAAGATCAGTCTTATCTCCTCGTTGCTCTCAGAGCAGATGCCATTGATACTTGCACAGGAGTCGAGTTTTTTTTTTCATTCATTGCTCTAAACTGATCCATGGACTAATTATTCCAATAACATGACCGGCTCTAAATTCCAATCACATCACATTCAATGACAATATATCCACTTCATCCACACTTACCAATGTGCAGCATTCATACAAGACTCATGGCAAACGTTGTATCCCAAGGGGACGCAATCTGAGTGAAACATCCACATCGACAGTGTATGTTCAAATTTAGAACAAATAGTGTCAGCGGAATAATACTGTATATTAACATTCATAAATCTCTTTCCTGCAGATGTGATATTACTAGCCTCAGCCTATTCTATAAATGCTATTATGACGTGTGTTCTTTGGAATTGTCTGATCTATTCCCTGCTTCGTTTGATTCGTTGGTCTAGTTGTCTCCATCAATTTGTTGTTTTGTTACCTCATTGTAATACAACTTCCTATTCCAATAGGTTTTTTTCCAAGAACTACAAACTTGTGAAACTCTCTTCCTGCTGATTATTTTCCTCCTATCTATAACCTTGGTCATCTCCTGTCTTTGCGATAATCATCTTCCGTCCTTATTAGCGCTGTACATCAAGTGGCTTCACGACTCGTCTGGAGCAATTTCCACAAAAAAATAATTTTGGTAAATTTGTTTCAAAGCAGGGATACTTATTTATTGATTAAAAATCATATCACCTTCACTTCCCGGTCCTGTTTTTATGCGAAGCAGCACCAACTTTTAAGTTAAGTAAAAGCTCAACAAAAATTTATCTATGTCTAACAAGGATATCTGGCATTGCCTCTAGCGCATTGATAACAAAATAGAAAAGTTAAAAGTAGATGTGTGTAATATCTTTCGGTACTTACGAAGTATAACCACCGTGATATCGTCAAAATCGTCTGGGCAGTTTATGAACGAAAACACCTATAACCTTGTATGATTCTCTTATGCTGGGGTGGGAGGGGTGCATGTTACACTAATGCTGTTACTGGTTATTGTCTATTCAATCCGCATGTAGTTTGTATACATGCTATTTGTTTGTATTCGTATTCAGTAGTATTCAATAGGATGAATGAACTTTTCTCTCTCCCTTTTAACACGCGCGCACGCACACGCACACGTCTATCTTTTTCAATAGACAAACTTGCATAAAATTTCTTGCACATTAGGGTGAAGGAGCATCGTAAGAGAGGAGGAACGGAAGAAGAAAACGCAAAAAAAAAAAAAAAAATGAAGCAAAGCAAACTAAAAGAAATAAAAGAAAGAGTAAGAGTTCTCGAATTTCTAATTGCAAAGGGTGAAGGATGGGCGAAGTATACAAAGAGCAAGAGACTTGCTTTCTTACTTTCTGGAGTTTTTTTTGCCTAGCCCATTTTGAGATGACAGGGGTGGCTGACCTATATCATCAAACAAAAGAGAATAAAAGCAGAATAAATAAATGCAAATAAAGCTATATATACGTGTGTGTGCATATATATGTATACATACATACATACATACATACATACATACATACATACATACATACATATATGTGTGTGTGTGTGTGTGTGGGTGTGTGTTATTTATTTGTTTCCGATCCTTTTGAATAAATTCAATTATTTATACGAAAGTGCATTTTAACCTAAATGCGAATTGGGAATAATTTTCCCTTTTATCAATTTGGTACCACTAAATGGGCAACGGCATATATATTGTTTAAAATATAATTATCCACTGACATGTGTTTCGTTGTCTATGACTCATCAGAGTGGCCGAATCTAACGAGATTCAATATATATATATATATATATATATATATATATATATATATATATATTTGTAGTCATCGACATACAGTCCTGTTTCGTTGTATCACAACTCATCAGTGCCGCTAGACTAGCACCTCTTCCAAGCCGAGGATTGAACCTAGAACCATCGCGCTGACAGTCAGCAGTTCTACCGATCGACCCACGCTTTTTTGTCATCTTGTATTCAATGTTCTGAAAAAAAGACATAATTGTATCAAAACGATTATAATTTAAACGATTAGATAGAGCGCAAAACGCTCTTTAAAATGATATATAAAGTAAAGGTATTATAACGAAAATTTATTTGAAAATACACCATTTGAAACCAAAATTAAAAATTCCGCAAGAACTTTCTAGTCAACCTGATAGACACCCTAGTCTCGTCAAATCTCGCCGAACGAGAAGTTGGGTGTATAAGACATGCTGCATTCGTTTTCTCTTGGGTTTGTTTTCTTCGGTTTTCAGAGAGAAGACGCATGTGTTAAATTCGTCTTTATTACCAGTTTGTTCTCGTTACAATAAAAGATTGTTTGTAAGCAACAACGCCATTTCGTTGCAAGCCTTTCCCCCACCCCTTAACCGTCGGTAAGATAATTACAACATTTATTCATATAATTTGGTTAAAATGATAAAATGTATTCGCGTATGTAACAGAATGGACACGAGCGAAGAGTCAACCATGAATTAGATACTTATATTCCTAAAATGCTGCATATTTAAGGGAATTGTAGCGGAAAGAAATTAGTCTGCTCATCTTGTAACCTTGGAAATAAGAGAGAAAGATGAAGTACGCGACCGAAATCAATGTTTACATTTCGATATTTGAAGGAGAGAAGACTTGTTTTTAGAGTTCCTGACTGATGAGTAAAGTCAGGTGACTGTGATTAAATGTTTTAAAAGAAAATTGGTACAAACCTGTTTTTATGCAGCCTGTAGTGTTCGTTGGTAGGCAAAAAGAAAAGAAAAGAAAAAATGGCTGATACTTCTCTTTTGCGAGCTTGTCACCTGATATGCAAATGAAATGCTTCCGGTTTTGAATAAAAAGGCTGATTTTTCAGAGACTGTTATAGAGAAATGAGAAACAACGAAATGGAGTTTCATTCTATATTAATAAACAAACTTTATTCGTCATTTTCGTTAGTAGCTTTGGTAGGAGAGAGAAACATATTAGTAAGAGAGTTCAGTATACGCGCTCGCTTATATTATAGTAGCCGTGAAGAGTTTCTTGTGTGGAGACGAAGATTAGATATCCGACAATTAGTCAGGCTTGTTGAAGGAGAAAGAAAGAGACAGGTGTTCAGTGTATATAAAGATAAATTTAATATCATGCCGGCTGGTTGAAGAAGAGAATAGTTCAGTAGTTGCCGGGATGAAAGAGGCCGGTTACAGGTGAAAGAAAGGGGTAAGAGTTTTAAGTGTGTTTGCGTGTTGTCCTGGGTGAGTGTAAGTCATATGTTCTTTAGCATGACAAAGAATGTTCGTTTGGGTACAGCACGTGGAAAGAAATGGTACTTAAAAGAGAGCCATAGCTAGCTCGTTGTACTCACCTCCTGCCTGGGGCCGCAGTCGTAGGTAAAGTCTGCTCCCAGGCAGGGTCAGGATCAAAGAGGATTAAATGTTTGTGATTTCGTGTCAGTCACGTGATTGAGAGCTGGCTTGTGATTGGACAAGCCAGGAAGAAATGGATTTCAAATCTCAAAGTTGTGAGAAGTAGCTTCTGCCAGTCTGTAGCGGCTGCTACACTGTGGAAGCTTGGATTTGGATATTGGAGTAGCAAGTTTTAACAGCAGAGTTACGAGTTTTAGAGTAATGAGTTTGACAGAAGTGTTGAGTTTTGGACTAGTAAGGTTTGACAGCAGTGTGACAGATTTGGAGTAGTGAATTTTGACAGTAATATTGTTAAACAATTTTTTTATTTTTTAGCATTCCCCTAAAGTCAATCTTAATCTACTTGTTTATTTGCAGAAAATCTACCGAAATACATCTCGTTTGATCACGTGGCAACTGCAGACAGACCTAACTAAGCGACCAGACTTGGCTTTGCTCTATTATCCGTCTGTACTTGAATTCTATTGGTTTGTCGCTCGAAGCTCTGCCCTACTGGAAAGATATGCACTCGCTGGCAAACTGCCTCATGTGGTAAGTTCGGTGAAATTACCGATACCTTTCATAGCGTTGTCTCTATCGCCCAACACTTTTATTAAATTCGACTAAAATGTTTTATGGAAATTTATAAGCCGTCAGATAAATTCAACTGGCTAGTAAAAGAAAACTGCAAAAATAAAAGGATAAAATAACGGGGTGGGAGAAAAAAGAAATAAGATTTCAAGTTATCTTGTTTGAAATGAAAAGGAAAAGAATTTATTTTACAAAAAGTCTCCGACGGGAGATATAAATTTATTGCAACTATTTCTCTTGCAGGCATTCAAAAAAAGCCAAATTAACAGAATAAAGGTACAACACAACCGTTGGCTCATATGAAACATAAGAAACAACTTTACAAATAGTTTTCACGAAATGACATATGCAAATGATAATATGAGCGAGTACTTCCAAATGTTTGGAAAAACTAAATAGTAACTACAAATATATATTCAATCGAGTAAGCAGTCCTTGACAGTTTAAAGGCAAAAAATTATCAATACAGTAGGACACTTGGTAAATAGTATATGCTGTTTAGTGCTCAATTCCATAGATGTAACATATATGTAACATAGACGTAACATATACGTGTAATAACACAGTATGCCACTTGGGACATACTAGATGCTGAATTTAAATGTACTCAATACTCTAAATACAGTTGGTATGTGTTATAATATAATTTTACTCTTATTAAGTCTTATGTTGAATTGAACAGTACACAATACTTTAGATAGAATATATACGAAAGCTGGGAGAGTAAGAAGATAGTGATACAAAGTTAAAATGAAGGAGAAATAAAACTAAAAGGGTGGTGGAAAGACAGAAGAGTAAATTTAATTATATAAGGATAAGGGCTGAAGAGTGTACAGTAGAAATTGGACAATATAGTAATCATTAGTAATGAAAATTTGGTAAATATTAGTGTCTGTAGGTATAAAAAATAATTATCATATACATATATATATATATATATATATATATATATATATATATATATATATATATATATATATTTTACAAAGGCATCACCACATTATCAAGGCCCAGAGGCCACTCAAGGATAAGGGTTAAAGAGTGAACAGTAGAAATTGGTCAATATAGTAATCATTAGTAATGAAAATTTGGTAAATTTAATAACTTATATGGAACGGCTCATCAAGAACTTATTTACTTTAGACTTGAACACAACCATATTGTAGTCAGCCGGAAAGCAGGAAAACGGAAGACAATTCCACAGGCGTGCAGTTCTAAGAAAGAAGCTTTGTTCATGGAATCTACGTTTAGGTTTAGGCACAGATAAAGAGTGGGGGGAATATTGATAGTGTGTACAGCTAGACGAGTGTTTCTTGTGAAAGTTTGGTGAGGGGGGACCATAGATTGAAGCTCAGTTGAACACTTTCCATAAAAATAACGATACAGCAGAGACAAACTCGCAACATCTCTTCTGTGAGATAGAGGTTGCAAGGAAGAGAAAAGGACATCTCCTACGAGGCTACGAAGTCTATTTTGAACTCTATCAAGGCAGGACAAGTCCTTTTTTACGTTTTAAATCAGATTTTAAGCCTTTTTTATGACAAAAAAAAAAAAAAACGTTACTATTTCAACCACATAGAATATAGAACAAAAATAATTTCAAAAGCATATTCATTTTTTTAAATTTAAATTAAGTAAAATATAATCTTAAAAAATGAGATACAAATTAAAAATGCGTTTCTTGCAAAGGGTTGAATAAAATGTTTTTTTTTATAAACATTAAAAATCAAGGTAAAGGTTTTTATTTTAAATTTATCAATTTTCAAAGTGCACTTTTATAAACTTTACAAAGTAAAATATGAAAATTTTAAATTGAATCTAAAAAAATTACCTTGTATTTACCTTATTTTATGTATATTTTAATGCACTTTAAAAAAATTATTGGAAAATTATATATCTATATCATTAATTGCTAAATAATTTTTTTATCGTATGCCAGATGATTGTTGACTTTGAATTCTAGGAATTGTAATAAATAATTCTATAAACTATTTATTTACTAGTATTCATTCCCCCACCTCTCTCTCTCTCTCTCTCTCTCTCTCTCTCTCTCTCTCTCTCTCTCTCTGTATATATATATATATATATATATATATATATATATATATATATAATTACAAATATAAATATTATCTTCTAAATTGGAACCTATCAAGATAATAAAAAGCTCAATATACTAGATAGAGCAATTAAAGAAATAGGAAAAATAGATGACGAAGAATAAAACTGAATGAATTACAATATTTATCGATTCTTCAGGAATTCAAGCAAGGAATTATAAAAATGAAAAATCTTTAACTCATGAATTTTCAAAGATAAGCACTTTTCATCAGAGGATAAATATTAATAATAAAAAATGCATCACTGGTCAACATGAATTGGAAAAGATATAAAATATATGATAAACTATTTTGCGAAAATAAAAAGCATTTTCAATAAAATAACAGATAAAAAATTAATCAATCAGTCAACCAATAAATAGTAATCCGTGAAGTCAAAGAAAGAATCTAGAATACAAGTGTGAATAATCCAAGTAATTAATAAAGTCCAGTAATATTCACAATAAACAGAATGCCATTCCATATATATATATATATATATATATATATATATATATATATATATATATATATATATATATATATATATATATATATTCAAGCAGTTTGTTCTTTGCTAATGGAGTCAGAGTTGACTTTGTGGCTGGGTTTGAATCTCCCGACCAGTGGTAATCGTGACTCTTTGCACTGATGATTCCCGAAAGGATGAAACACTAGTGTCTGTAGGCATTAAAAATAATTATAGTAATAATTACGTTTGCCTCGAGCACTTTATATTAAAATGACTTAAGTCCACGTGTGCAGATCACAATATTAAAATCACATGATCACTCTGGTCTTCTTGAATGACATTTACGATTTATATAATAGTTAATTTCAACTATATTCTCGCCATGGTTAATGTTGGCCGAATGGTTTGTTCCTTGTTAATAAAGACGGAGATGGCTTCGCGGTCAGGTTCGAATCTTCTGACCAGCGGTAATCATGACTCCCTGCACTGATGATTCCTGAAAGGATGAAACACTGTCTGTAGATATTAAAAATAATTATAGTCATAATTATATATATATAAAGAGTAGGTGAGATGTAATGTACGCCTATTTGATGAAATGTGAGGAGGAATGCGATGATGATGTTCATTCTGATTTTATATATGTATATGATGTTCGTCCATTGCTTGCGAAGATGACCGTGTCATGCAATTGTTCTGTGAGTTCAGAGACAGCTTGTTTAACTGATTCGAGCTCAGAAGTATTTACCACATGCTGGACACCTATGTGATAATTCTGAAGCAGAGGTGCTAACTGCTCTATCTTTTATAATGTCACGTTTCCTCTTGCATTCTTCATTGCATGCCGATTCAGCAATTGTAGCTTCTTAGTGACTTACAGCACTCCAGGAACATCTGTTTTTGGTTAGATTCTCCCACAAGTTAGAATACAAACCGAACTGCTTGAGGTGGACTTTCAGACTGTTTTTGAACTATTTCTGCTGTCCTCTTGCAGTTTATTTTCATATAGACAGCGCTGCATAAAGGAGCTGTTTTGGTAGCCTTGAAACTGACATGCGGCATATATGGGAGGAATACAGAGGATTGAGGACTGCATATTGTAGAACACTCTTCTTGTGTCAATTATTATGCATATATCAAACCTCAAATATTAGGTTGGTGCAAAAATAATGTATTTTTTACATTCAACTTCATGTTAAAAAATTAATTTTTTTGCACCAACCTAATAGCATATTGTTCTTTTATTTTACCCTTCTGGATCTTTTCAATTGCAGGCTCTGGAAGACACAAGAGTAATGTTTGGCAAAGCATTGAGAGGCCATGTGACCACTCGTATTCTCTCTATGGCCACCCGAGTTGATTCTGAAGTTTACTACGATGATTTCATGGGAAATACTGATCGGACACTATTCAATGAAACCATGGTGAGGATATTTGGTTTTGTTTTTCTGCTTTTGTTACAGTTCTACATGAGTGCACATACATGTTGATGCAGGGATGTTATTGCAATGTTGCAGAACGTGCATTTTGACATGTGACATCGTTGCGACGTTACTGCAATGTTGTAATCAACTATTTTTCTGAACCCAACTGAGCACTTATGCCCGACATTGTTACATAGACTTTTATTCCATCCATAAACACATTTTTTTAAAGCTGGATTTGTGTAAATTGTATGTTGTTATTATTATTTTTATTTGTACTCATTAGGAGTTTTCACACAGGACATCAATAGAGATTTCTCGGCCAATAACCCGTGGCAGCAAGTCTACCCAGATTTCCAGTATTCTCCACCTTCTTCAATAACATTTGCAAATGAATTTGTGTTATTGCAACAGTCATTTGCCATTGACTTCTCACTAGCAATGGCCATTGGTTTGCATTGGAATTTGAGTGGCAGTTAGCCTCCCCAATGATCTTGTGCATCCATCCAATGGAGGCCTGGTTAGTGTTTTATCTCTTCTGTCTTTCCATCCTCCTTGACCCTTATCGATTATTTGGTGTGGTGCCAGTCAATGCCGACACAACAATTTTTTTAGGTAGTGGTGGGTGGGGTGTAGTCAATTTACAATTTTGCAATTTTGCAATTTCAGTTTTCTTGGTTGCATCTATTCGTTTTATTTCTGTAGCATTTTCTATTTGTTCACTTAGCGTTTGTAGCTTGTGTAGATTATTATTATTATTATTATTATTATTATTATTATTATTATTACTCACTAGAAGTTCTCACACAGGCCATCATCAAAGATTTCTCATTGAGAACAACATGTGGTCTTCTCTGGAGTCTAAGTGACAACAAGTCCCCTCAGATTTCCTGTACTCTTCACCTCTTTTGATAACCTTTGCAAATGAATTTGCGTTATTGCAATAGCCGTTTACCATTGATTTTTCGTTGGTAGTGACAATTGGTCTTCACTGGAATTTGGGTGGCAATAAGCCTCCTCAAGGTCCCACTCCTCTTCACACTCATCCAGTGGAAGTCTGGTTAGTGCTTTCTCTCTTCGGTCTTTCCATCCTCCTTGATCCTCCACAACCATTTGGTGTGGTGTCAGTTGATGCTGACAATTTTTTGGGGAATGTTTACTTGTTTCAGTCTTTTTGATTCCATGATGTGTTTCTTTGTGTTTCACTTCTGTAGTGGTTTCTCTATGCCGCTCATCTGCATTAGTCTCTGCATTCATGGGGTTTCCTTAATATTTCAGCCGTTTTCATTATTGCTATCCGTTGTATCTTCTCACCCATCCCTCTGATTCAAATCTCTCCCATTCTTTTTTCAAAGTTTATCAAGATTGTTCTTAGTACTCCTACTATTATTGGTGTTTTCATCTTCCATATCCCTTTCAGCTCTCTGGCCAGTTCTTCGTATTTGCTCTGCTTCTCTGTCTCCTTGATATTCACCCTGTGGTCTGCTGGAATGGCAAAATCTACGATCTGGCAGGACTTTTCCTTTTTGGTAGCTGTTATGATATCCGGTCTTCTAGCTTGGATGGGTTTACCTGTTTGTACATCAATATCCTAAAGGATTTCATGACTTCCGTTTTCAAGTACTGCTGCTGGTTTGTGCTTGTACCATTTGTCTGGGTGTTCAAGATGTAGTTTTTTTTACATAATTCTCAATGTACTGCTTTCCCCGCTTGATCGTATCTATTTTTGTATTCTTTTGCACTAGTTTGTAGCATTCGCTTATTATGTGGTTTATTGTTTCATCTCTTTGTCCACAGAGCTTGCATTTGCTAATGTGGTTGGTTGTAATCGCATTATCTTGTGCAACTGCTATTAGGGATTCAGTTTCTCTGTTTAACTTTCCTTTTTCGTAGACATGTCCAAGTTTTTCGTTAGTCTCATCTTTTGTCATCCTTATGAATTGTCCATGTAGCTGTTTCTGTTCCCATATTTCTTTTCTTGTCTTATCTCTTGCTTCTCTGTTTTCTGTCTTGTTACTTACTGTCTTGACACATGCATAAGTTAAGATAGTTAAGTCTGTAATAGTATCTGTTCGGATGCATGGGGTGAGCTTGTTTACCTTTTCTGTTTCTCCCTTCATTTCTTCCTTAGGATGGGAGTTTTTTTTCTTCGTTCATAAGTTGTATATTTTTTTCTACTTCAGCTGTTTCATTCTTGTTTAGTTCCGTTTCCCATTGATTTTGGTCCCCATGTTTGCAGTGTTTAAGCTTTGCAGGTTTTAATACACGTGGAGTTTCTATGTGTAGGATTCCAGTGAGAGGTGTTTCTTGATCTGTTCCATCATTTATCTTTTGTAATATTTCCGTTAATTCTAGATTTGAAAGCTAGTCTTTCTGTGGAATAAGTTTCACTTGGTCCACAATCTTTTGTTCTATTGCTAACTGTTTCCTATAACCTTATTCTTTCTGGTGACTTCTGTAATAACATTTTGTTATTAGTCTATTCTCTTTTGATGTCCATTTCTGTATTCAATCTGCATTATTTTGCCACCTGAAATTATGGGGGATACTTACCTTTGGTATTCTTGTTTCTAAAATTAAAAGATGAGCCAACATTCATAGGATGACGACCGGATCCCCCATGCCAATCACCAAGGGGGCACCTGTCAATCATGACTTCTGGGGTCCACTCTGTGTATTATCTGTTTGGGTCATGTATCATATTGTGGTGTTTGTGGCAACGCCAAGCTCAGAATTGTTTTATCTGTGGTTCTGTCACAGGGATAGATATGAAGCAAAGTGCACTATCGTACACACATAAAAGACATGGACTGACATTAATGGAGGGAGACTGCAAAAAACAAAGACTAAGCATTGCATTTAGGATAAGTTCTCATGAACTCGTTTTGGGGAGGGGGATTTTTGAAGACATGTTCCCTTTAAATAAAATTAATTTTGCAAGGAGAAATCTTCCAACCTTCATTTTTCTCAAACATTTTCTCAAAAATTTTAGGTCGATTATATAGAAAGTTAAGGACTATTTACTTTCATCCAATTCTCTGTGGAGAATACATATTCTATGACCTTCCCTCCAAGGTGTTAACTCCTTATTAGGATTGATTAGACAAGAAGGGGAGGGGAAGAGGAAACGCTTAATGATTTTTTTTTTTTATTATTATTGAAAATATTGAAAATTAGCCAATAAAATTCTTCTTCTTTTGTCTGTTTCTTCATTTATTAAAAAAAATTAAACTGTTAATTTAATAGACCATATATTTTCAACATTAATAATTTCGTAGTTTAATATGTAAGAGTATTCATTATATTAGAATAGTTTCCTTTTCGTATGAATAAAGCTGCTGAGATTTCTTCTTTTTATTAAGCAAAAGTTTTGTCGATTTAAAATTTCATCTTAAAAATGAAAAACTGTGTTTTTTAAAAACTTTTATTCATAACAATAACAGCCTTGGCTCTCTATAACTTGATTCCACCTGTCAATCCATATATATATATCTATAAAAGTGAACGTGCTAGTATATCTATAAAAGTGAATGTGCTAGTATATCTATAAAAGTGAATGTGTTAGTATATCTATAAAAGTGAACGTGTTAGTATATCTATAAAAGTGAACGTGCTAGTATATCTATAAAAGAGAACGTGCTAGTATATCTCTAAAAGTGAACGTGCTAGTATATCTATAAAAGTGAACGTGCTAGTATATCTATAAAAGTGAACGTGCTAGTATATCTATAAAAGTGAACGTGCTAGTATATCTATAAAAGTGAACGTGTTAGTATATCTATAGAAGTGAACGTGTTAGTATATCTATAAAAGTGAACATGCTAGTATATCTATAAAAGTGAATGTGCTAGTATATCTATAAAAGTGAACGTGTTAGTATATCTATAAAAGTGAACGTGTTAGTATATCTATAAAAGTGAACGTGCTAGTATATCTATAAAAGTGAACGTGCTAGTATATCTATAAAAGTGAATGTGCTAGTATATCTATAAAAGTGAACGTGTTAGTATATCTATAAAAGTGAACGTGCTAGTATATCTATAAAAGTGAATGTGCTAGTATATCTATAAAAGTGAACGTGCTAGTATATCTATAAAAGTGAACGTGCTAGTATATCTATAAAAGTGAACGTGCTAGTATATCTATAAAAGTGAACGTGTTAGTATATCTATAAAAGTGAACGTGCTAGTATATCTATAAAAGTGAATGTGCTAGTATATCTATAAAAGTGAATGTGTTAGTATATCTATAAAAGTGATCGTGCTAGTATATCTATAAAAGTGAACGTGCTGTATATCTATAAAAGTGAACGTGCTAGTATATCTATAAAAGTGAATGCGCTAGTATATCTATAAAAGTGAATGTGCTAGTATATCTATAAAAGTGAACGTGCTAGTATATCTATAAAAGTGAACGTGCTAGTATATCTATAAAAGTGAATGTGCTAGTATATCTATAAAAGTGAATGTGTTAGTATATCTATAAAAGTGAACGTGTTAGTATATCTATAAAAGTGAACGTGCTAGTATATCTATAAAAGAGAACGTGCTAGTATATCTCTAAAAGTGAACGTGCTAGTATATCTCTAAAAGTGAACGTGCTAGTATATCTATAAAAGTGAACGTGCTAGTATATCTATAGAAGTGAACGTGCTAGTATATCTATAAAAGTGAACGTGTTAGTATATCTATAAAAGTGAACGTGTTAGTATATCTATAAAAGTGAACATGCTAGTATATCTATAAAAGTGAATGTGCTAGTATATCTATAAAAGTGAACGTGTTAGTATATCTATAAAAGTGAACGTGTTAGTATATCTATAAAAGTGAACGTGCTAGTATATCTATAAAAGTGAATGTGCTAGTATATCTATAAAAGTGAACGTGTTAGTATATCTATAAAAGTGAACGTGCTAGTATATCTATAAAAGTGAATGTGCTAGTATATTTATAAAAGTGAATGTGCTAGTATATCTATAAAAGTGAACGTGCTAGTATATCTATAAAAGTGAACGTGTTAGTATATCTATAAAAGTGAACGTGCTAGTATATCTATAAAAGTGAATGTGCTAGTATATCTATAAAAGTGAATGTGCTAGTATATCTATAAAAGTGAACGTGCTAGTATATCTATAAAAGTGAATGTGCTAGTATATCTATAAAAGTGAATGTGCTAGTATATCTATAAAAGTGAATGTGTTAGTATATCTATAAAAGTGATCGTGCTAGTATATCTATAAAAGTGAAAGGGTCTGTATGTGTATGTTTGTGTGTGTGTCTATCTGTCTGTGTACATTTCCCTATGCAATAACTCTGCCAATTTTCAGTCTACAGATTCGAAATTTGATATACATGATATTGAGATTTGAGAAAACCTTTGTAATCCGTTTTCGGCTAAAAATTTGGCTGTTAAGGGGTCCAAGTTCAACGATTTGACCTTTGAGAACTCTACCAAACTCCTCCGCCAACTTTGGGTCTAAACACTTGAAATTTTAGATATAGATTTCTTGGACATGGATCTAACTTGATAACTTGATTTTAGCCCAAAACAATAAATTTTAAGGGGTCATAATAGGAGTTAGTTAAAAAAATTGACCGCTTTTTTTTTTTTTTTTGCTCAACATACACCCCCAAACATCTGGGCAACGACGGGCTGAAATGCTAGTGTATTTATAAATGTTTTGCTTGTCAACTTTTTTAGGTCTTGAGTTGAAATATGAATCTAAATCATGTTCAACCTCTTCTCGTGACATTAACCTAAGATCATGTAAATGGTTTTGTAATCCTTGAAATAAGTAATAATCCAAGGTAGCTAGGTTAGGAGAATATGCCGGATGGGGCAAGATTTCCCAATCAAATTTTCCAGATCTTTGGTCTGTAGTGTGAGGACAAGCATTAATGGAAAATGACTTCCTTCCTATTGACTAAAAAAGGTCGTTTTCGGGTTAACATAGGTGAGAATATTGTAAAAAAATATGAATGGTTATTTAATAATCTGGAAGAAAACATTATAAATTAACCAATCATATATATATTTAATCAGCATTTTTTTCTTTTGATTATATTTCATTAAATAATAAAGATAATTCCTGTCTATATATTTTGGTTCTAATCCTTTCCAGTTTTCTTATTAGTTTCTGGCAAGAACTGGCTGATATAACTGCCATGGTCAATTTTGATCCGAATACTTTTAGATCCATCCAGATCCATCATCAGGGATAATTACCAGTAAATATTTTAGATTATGTATAAAGGTGATTTTTTTCACTTCTGTAAATCACATGTTTATAACTATAGATTTGAGTTTTAAAGGCATTCAAGAATGTTATCACTCTTATTGAAATTTATTTTGTTGATATTTGTTTTTGTTTTATTTAATTATTAGTAATTCTAGTATGTTAAGCTTTTGTTCAAGAATAGATGTGTTGTCTACTAAGAGTTTTTGAAATTATATAACATAAGTAATTATCTAACTTATAAGATCTTATCTGACAATTTGATTTCGCATTAAATAATTGATGGTTGATATACCATACCCATCCCCTCTTAAAAAAAAAAAAAGAAAAATAAAGAAACATTTTAATTTGATGAAATCAGGGTTTACAGTTAATGTTGCTTACTATGCGTCTCACCATTCTCTTTTTCTATTATTCTAGAATAAGGCAGAAGATAGACTTTTTTCTACTTCAATGGCGACAAACGCTTTGCAGAGGATTTGGATAGTATACAACGAGACATCAAAGCGCAATAATTGGATTCATGGTAAGAATTTGTAGTATATAAGTAGGACTATCAAAATACATTGTAAAATTTGATTAATTTGCATATTGTGATGGCGGCCATCTTGAATTTATAATGCAGTTAAACATCTGCTCATAGAAAATTATTAGTAAATGGCAGAATTTATTGTGTACATTTGTGTTGTTGTCTTATATTGTAAATAAAACCAGTTCTGCAGAAAAATAAATTTTGAATTTTTGAGATGACAAATTTGTCACAATTTTGCAACAGTCATAGTAAGAGCATTAATATTTGCTTTGTAAATGATGGCAATTAAATTGAAAATTTTATTTCGATAAAACTTTGTACTTTTCCCTATGCATCCTGACTTTATAAATACCTTTATATATTCAATGGAGATATATTGTTTTGTTTTTGTCCGCATAGCTAAAGATAATTAATTTAAAACTGGATTCCAACCCCATATTTGGGAATGGCTAAAATTATACCAGGGAGGGTTAAGCTTATTTGACTCCCTTTCTCAGAATGAAAATGTTTTTACTACTAAAAAATTATAGTATTTTTTCAAGTGTCTTTTCATATGTAAATAGACCTGCAATTATTTGACATAAAAGGAATAGGCAGAGTGAATATTATTAAGACAGTAATTTTTATGATGTCAGTACCCGAGTTCAAGTCTCACATAAATCTACAGAATTTTTTTCACTATATAAATATGTTATAAATTTAATAAAATAGTAATTTTAAAAAATGCATAAGTATATATTTTTAGAACAAAGTGACCTTTTCTTTTTCAAAATCTGCAAAAAAGATGCCACAAAGAGTATTTGGCATTAGTTCAAAGCAAATTATTTTTGTTTAAAAAACAATTTCTTAAGTTTTATTGCCAATAAATATGTAAATACATTCATTGTAGTTACTTACTCTCTCATACAGATACTAAATAGCATATATTTTCCCACAAAATTTCACACATATTTGCCTTTGCACTATTTATAATGTCATAGAAGCTAAGTAAGGATGGAGATTGACCTAACCAAGTACTGTACCATCATTATTCAATTGTTAAATATTCAAACAGTGTACTGAAAAGGTAATTTAACAGAAGTACACTTCGGATGGACATGCACTTGGCCGGAAGAAAACAGTATAACATGATTGATTGTCAAAAATTAAAATAATCGCAGGTTGAATCCAGGCACCTAGCCAGGAAAAAAAAACGAATAAAAAAAATAAAATAATTGTTGATTAAAACCGCCTGCATAAAGTTATATCCAGTTGCTGAATAAAACACTCTAAGGGCATAGCTACATTGACAGTGAAATCCTTTGGTTGGCGTTTGCAGAGCTCACAAATTGTTATATATTTTCCAGAATAACTAACAAAGCAAAATAGAAGTGAAAAAAATAACACAACATATAAATGTTACAAGTTACTCTTCTACCTACTTAGATAAGCTTTTATGTTTAACACATCTATCTCTGTCTCTCATTAACCTCAAAGGTCTGCATTTTTCTTCTTTTTTTAATATTTTTCTTTCCTTCTTTTTCGCCATGGCATAACTTGCACACAGCTCAGTATTGGTTGTTGCTGCTGCTGCCATGCACACGTCTGTGCTCTGTTACATATACACAAGATAAAGAAAGCTGATATGCGAATCATTAAGTCATTTCCACTTGACCAGACCAAAGGCACCGAGAGGGGCACTGAGCAGACGTTCTGCAGTCCTGCTCAAGGTGGGTCTAGTTTAAGAATTCTGTAGAAAACTGATTTTATTGACCAGGTCATATAAGAGTTTCTAAATTCACATTGGCTTATTACTTTCACATAGATGTGTAACTTTTTAGTATTTGAAACGATTTTCATGGGTTGAACATATTTTCAATTAACACGTTCTTGTGAAACTTACTTACCTTTGGAAATGATGGAGAAAGTGAATTCAAATGAAGCAGAAAACAAAAGAGTATAGTGATTAGAACCATTTGCTTTTTAGCATACATAGAAATCACTGTACAATCTAATATTTTTTTGTGGCTTATGTTTAACTTGATATTCAAATGATTTTATATTATTTTAATTAAACAAATTTTCTAATCCAGAAACTCCAAGTCTTGTTCACGATACAGTAACTAAAATGGTCGCTTATCTCCAGAAGAATATTCTTGGTTTTCGATACAAGCCCTGGAATGCCTTCTACTCTGGGTCGGTAAAAGGAAAGTCGGTGAGCAAACTTTTTATTTTTAATAATGAGTAACCACTTATCAAGACCAAAAAAACAAAAAAAAACTTGAGGATAAGAGTTAATGAGATGGAATGATGATGAAGAATATGAGAGGATTGAAAATTATAAATGGAACGAACAAAATTTAATTACTTATAGGGGTGGTTTATGACAAGTATTTGCTGAAGGTTGGATTTGAAGACGACCATGTTGTATGTAGCCTGCTAGAATGCAGTCCCATATGGGAAGTTCTTGGACAGGAACTTTTCATAGAAATTCCATTTGATAGGGGGAGGATACAGGAAAGTTTTTTTCATTTATGGTAAGAAGAAGAGAAAGAGGCTCTAGAGAACAAGTTATCATCCCCACTAGATTGTGAAATCGATTTTGTACTTTGTCAAGACAAGAAAGAGTGCTCTTTCTTTCGAGGATAAAATTAATTCTAAAAGTAATCCTTTATTTAGAATAAGATTAATTGAGAAGAAATGAGAGCTCAATAATTTTATGATTAGAATCAAACATTGATAGAAATTAAATACATTTCATTTTAGGTAATCTGAAATTCGTAATTATTATGGGGCATAATAAATAGATAAATAATAATAAATAATAATAAATAATAAATAATAAAGAGATAAGACAAACCTCCAAGCCTTGATAACTGGTGACCCCCACCAAATAAAAAACAAAAAAAATCAAACAATAAAAACATATCTGTTGAAGAATAAGGTTATATTACAGCAATAAAATATTGCGAATGTAAGTTCTGCTACTTAACAGTAGTTACCTCCCCTACCATCACCACAGGAAAAAGTGACACAAGGTTGGAAAGTGGAATGTGATAGGCCAGCGCATATGAAGTAGCATACTCTGACTCTGCAAAACATAACATAGCATGCTCTCACCTCAGTAGGGGCGCCTCAGGCAGTTAACAATAAACTAACCTGTTCTCAAAGTGAAAAGGTAAAGTCTAAGAGAGTGGACCTTCTATGACTACCCATAAATATGCCACCATCCATATTCCCTACAAGGGGCGCATTAGACACTTAACTATTAACTAACTCCTCTCCAAAGAGGAAGGCAAGGCCTGGGAGGGTGGACTTCCTAGGATAAAAGGCCACCAAAATGTCCCAGTCTCTGAAGAGTGATCATCAAGAAATAATCCTTCAGTAATTATATACCCATATAAGTATGATGTGAAACATAGGCAGAAGGTGAGGCGAGCAAACCAACACTCCTTAAGAAGAGTCACTAGCCTTTTAAAAACTGGCTAATTAGCCTTGTCAGCATTTTCTGGTCAGACCTCCTCAGGCAGTTAGCAATAAACTAACTCCTCCCTAAAGAGAGAATACAAGCCTAAGGTGGGTGGACCTCCTAGGACTACCCAGTACTAATACCTCAGCCTAACAGATAAAAGATCACTGAGTTGACCTAGACTCTGTCAGAATGATTGTTGATAATAGATCCTTAACTGTTATACAACATGTCAGTAAATTACATTCACCACCTGACTCCCTGAGTCAAAGTATTATATATTTATCAGAAGAGTCCATTGTGCATTTAAATAGGAATGATATTAGAACAACAATCAAAGATAACCTGAAAAGATAATTGTTATGTACTAGAAAGTTTATTTTATATCGTTCTTGACTAAAGAAGGTGAAAGATTACAAGAAATTTACAACACTCTAAAATAAAATAAAGTATATGCATACATGTTTCTGGATGTTTAACCAAGGATGGCAGTTAAATCAATCAACAAAGGAGACAATTATGAATCTCTGTATTCTATTGTATTAGCTTGGTGCAAAAATAATGTCTTTCTTATATATATATATAGTTAAACATCAAAAAACATTATTGCAAAAATATTGCTGTTTTTATATATATAGTTGAACATCAAAAAACAACATTATTGCAAAAATTTGGTGCCGTTTTTATATATATAGTTGAATGTCAAAAACAACAATATTACAAAAATATTGCCGTTTTATATATATGTAGTTGAACATAAAAAAAAAACATAATTGCAAAAATAATGTCGTTTTTATATATATCGTTGAACATCAAAACATATTATTTGCAAAAATATTGCCGTTTTATATATATAGTTGAACATGAAAAAACGACATTATTACAAAAATAATGTCGTTTTTGTATTTGAACGTCGTTTTTGTAGTTTTTGTAGTTGAACGTCAGAAAACGACATTATTGCAAAAATAATGGCGTTTTATATACATAGTTGAACATCAAAAAACAACATTATTGCAAAAATATTGCCGTTTTTGGTATATATAAATTTGAATGTCAAATAATAACATTATTGCAAAAATATTGCCCTTTTTGGTATATATAAATTTGAATGTCAAATAATAACATTATTGCAAAAATATTGTCGTTTTTGTATATATAGTTGAACATCAAACAATGACATTATTGCAAAAATAATGTCATTTATATATATATATATATATAGTTCAACGTCAAAAAACGACATTATTTCCAAAATGTCATTTTTATATATATAATTGAACATCAAAAAACAACATTATTGCAAAAATAATGCCGTTTTTTGTATATATAGTTGAACGTCAAAAAACAACATTATTGCAAAAATATTGCCGTTTTTATATATGTAGTTGGACATCAAAAAACAACATAATTGCAAACATAATGTCGTTTTTATATATATCGTTGAACATCAAAAAACATTATTGCAAAAATATTGCCATTTTATATATATAGTTGAACGTGAAAAAACGACATTATTACAAAAATAATGTCATTTTTATATATATAGTTGAATGTCAAAAAACGACATTATTGCAAAAATGTCGTTTTTATATATATAGTTGTACATCAAAGAACAACATTATTGCAAAAATATTGCCGTTTTTATATATATAGTTGAACATCAAAAAAAAAACATTATTGCAAAAATAATGTCGTTTTTATATACATAGTTGAACGTCAAAAAACAACATTATTGCAAAAATATTGCCGTTTTTATATATCTAAAGTTGAATGTCAAAAAACAACATTATTACAAAAATATTGCCGTTTTTTATATATAGTTGAATGTCAAAAAACAACATTATTGCAAAAATGTCATTTTTATGTGTGTTCTACAATCGGAGTCGATTATGACCATAGACAACTAGTTGTGTGTCCGCAGGTGGCTGATCAGTCCAATCCGGGCTTGGAAGCCCCTGCCACATGTTGGACACCAGTGGCTGAAGATGGCCACTTCAGCATCTCTGGTTTTTCGCACTTCTCTTTTGCAGATTCAGTTCGTCTTGCCTCCACGAGCAGAGCGCCCTCGTGTACCAAGCGGCGCCAGGTTGGCCTGTTGGAAGCACTGCTTTTCTATGAGTCCACGTCAATGTTGAAGTCTTTCATATAGGACATCAGAGTGTCTTTGAACCGTTTGCACTGTCCATCAGCTCTTCTTATTCTGCACCAGAGTTCACCATAGAGCAGTTGTTTTGGTATGCGTGAGTCTGTCATCCGATACACGTGGCCTACCCAGCGGGTTTGCGCTTTGCAGATCGTAGTGATGACACTTGGGAGCTTGGACCTCTCGAGAACATCAGTGTCTGGGATCTTGTCTTGCCAGCGAATGTTCAAGATGTTCCAAAGACATCGAAGATGGAAGTGGTTTAATTGTTTTTCGTGATGTCTGTAGAGGACCCACGTTTCACAACCATATAGAAGAGATGTCAGGACCACTGCTTTGTACACTTTGACCTTTGCATACTGCTGAATTCTTCTTCATTCCCAGACTGTTTTCCTTAGTCTGCCAAAAGAGCTGCTGGCCTTGGCAATGCGGTTGGTGATTTTGATGTCGATGTTGGCAGCATGAGAGAGTACTGCCAAGGTAGGTGAAATGGTCTACTGCTTTCAAGCTCTGACCATTTACTTGGATGTTCGGTTCCTGGTACGTGTTGCCAGGAGCAGGCTGGTGCATGACTTCTGTCTTACTCATACTTATTGTAAGACCAAAGTTCTCACATGCTGAAGAAAATTTGTCCACTTCCAGTTGCATTTCATGCTCTTTGGTGGCATTGAAAGCACAGTCGTCAGCAAAAAGGAGGTCTCTGATAACTGTTTCTTTGACTTTACTGACAGCTTGTAGAACGCGGAGATCGAAGAGCTTTCCATCACACCAGTACCGGATTTGGATGCCAGGAGTAACTTCCCTGAAGGCATCAGTCAGCATTGCCGAAAATGTCATGCTGAAAAGCATTGGTGCTAGCACGCAACCTTGTTTTACGCCGTTGGTTACCGGGAAAGTGGCTGAGATGTCACCGTTATCAGTTACTTGTGCCATCATGCCGTCATGAACTGTCTTACAATATTCACAAACTTGTCCGAGCAACCTAACTTTGACATGATCTTCCACAGGCCATCCCTGCTCACTGAGTCGAAAGCCTTCATGAGATCAACGAAAGTCATGTAGAGGTCTTGATATTGTTCTTTGCACTTCTCTTGGAGTTGGCAAGCGGCAAATATCATATCGATGGTTCCACGACCTGCGTGAAAACCATATTGGCTTTCTGGAAGGTGACCCTGTTCCAGGTGTTTCAGAAGGCGGTTTAGAAGAACACGAGCCAGTATTTTGCCTGCGATTGAGATGAGAGAGATACCTCGGTGATTATCGCAAGACTGTTTGTTGCCCTTCCTTCTGTAGATGTGAAAAATTGTTGCATCTTTGAAGTTTTGAGGTAGAATTTCGCTTTGCCACAACTCTTGGAACAGTTCTGTTTGTTTGAGGATGAGATAGCGACCACCAGACTTGAAAACTTCGGCTGTGATGGCGTCGGAGCCAGGTGCCTTGCCAGTCGACATTTGCCTGGTAGCTGTTACAACCTCCTCCTCTGTGGGTGGTGTGTTGAGGGCATGGTTGATTGGCACTTGAGGTAGTCTTCATCATTGATGTCTGAAGGACGATTCAGGACACTGTCAAAGTGTTCAGCCCATCTCTCGAGGATTTCATTTTTCTTAGTGATGAGTGAACCATCTGCACCGAGCAGGGGAGATGTACCTGATGTCGTTGGTCCATAGACACACTTCAAGGACTCATAGAAACGCTTCATGTCGTGCCTATCGGCGTAGCCTTGGATCTTGTCAGCTTTGTTACTGAGCCAGGTATCTTACATGATGCGCAGTTTTTTCTGGACTTCACTTTGCTTACCACAGTAGGCGTCTCTCTTTGAAGTGGAGTCTAGGTCATTTTGGTGGATCTTGAAGAGCCGGTGCTTCTCTGTTAGCAGATTCTGTATCTCCGCATCATTCTCATCAAACCAGTCTTGATGGTTTCTGGTTTTTGGACCCAGTACCTGGAGAGCAGCGGCATGGATTGTCTTGCTGAGAGACTCCCAATTGTTGGACTCGAGTTCAGAGAGTTGCCTTGTTATGGTGGTTTGGAGTTCTTCCTGAACTTCGAGGAGTTTCAGTTTATTGACATTCATTCGTTTGGCAACTTTTTGACCTTGTGGTCTTCTTTTGGGCTTTATTTGCAGTCTGATTTTGGAAACAATGAGGCGATCGTCTGTCCAACAGTCGGCACCGCACAAAGCTTTCATCATGAGCACATCTTTCTTGTCTTTAGCCCTGACGATGAGGTAGCCAATCATGTGCCAATGCTTGGAGCGAGGATGCCTCCATGAAGTTTTGTTTCTGGTTGGGAGACAGAACATTGTGTTGGTTAAGGTTATATATAGTTGAACGTCAAAAAAACTACATTATTGCAAAAATAATATTGTTTTTATATATATAGTTGAATGTCAAAAAACAACATTATTGCAAAAATATTGCCGTTTTTATATATATAGTTGAACGGCAAAAAAAAAACAACATTATTGCAAAAATAATGTCGTTTTTGTGTATATAGTTGAACGTCAAAAAACGACATTATTGCATAAATAATGTCCTTTTTATATATATAGTTGAACGGCAAAAAAAAACAACATTATTGCAAAAATAATGTCGTTTTTGTGTATATAGTTGAACGTCAAAAAACGACATTATTGCAAAAATAATATCATTTTTGTATATATAGTTGAACGTCAAAAAAAAAAAAACATTATTGAAAAAATAATGTCGTTTTTGTATATATAATTGAACGTCAAAAAACGGTATTATTGCAAAAATAATGTTGTTTTTATATATATAGTTGAATGTCAAAAAACGACATTATTTTGGCACCAACCTAATAATATATTCAAGTGGATGAGCTAGTTTTGCTACATGACTCCCTGAATGGATTAGAGTTAAAATCTTATATACTTATTGGAAGAGTCCAGTATGTATTTAAATAGGGATGATAGCACAATACACAAGAAATTAAAAAGAAAATGTTGTAACTTTTAAATGTCAATCAACTGTTTACAATTAAACGTTGTTACTGTCATTTTTCAAACTTAAAAGTTGGAATTAAAGTTATTTATCTCAGAATTACGACTGCAAATGAAATCGTTTTGTTATGGGCCTTATTTTTTTATTCTTTTGTTGCAGACATTCCCTTTCTTCTATCCTGGAAATCGTGTGGAATCCTCCAAGAAAGATCATTACAGCTTATATGGAATGGAAGGTGTTATATCGGAAGAAGAATATCTCCAAATGGCAAAGACACCAAAATTTCATAATGAAACTACTCCAATGGATTTTAATGGTTTTAATAACAACACTTCTGGATTCCCATTCTGGAATTCCCCACCTTATACTTACGCTACAGCACTTCTGGCTTTAAGCCAGTTTGAAAATACGGAAATTGTTGAGGAGAGATTCCAGCCCAGGTTGAGATAAAACATCTATTGAAATGCTGTAGTTGCCCAAATTTGTTGGTATAATAGGAGCGTGTGAAGAAAACAGGATTTGTATAACAGAAAAAAATCCTCTAATTTTAGTGACATTATCCTTAAATATGGAGGCTACAAATCTTTGATATGTGTAAGAAAAATGTTTTCCTTTGGTTAGAAGCATAACAGAACATGGTTCTGTTATGCTTCTTGAGATTTAATTCAAACTTTATTTCAAGCCATTATTATTTTCTCTTCAGCAGTTTGAAGGTTTCAAAATTATAGTTAAATTTTGAAGGAGTATGATGTGATCACATGTCAGCCATTTTTGTACCTATTTTGTTTAAAACTCAAAGATATTAGAAAAAAAAGTAATGCTGTATAATTTTTTATTAAATAAAAAATTATTCTTTAATTTTTTTAAATTTATTTTGAGACGCTCAATAGCATCCACCCTTATCAAGAAGATTTTACTATTTTGTCATTTTTTAATTAATTTTTTCTTTCCTCATTTTTTTGGTTATGCTAAGACTGAGGAATGTCAAAATAACAACATCTTCTTTGATAAGGTGCAATACCATCAAATGTTTCAAAAAAGAAAAAAATGATTTTTCATTTAATAAAGAGTTTTATAGCATCTCTTGGATTTCTAAAATTTTCAAATGTAACTTAGTAATGTTTTCAAAGGATGTGACTAACTTCTATTCAATTTAGTTTCTTTTTCTGTTTTACAAAATATACCATTTTATATATTTTAAAATAAATCTGTTAATCAAGCAAAATTTTTTTTCATATCTTATCATTTTTGTTGATTTTTTCCTCCTTTCTTGAAATGATTCTAGCAAAAAAAAAATTAATTTTGTTGTTGCTGAAATTAGTAAAATGCAGAAATAAAAGCAGTGTGAGCCACTCTTGTTCTGACAGGTTGAGGGTACAGGTTTGGTAGCTGTTCTGACTTGTAGTACAAGAACCCTAACTCTTGAATAGCACTAAGAGCAGCGGTTCTATTAACAGTTGTATAATGAGATAACTATAGTGCTATGTTGTGTATGGAAAGGAACCCTGATTTATCTACAGTGAGCTTTCCCAAGGCCACGACTTCAAAGATAAAGACTCAAATAATAGTCTATTTGTGTGAGTTTACTGACAGTTCAGAGTACAAGGGAGGTAATTCATTGTCACAATGGACGAAGAAAGATAATTATTTTAAGAGAAAAGAAGAATTAACTCTTTCATTTTTTAATATAAAATTTTATCTGATTAACTAAAGATGCAAAAACACCCGGCAAGGATCACATCGACTACATAATATTATGGTTTCATAAAGGAATACAACAATAATCACAAAAATAAAAATACCTTCTTTGCCCAATCCACTCTAATTAAAAATGAAAATAAGTAATCTCTTACATCTCAGTGGCTTTTTGGAGTGAATATAAGTAAAAAAAAAAAAACTTGAAAAACAAATACAAGAAATGTCTTTTGCAAAACTAACTGCATCTTGGGATTAATTAAAAAAAAAAAAAAAGAACTATTGATAAAATGTATCCATTTAACGTCTACACCCTCAAATACTTTTGATTCAAAATAAAGCGAAAGTCTCTTAAGGTTTTGAATTAACTGTGATCATTTTAAAAAAAGAAAATGTACAATGGTTTTATTGCCTTCAGCATTAAAAAATTAAGTGTATGATAATTGATCAAGGAGAATTGTTTTACCCAATCAGATGTGGCTATTTCAAAATACAAGGGAGGTAATTCATTGTCCCGATAGACAAAGAAAGATAATCATTTTAGGAGAAAATAAAAGATAAGGATCACATTTATTACATAATAATATGGATTTATAAAAGAATGGAATAAATGAAACAGTTGCTACAAAAGTAAAATTGTTAAAAAGAAAAGGAAAGATTGGATCCGTTCAGAAAAAAAATAACACATAAAGTTAAGATGAAACAAACTCAAAGTTTTATAAAGGAAGTTATATGAAGCTAAAGAACACTTTATAAAATAACTAGTAGTGTTACCCAGCGTTGCCCAGGATCATAAAAAAAGTAAAATTGTTAAAAAGAAAAGATTGAATCCGTTCAGAAAAAAATAACACATAAAGTTAAGATGAAACAAACTCAAAGTTTTATAAAGGAAGTTATATGAAGCTAAAGAACACTTTATAATATAACTAGTAGTGTTACCCAGCGTTGTCCAGGATCATAAAAAAAAAATAATAGAAGAGATCAAAAAGTGAGTGCAACGTTTTTATCTTAAAACTCCTATCTCTTTCGGTTCATATCTCTATCTTTCTCTTTATCCCCCTTCCCGTTTTTTTTCACCTCTAATATGATAATATGTCATTCACCTCTCATTTATGTAAAAAGATAACATAGGAAATAGCTGAAAAACTACCTACCTTTCCGCTGACAAAACCTGGCTTAGTTGACTCTCCACCACTCCAAAGAATGAATAATTTTTCAAAAAATCTTAGATATTATTCATTCAGGACAATACCAATCAAGAATGTACCAACTTTATGGGTATTTATTTTATAGATTTTGACTTTTTGCTGGACATGCACACACACATACACAGACAACTGCCCTTCATATAGTAGATAAAGAATAAAAAAGTAGACGAGCAGAAGAGAAATATCGAAAGCAGATATAAGTAATTCTGCTTAAAAAGTACTTTTATATAATTTTGAACAAGCCACTTTAAAATCAGATTGTGTGTGTGTATATATATATATATATATATATATATATATATATATATATATATAATTATTTTTATTTTTTATTTTTTATTTATTTTTTATTTTTTACTATAATAATTAAATACCTACAGACACTAGTGTTTCATCCTTTCGGGATTCTTCAGTGCAGGGTGTCACGATTACTACCAGTCGAACGATTCGAACCCCGCGACACGAGACATCTCTGGCTCGATTAGCGGAGGCCGTATCCTTTCGGCTACCATTAACCGTGTGAAATAGCGTTGAATTTTAAACATTTTAATTGAAATGTTCATTACGTCAGACAGACAGTGATCAAATCGTTATACGATGATCTACGCATAAGAGCTAAATTGACCGACTTTTAATTCAACTGAAAGTGCTCAACGATAAGAAACGAATTTCTTAAAGGGGCTGTCATAATTATTTTTTTTTTTTTTTATTTCTATAATAATTAAATACCTACAGACACTAGTGTTTCATCCTTTCGGGATTCTTCAGTGCAGGGTGTCACGATTACTACCAGTCGAACGATTCGAACCCCGCGACACGAGACATCTCTGGCTCGATTAGCGGAGGCCGTATCCATTCGGCTACCATTAACCGTGTGAAATAGCGTTGAATTTTAAACATTTTAATTTAAATGTTCATTACGTCAGACAGACAGTGATCAAATCGTTATACGATGATCTACGCATAAGAGCTAAATTGACCGACTTTTAATTCAACTGAAAGTGCTCAACGATAAGAAGCGAATTTCTTAAAGGGCCTGTCATAAATAATAAAAATAAATGGTTAGTTGAATAACATCTCGGAATTTGGAAGATAGCAGTTTAGTCATCTATTTGTATATATATATATATTTAGTTTAGTCATCTATTTGTATATATATATATATATATATACAAATAGATGATTAAACTGCTATCTTCCAAATTCCGAGATGTTATTCAACTAACCATTTATTTTTATTCAACATGTAAAAACATTCGCTCTTGACAGTATCTGTTTCGTAGCACAAAACAATCATATTATATGTCTTGGACCTAATTTAAAAAAAAAACCTTTAGGCAAAACGACTTTATTCATCAACATAGTTTCATTCTATTGCGATTCTAATGATTCCAACAATATGGTGCCTTTTTTTTTTCTCTGTAGACCGATTTATCTTTGGCCTCAAAATATACTGGTCCGATATTACTTCTTTATTGAAGCTAAATCTCCATCCCTGGAGCATTCTTTTGAGGACTGCAAACAGCTAATAGTCACTGAGGGCAAGATCTGGAGAAAAGGGTTGATATCGAAGCAATTTAAAGTGCAGTATATGCATATAGTTTTTCTATCATTGTGATTGGTTTGTGACAGAGCGCATTGTCTTGGTGCAAAACCAATTTTTCTTCCTTATTTTTTGGTTGTTCTTGTTTAGTGATTTCTTCTTTCAAGTAATATTTGTTATTGATGATTATTCCTTTGCTATTTTATATAACTGCAATTTACGAGTGGTTCAAATGAGTTTGCAAACTTTTTTGTTTGCTGGGACATTTGTGTCTATATGACCGCTTTTAAAAACACCATATCATGTCTAAGCCATTGTTTCTGATGGAGCAGAGTTTGAACAACATGGGAATTTGGAATCTTAACTCATTATTCTAAGGGAGAAACCTCTATTTTATTAAGAACTGGTTCAGCCCAGCTTTGCTCGGGCCTATGTATGTTCATAACTTTATGTGCACATGTATATATATATTAAAAAGTTTGACTCATGTCTAGGTAACCTACATCTAAAATTTCAAGTTTTTAGACCCAAAATTGTCGGAGGAGTTTGGTAAAGTCTGCAAAGGTCAACTCTTTCAACGTGACAGCTTAATTTTCGCCCAAAAGCATTAAAAAGCTTGCTGCATGTCTGAATTTTATTTTAAATTTCAAATGTTTAGACCCAAAATTGGCTGAATAGTTTGCTAGAGACTGCAAAAGTCAAATCTTTTGAAGTTTGACCCCTTGGCAGCCAAATTTTCGGCTAAAAACCGATTAAAAAAACTTGCCCTATATCTGAATACACTTTATGTAAAATTTCAAATGTTTAAACCAAAAATTGGCTGAGTAAATTGGTAGAGACCACAGAGATCAAATTTTTAAAAGATTTGACCCCAATTTTGACCCCTTAAACTTCATTGTTTTGGGCTCAAATCAAATTAAAAAGTTTGATCCATGTCCAAGTAACCTACATCTAAAATTTCAAGTGTTCAGACCAAAAGTTGACGGAGGAGTTTGGTAGAGTTTTCAAAGGTCAAATCGTTGAATTTTGACCCCTTCATAGCCAAATTTCTGGTCAAAACTGATTAAAAAGATTTTCTCAAATCTCAAGTCTATAGACTGAAAATTGACAGAGTAATTTGGTAGGGAAATGTACACACACACACACACACACACACACACACACACACACACACACACACACTCACACAATTTCATTTTTATAGATATATAGACAGATAGATTGCAAGAAAAAATGATTTTTTAACTACTTCATTTAATGTAACAAACTTTTATAATGTTAATGGCAAAAATATGTAAAATGTCAACGATATTGTACATTTTCTTGGTAAATTTTTACTATTTTTCCAATTTAACATTCATTTTAAAATGACACCTTTTTAAATTTTCGTGTATGCTGAAAACGAATATCACATTCAAATTTGGGGTTGACAAAAACTTTTCTAGATATTAAGACATTTTTTCAATGTATTACTTAATAAATGCCAGTGGCGTTCGCCATTCTTAACATGGGAAGGAGGGGGGGTTGTATGTAACACGCATATGCATTAATATTTTCAGGTGGAAAAAACATAGCCGCCAGTAAGAAAATAATGGGTTACACCGGATAATAAAGGTTTTAATATCCAAAAAACTACTTACTTGTCTGCCCCAAATTTAAATGTGATATTTGTTTTCGACATACCCGAAAACACAAAAGTCATCAATTTAACGGTGAATGCTGAGGTAGGAAAATAGTAAAAAAAATAACTCTTTTTTAAAAACAAACCATTCAAATATTTGTAAGAAAAAAAAAATGATTATTTTTTTAATTTTTTCAACTACTTTAGTAAAATAGTTACCTCCCTTAGAACAATGTGTTAAAATTTCGAATTGGCAATAACACTTATCAAGCCATTGCTTTGGGCTTTGCTTCGACAGAAATTTCTCATTGGAATGCAATGCTTTATTTATTGACACACAAAATTAAAATTTTTACATTGTCTAGAAAAGTTGCAACAGTAGCTTGTCAACACTTATAACACTGTCTCACTTGTCAACGCTGGTCTCTGGTCTAGGTACCTCCAACGCGCACCACAGTTTTACCCCCCCCCCCACCGTATATAACACAATGTAACTGTAATTAATTTATTATTATCATCCTAACTTTTTTTTTACTATTTAAAAGAAGAAGCTTCAAATAAACTGCTAATATTTTTTAAAATTTTGTACAGCTTACAAAAATAATGAAAATGCAAGACAAAAATCGCGTTTACATTATCGACGCATTAAAACAACGTTCCTATGTAGTAAGGTTTTTTAAGCTATTGACACACCTATGTTTTAAAAATCTAGCAAAAATCAAATAATAGTCATATTTACCTGAAATTTTCGATATTTATTCATTATTAAATAAACTTACATATTAAAAGTAGGTGTCGTTAAATATATTAGAGGATTTCTTTTAGGTGTTCACCTCCCCCTCATATTTCATGTTACGAAAACTGAAAAAAATAAATGTAGGTCGATAAAAATTTCAACATTTTTAAAACTGGAAAGATCAACTAAATTATATATATATATATATATATATATATATATATATATATATATATATATATATATATATATATATCACACTGAATATTCCGTGTTTCATGCACTCTAGGACTCTTCAGGCGTATATTAATTTTATCTGAGTAAATTAAGTAGTTATATATATATATATATATATATATATATATATATATATATATATACATATATATATATATATATATATATATAAAATCCTATAATTTTTTTCACTTACCTCAAAGTTGTAAATAAAATTGGACATAAAATCATTAATATTATGTTAAAAAAAAAAAAAAAAAATTAACAATTTTTCTTTGATTTTTGTTTTCTCGGTAACATAATTATTTGAATTACAACAAAAAAACCGAATTCTAAAAAATAATCATTTTTAAAAAGCTTTAAATGATATTAAATTCAAATATTATGCGATATGAAGTTTAAACCGATTTTTTTTATATAACAGGTTTCCAATATTAAAAAAATATATTCATATAATATAATATATGATTCTTGAGATAATAAAAATGGCAAAAGAAAAATCGACCCCCCCCCCAAAAAAAAAAAATTCGTTTCGATTTGATTATTTAAAATGACAGAGATTGAAATCAAAATTTGCGCTTTTTTTTTTCAAAAATATATGGAAGCCTATCAGGACCAACATTTGTAGATACATGTATCAACAGAACAGGTTAAAATTAATTTTATCGTCTGTCTAGTTCGTTATTAAAAATTATTTGTTTTGCAAAAGGTAAGTTTTATATTATGTTTTATACATTTTTATTGTTCATTTTTTTATTGTATTTTTTATTTATTCAGAAATTTCTGATAATTCATCGTTTAATGTATAAATTTTGAATTCTTTGCGAGCTTTTTTCTTATATCTTCAAATCATTAACACGGACTAGTTGCTTTTCGTAATATATGAGAAATTACTTTTTTGTGAACTTATGCGTTCTAAAAATAATAACGATAGTAAAATAACGTTATTTGCAAATAAATAATGCTCTTCCATAGAAATTACAATAAACACACGAACTGATGACGTCGTGTTTTTTGTTTAGAATGATGACGTAGTACACAACAGTTTGGAGGTACCTACTGGTCTCAAATTATGACACGTGCCGTTTGGAGAGTATATTATAAAAATCATATGGATTTTTTTTAGTAGTAAGTAGCACTATCTATATGTTAGGCACGGAACTTATTGCGTTTTTGTTATTACAGGGACATAACTTTGATATGATTAAATTAAGGGAGATAACTTAATTTTATTTTATTTTCTGAAGTTATAGTTTTTATGATTGCCAAATGACACCACAAAAAAAAAAAAAAAAAAAAAAAAATTGGAGAACTTTATTATTTTATTTCTCTTTTATTTCCTTACTCTCTCTCTCTCTCTCTCTCTCTCTCTCTCTCTCTCTCTCTCTCTCTTCCCGCATCTAGATTAGTCCAGTTAATTATATCCTCACAGGATGAAAGTTTGCTATACAAACAGTACCTAGAAGTCAACATTGCATTATATTCTTGCCATTATCAATTTTTTAATCATTTTAAAAAATAAATAAATAAAATGCAAAAAACAAAAGGACAAAACTAAATATTGTTAGAAATAATTTAAAAGAGAATAACGTCTAAAAATAGCATACAGATGTAAATATAAAGATTGAAATTCGAATGCAATAAAATAGTTGAGAAACATAATTGTAGATTGAACTGAACTACATAAAAAAAAAAAATCCTGTAAGAATATTGTGCATTAGTTAATCATGTTAACAAAACATCAGACTAATATTTCTCAAGGGTGATTAAAAGAAGTATACATTACTAGCTGCACCCCGGCACCCGTGTACCGGAGAAATTTATGCCCAAAAAAAAAAAAAAAAACCCATAGGAATTTCTTCCTCCCACTCATAATCCCCATAGAAGTATTTGTAACCAAATTTCTAATTATCTATGAGTATTACTTATAGTGTTCTGTAAGTATTAG
Organism: Euprymna scolopes; assembly: GCF_053919585.1. NCBI lineage: Eukaryota > Metazoa > Mollusca > Cephalopoda > Sepiida > Sepiolidae > Euprymna > Euprymna scolopes. Next base: position 69,973,581 of record NC_136483.1, read on the forward strand.
ATTTATGAATAATAATGAACATTTAAATGTTTATATTATTTTATAACTAAGAATGACTGTTCTTAGTTGTATGTGGAGGCAAGGAGTATTTTTGTGTTTATAATTTGGAGAGGAGTTTTTAAATAATAGTGTCTATGCACAAATACTGGAAGTTAGGTACTATTTTATAAGAATACATTTCTTGGTAAAATTTTTTTTTTCTAATTATTAATTTGAAGATGATCTGTATTTATTTACAGGATGGAATGGTAAAATTGTCACTCTAGAAAAGACGACATGATTCCATTTCCATTTGATGAAAACCAGTTTTCTTTTTTTGTTGCAGACCCTCTACTAGTTGGCCAGTTGTGTACAAATACCAAGAGTGATAAGAGCCTTATATCATGTCTGAAAGTGACACAATGTTCAACGAGTGAGATCGGAGATGTGCTGCTGTACAACTACTACATGCTCTCTACTGATTCAAGTTATGACAACAGGACGATTGCCAGCACCCTCAAAATTCATCGTTGGATTGCCACGAATACTAGGGACGTGCCCAAGATGATGAAAACAAAGTTTTCAGTCACAGTTATGGTCTTTGGTGTGGTTTCAAGTGAAGGCCACATCATGCCATCTCACATCTTCGAAGTTGACTTGAACGTCAACAACAAAGTGTACCTAGATGTGCTGAAGAGTGTGGTGATCCCCTGGTGTAATTAGGTGGCAGACCCTGAAGTGACAGCAGGACTTGGTGCCAGCCCACAAGTCCAAAGAGATTCAGGCTTGGCTTCAGAAGGAGTGCTACGACTTTGTACCCTTCTCTTACTTCCCCCTTCCTTCCCCGACCTGAACCTGCTGGACTACTATGTTTGGTCATGCATTGAGAACATCACCAACATGACCTCCCACAACACCAAAGGTAGCCTGATCGTCGCCATCTGCGGAGTATTCGTGAGTCCTGTCGGCACTTGTGGAAAAGGCATGCTCCCAGTTCTGGACCCATATCGAGATAGTGATTAATGCTGAAGGCGGCTACATTGAATAGATGTCAGCTCTACTACATAATCAAGTTACCTGAATTGATTTTTTCAATAAAAGTTTTAAAATAAAACTGTAGTGTTGTTTTCTTTAGGGCGAAAAATTTATTGTTCCACTTTGCAGGAAAGTAAGCAAATAAGTATAAAAAGCAGCTCTGTATTTGAATAAAAAATAAGTATAAAAACATATGTATCAGACGATCAGTCATAAAACATCTATGCCTCCTTATCTTAAAAAGGATGAATTCCAATTTATTCCTATCAATATCTGGGGCCTGCTGGAATTCATATATGAACAAATGTGTCAGTTTCATATATGAACAAATGTTTTAAAAATATTGTCTTTGTAAACATGCTTAACACAGTTGCTATGGCAACATACTTCTTTGAACTGCTATTGATGAGGTGACTGACAAATGCACACATTTAAATTACTGCTACAAAGATAAATTTATTTCCACAAGAAACATCCTTCTTCTTTTCTGCATTATCGAACTGTTTTGAAGATTATGTAGTTTGTCCTCCTCCCCTTCCTCCTCCTGTTTTTCTTCCTCCTCATCTATTTAATGTCTGTTTTATTTGCTGGGATGTAATGTAATTAAAAATTGTATATATTTTCGTACATTTTTTTTTTTTTTTGTCACGTATTTGATTATTGCACATGTCTGTACAGGTCTATTTCACCATATGCAAACAATAAATGCTTTAGTAATTACATTAAAAAACTGATTCACTTATGCATTTGCAGTGAACGTGAAAATTGTGTAAAAAATGTAGAAGCTGGTTTGTTATTTATATTTTAAGAAGATCATGGGGTAGAAAATTTGGGTATTTTTGTATTAAATAAATGTAATTATGTCCAAATCTGCCGGTCTTGTCTTTAAGGCTCACCTACTAAACTAAACTAAAAACGAGAGGCAAGCCAGGAATTTAATGTTTAGTTATCTCCTTAGAACTGATTGTATTTGCACAGTAAATAGAGCTTGGTGGAAACAAGGAAAAACTGAACATGCAAATGTTCCCAATGTAATTCTATGCAAGTTTTAATATGACCATTTTAGCTAACCAAACCACATACTAATCATTATGCCAGAGATTGCATGTGAATACAATAAAATGTAGTTCTCAGTTGTGAATTACTACACCACTTTCACATAGTGAATGTAAGATAGAAGCAAAAAGAAATCAAATAAGGTGGACATCCTACATGAGCAAAGTGTGGTATCTGCTCTAATACTTCATCTGTTTTATCTTTAATCAGTGAAGAAGAAATCCTTCTAGATAGAGGCAATTTAAATTTTTGTCTCAATCCATAGTACGACTTTTTAGAGAGTTGGGTTTTACCCACATCAAAATCCGGCATTGTATCTAAATTTGCTTTTGGGGAAGGCAAGTAAATAGGCACCCCACAACAATCTTACTGCTAAAAATAAATTAAGAAATAAAATAAATAATCCTCTGTAACACAAAAAAAGAAAGAAATAAAATAAATAATCCTCTGTAACACAAAAAAAAGCAAGAAAAAAAATAATAAAAAAATAATAACAAAAGGCAAGATAGCAAAGTATCTCATTAACACGCAACAACACTCTCCAAGGATTCTCCTACAACAGTCTTCAAGGATTCTTTTACAACCATTTCCAAGGATTCTCATACACTGTTTCCAAGGATTCTGATATGCTGTCTACCTGCATTCTTCCCGCAGCCTATTTTTGTGCAATCGAACAGCAAGATTTTGCACACAAGCAGTGAGATTTTGCATACAAGCTTTTGCGTCACTTTGTGAGATTGCTAGTTATAAAAGTTGTAGGCGCCAACATCTTGCTTCTTTCTGCACTACCCTCCCCCAACAACTTCACTCCAGATGACATGCATACACGGACACTTTAACGGTAAGTCATTTTCTTGGTTTCCACAATTTTCCTTACACCCTCAAACTTGCAATAAATACTTTGTGATTCCAAAATATAATTTGCATATGAGAGGAATGGTTGCAATAAGAAGGACGAATTGTGGAGGAGAATGTTTGGCAGCAATGAAAACATGTTGAAGTTAAGATGTCGAGCTAATAATGTGAATTTCTTCTTTTTTTTTCAATTTATATTGCAAACGATTTTAGCTAGAAAAGTGAAGTTTATGCGACCATATTGTGGAAGAGTTTTGATTATGAGACAAGAGTTGAATTTTTTACGGTTACCGGTGCCATGTTTTTGAGAATTGTTTATATAATTCAAGAATCTGACTTTTTAGAATTGGCATTGTCATGTTATGGAAAAGATTAAATTTTGATTCACGTCTGACTTTTTGAGAAATCGTGTCATATTACGGATAAGATTAAATTACGTTTAGAGATTTGAACTTTTTGAGAAATGCCATCGTCGTTTTATGGAGTAGATAATTATGATTTGAGTCGGACTTTTTTATTTTATGTTTTTGTGTTTGAAAGTCAACAAGAATATGTATGGAAGTCAACAAGCTGTGTATGAAGGGCTAGTTGTGTCTAGCCATGTATGAAGGGTTAGTTGTGACTAGCTGTGTATCAAGGGTTAAGTATGTCTATCTGTGTAGTGAAGGTTAACTGTGTCTGACTGTCTATCGAGGGATAGCTGTGTCTAGCTGTGTATCGAGGACAAGCTGTGTCTAGTCGTGCCTTGAGGGTTAATTGTGTTTAATCATGTATTGAGGGCTAGCTGTGTCTGACCATGTATTAATGGCTAGTTAAGTCTTAAGTTTGGTTGTGTATGAAGCACTAGAGATGTTGTAGAGGACTAGAATATATAAATCCTAATCCCGTTACAAAAGAAAAATGATGAAACGAATGGAATGAAGGAAACAAAAACTCAATTGCTGGAATAGATAAACGTGTCGTTTATTTACTGTTGAAAGAATGAATCTTTTAGATATAACACATGTTCATGTCCGCGCGGGTGTAATCATCGTTTGTTGCAGGATTGGTAGTATAGAAGGAAAAAGGAAATGTGTGTTCATCTCACGTTTGGGTCACTGTCGTTTGTTCGCGCATGGGAAGAGAAGTGAGTAATGTAATGGAACGAGAAATGGCAGTCCATCGTGTAGACAAAGAAAAGGATAGAGGGTTGATATCAGTTAAACGGTGCACCATGTTAGCCGTCAGCTACGCGGTGGTGTTCTCTGGCACAAGTAGTAGATAGAGAGAGAAAGAGTGAGAATGAGAAAAAGTCAATCCAGGCCATGGAGAGAGAAAGCGTATAAAGTGTACATACGGTCTGATAGCTTTTTGTCCCACATAGTAGCAAGTGGTGTGAGGTACACGTGTGCGCGCGCATGCCGAAAAGGCACGCTGTCGGTCTGTAGATCGCCCAGCTAGGAAGCTGGTCTGAAAAGAAAGGTTTGGAAACAGCTTGTCTCTTCCTTTTATAGTCGTTTCCAGTGGTCTTTTGCGCATGTGTGGATTTCCTTTGAAAGGGGAAGTGACGTTGTCCATGCATGCTTACGTGTGCGCGTGTGTGAGTACATGTGTGTACGTTAGCGTGTGTGTATATACACGTGAATGTGAGTGTACGTACACAAACGTGAATATATGTACGTGTGTGGACGTGCGTGCGTATGTTTGTGTGTGCGTATGTATGCGACAAGTAATATAGCTTGAAATGTGAACGTGTGTTTTTGTGTGAGACTAGAAAAGGCTCGCGCAATACTCCCCTTCCTAGGAAAAAAAAAATATATGCAGTGTATATATATTTATATATATATATATATATATATATTTTTTTTTTTTTTTGTAAGTAATGTTTTCGGTAATCGACTTTTCGTCCTGTTTTTTGCTGTTGGTGTGGTTGTTTAAAACAAAACGTCAAAAACAGAATGTCAAAAACGGAATGTCAAAAACGGAGTGTGTTCGTAAAAAAAAAAAGTATTTACTTACGCGTGGAAAAGCGTTTACTCTTTTTTATTTTTTTTTAGGCTGACATTTGTTTGTTTGGTTTTTGGTTTTTGTTATGTGCTGACATGTGGAACGAGTTACTTGGACAGAGAAGTGAATTGTTCCTTTGGAAGGAAAATTTTTTTGTTTTGTGGTGACGTCATGTGTCCAGTTGCCATTGTCTTCGCATGTGTGTCTGCGGTAGTGTGTGCATTGTTTTGACGGGTGCTAGTTGCGCATTCGTTCTTGTTGAATGATGAGTTTGGTTGCCGGCTGTCAACGAAACTTCCAAGTTGTGAGTTTATCAGCGTGCGTGGTGCATCTCAACTCGTATTGTTGATTCAACTTCTTCCTATGTGTTGATAGGGATGTCCTGTAATTGTTTCTTTGTTGTTGCGTCTGCTGTGCGGGAGAGAATGTGTATGGGCCTATGTGATTTTGCTCCTCGCGTTTGTTGCAGGGTAATGTCAGGAAACCGTGACAACATTCTGATGATTGGCAATGATGGTGGTGATTGAGCAGAATTTGATTTAAATAAGGCAGCCCAACAAGAATTTGTTTACATTGAACTTGAAAACGACCATATTATAGTTAGCTGGGAGTGTTATGACTGATAACTGCTTTTTGGTTAAGCGCAAAATGTAATAAGTATTCTGATACTATAGTTTATCTTTTCTGTCTTCGGACAGTGAAGGAGAAATTACTCTAGACTGAGGCAATTTTTATTTTTCTCCTAATCCAGAATGCCCCTTTTAGAAGAGCTGAATTTCTTTAACATTAAAAACCGACTTTCTATCTAACTTTTTCCTCGTGGGATGCAAATACAATGAAAAAATCGTGCTCACTCGGAATATCATTCGAAAGGTAAATATTTGACGTTACACCGTATAAAGCTCTCCGGTGTTGTGAAAGTAAATAAGTGAAAGCGTCATAATCTCCAAGGCATCTTCATCAACTCGAAGGTAAACTCTGCCGGAAATCGTTGTTATTTTATTTTATTTTTTCAAAAATCTTTCTTACCACTGAAAATACAACGGAATCTTCTCCGTTATTTATTCCTCAGTTTTTCTTATATATTCAACGTGCATATGAATTAATTCGATTGACGAAATGTATTTCGTTTTTTTTTTGTTTTTTTAAAATATTATTATGATGCCTTTTTATCTTCTTCAAATGCTAATTGAATAGTCACGCTGAGAAAGTATCGTGCTGAAATTATAACGTTATTATTTAGAAACTCATTCTTAACATAGGGAGTGGAGGGTGTTTTGTAACTATTCTGTACTTTCACCTAATAAATTAATAAACAAGACATATCGGTCATTGTCAAAATTCTTTCCAACCCCCCAAAACCTTTACAATGATGACTTTTATAGGCTTTCGGAGGTGCTGAAAACGATCATAACATTTAAAAGTGGCGCAGAGAAATAGTTTTCATGATATGAAGAAATTACTTTTCCAAAACGTGGTGATCATTTTTCTATATAAATTTAACGTAAAATGAGCACCCATTTTCTGGCCACTTAATGATATATATTTTGTTTGTTTTTTTTTGGATGCCTGAAGTTTAAGTTTTTTTTTTTTTTTTTTTTTTTTACATGGTAATCACCACTTATCAAGGTTCGGAAGCCACTCGTGGATAAGGGTTATTGCGTGTATAGTAATGAATGGGATAATATTGTAGTAATCGTTAGTAATGGAGAGTTGATAAAGTCAGTGTCTTACTTAAGGGAGCGGTTTATCAGGAATTTGTTTATGTTGGACTTGAAGACATCCAAGTTGTAGTCAGGTGGGAAGCAGGCAAACGGTACTTACTTTCCAATTTAACAATCACTTTTATAAAATCACGGCTTTTCTATAAGGTTTTTGGGTATGCTGAAAATGAATACTGCATTAAAATTTACCGCAAACAAGTAGTTTTCTGGATATTAAGCAATGTAATTCTTTAGGTTATCAGTGGTAGTATGTGCGCAAATGCGTGCATATTTTTTACATTGACTTGTGGAGAATGCTCTGCTTTAAGGTTGTTATAAAAATGGAACGGAAATTTAAATTTCATTTCATTTTAATGGGGTTTTTAACTTGCACATGCGCCCCAAAAATTCAAAAGGAATCGAAAGAATAATATTTAACAATTGTACTTTATATATATATATATATATATATATATATATATATATAAAACGAAATAATTTTTTACAAAAAATAAAATTTTATTAACAAAAACGAAATAATTTAATTTTTAAATGAAAAAAGTCAATTTAGTATACCTTTTAGGTATTCTTTTACATAAGTCCAACACCGTTCACATTGGAAATGTCGACTTTTATAGGTTTTATAGGTATGTTTACAATGAATAAACACCCCCCAACTTCGCCATGCTAAAAACGGCTTTCGGAATAGACATCCCCCAACCTTGTCAGCATACCTGAAAACCTATAGAAGTTGACATGTCGAATGTGAATGATGAGTTGGATGTAATCTATATATCTATAAAAGTGAACGTGTCTGTGTACATTTCCCTATGCAATAACTGTCAATTTTTAGTCTACAGACTCGAAATTTGATATACAGGGTACTGAGATTTGGGAAAATCTTTGTAATCCGTTTTCAGCCAGAAATTTGGCTGTTAAAGGATCAAAGTTCAATAATTTGACCTTTGAGAACTCTACCAAACTCCTCCGCCAATTTTGAGTATAAACACTTAAAATTTTAGATATAGGTTCCTTGGACATGGATCTAACTTAATAACTTGATTTGAGCCTAAAACAATAAATGTTAAGGAGTCATAATAGGGGTCAAAGTTAAAAAAAAAATTGACCTCTGTGGTCTCTACCAAATTACTCAGACAAGTTCTGGTCTAAACATTTGAAATTCGGCATAAAAGGTATTCAGAGATATTGCAAGCTTTTTGATTGGTTTGGGTCGAAAAGTTTTAGTTACCAATATATAAATGCATGTATGTATGTATGTCTGCCTAAAACTTTCGACAGAGGCGACGGATTTTCACAAGATCAGGATCGTTTGAAGCTCGACCCTTCAGACGACAAATACTGAAAAATTGGCTTAAAACATTAATTTCTTCACCCTCAACTGGGCACTTTTCAACAGGGAGGGGTCGCTTTTTTCGCCGATATTTTCGAAAGTCATCCCCTCTTTTCGATTGTGTAGCCTTAATTTAAACCTACGTCACTTCTGGTTTGGCGGTGGTCGTAACAGCAAAGACATCATGTTTTTTTCCATTCTTTTCCTCCTTCGTGGTACGGGTTCGAGCCTGCCTTCCTACTACTACTTTTTTTTTTTTTTTTTTTTCTCAACACACACCTCCAAACACCCGGGCAACTCCAGGATGAAATGCTAGTAAAATAATATATCGGAACGAAATTTAAATTTCCATTCCATTTTTATGACAACTGTAAAACAGAGCGTTCTCTGCAAGCTTTACCTTTTTGATGCATGCGTGTCAAAAATACACAAATGACCACCACTTTAAAAAGAAAATATATATTTATGAACTTTTACTTTTATAATAAAAATATATTATGGCCATTTTTTTTTTAATATATTTATGAATTGTTTTTTTTTCACCAATCATGTTTATTGTTTTATGTTTTAATCAAATATAAAATAGCACTTTTATAATAAAATATATACTATGAATTATTTTCCAAACATCAGAAGTGTTGATAATTTTTATGAATAATAAAATGTAAAAATAATACTTTTATAATAAAAGTATATTTATGAAATGTGTTTGTGTGTTTTTTCTTGCAGATGGCTATTAAAAATCTCATTTTATTTGACTATTGGAAAAAGAAACAGTTCATAAATATATTAAAAAAAAAAATTCATAAATACTTTTTAAACAAAATCTCATTGAAAAAAGAAACCGTTCACAAATATTTAAAAAAAAAAAAAACAGTTCATAATCATTTTATTATAAAGGTAATAATTCTGTTAAAGTTTAAATAAAGAATGTTTAAATAAAACTCCTAATTTTATATTTGCATTAAAAAAAAAAAGAGATACATAATATACAGTTTTCGTCATCTGTAGCTTAAAATTTGTCTGACGTCACTTCCGCCAAATGGCTTTGTAAATACAGGGGTGCGAATCTTAATTCACACCTGACTTACTAGCTAATAACGTTATTTCAGATCTGTCCGTAAACTGTACAAATGAAAGTAGAAAGTAATACCGATTAATAATGAATTTGCTCATTTGAAAGTTTTTTTCAGTTCCTATAGCCCCCCACCCTCTAAAAAAAAATTGGGAAGGGGGGAGCAATCTCTGTGGATTGTAAAACACACACACACACACACACACACACATGTGTGTGTGTGTATATATATATATATATATATATATATATATATATAACACTAATCTAACACAATAAGGTGTCTTTAACAACTTAGCACTCATTACTTTCTATCATCTGCATCAATGTCAGCATCTGCAACAATGTAGATGCAAAAACATGTTCAAACATGCTTTTCATTTCTAGCTGATTTGACAGCTCATCCATTCTCTTCTTTAATTAATTCTCACCTTTTTCATCCAGGGAATTCAGATATAATCTGATCAATATTTTTAAACGAGGACAAGGAAAACCAAGCTAACTAATCTATGACTCTGAGGTCACAGTAGTTTGTTGTGGCACTGTACGCGTCAGCCATGATGTCTATTGAAATAGATGATTGCCTTTTGTCTTTAGTTATATCACGTTGATAAGTAATAAAATGAATGGTTGAAAAGAAGGTAAAAGTAAGGTGTCACTAAATAGGCTTTGTGGTTGATATGAGAAAATAATCCGTGTAGGCATTAAAAATGTTTCTTATTTTAAACATTATTACATGAGGAATCATTTTGAGTAAAAAGTTAATTTATTTTACCCATCGAAACTCGAGAAATGATTAAAATGAGTAAACATCAAGATGGCTGCCACCTTCAATTTTGTTGAGCAAGTGAGCTTGCGATCGAAAACTAAGATTGAGTGAAATAGAGCAAACTGACAGGACTTCAGCGAATCTGTTTAGTTTGTATCTTTGTGAATTTATGTGGAGAAAGTGAGTGGACACAAATAAATTCGGAGAAATCCTGTGTTGCATCATGCATATTTATTCTACATGAATTATTTTTTATTCTAAATTTAAAAATTTTTTTACTTAAATTCAAAAGTTATTTAAATTATTGTCATGATCTTTTATGTGGTATTTATTCTACATAAGTAAAAATAAAAGTTGTTTAAGTGGATTCCATGAACAAAGCTTCTTTCTTAGAACTGCATGCCTTTGGAACTCTGTTCCGTCTGCCTGCTTCCCACCTGACTACAACTTGGATGTCTTCAAGTCCAACGTTAACAAATTCCTAATGAACCGCCCCCTTAAGTAAACACTTCATCAAATCTCCACACTAACGTAATGTACTTGCAATAACCCTTATCCCTGAGTGGCTTCCGAGCCTTGATAAACGGTGATCACTGTATAAAAAAAAAAAAAAAGTTATTTTCCTTTTAATTTCTTTTTACTTATAGAAGTATTAATAACAGTTGTCAGTTTTGCCTCAGTTTGTTCTGTTTCACTCGATCTTGGTTTTTGATTGCAAGGTTAAGGCTCTTATTTGCTCTACGAAATTGCAGGTGGTAGCCATCTTGAATTTTATTCATTCAATGTTTACAAATTTTAACTTTGCATTTCTTCAATGGATAAAATAAATAAATTTTTTACTCAAACTGCTAAATTAGTTCAAGATTTCAGAAACTTATTACCTCCCTTGTTATCAGTCAAACTTTCCATTTTTTTTTTTTTTTTTTTTGAGCAAAACTTAATATTTGCTAATTGTCTTCGAAAACTATTTTCATAAGTAATTAATTTTGTGCTTTATCGTTTTTTGTTTTACCTGAAATTCAATATTTTCAAATTTCGCCCTAATAATGAAAAAACACCAATCATTTTTATTGGTCCTGGGTATGATCTTAAAAGACATCCAGTTATGAAGCCCCATTTGATGAATGTAGACAATATGGAGTTGCCCCTTAGTTACTATTGCTTCCAGATCCACTTTGGCTTGGAGTGGTAAAACCTGTTAGAGCATCTGGTACTACCAGATCAGGCTGTCTGAAGATACTGGCTTCCCAACTAAAATGCACCAAATATTGATATTGTTTTTTTTTCTTTTCCTTTGCAAAAGTCAATCATGTTCTATAAAGTTAAAAGCAAAAATAAATTTCTTCTACAAAACAATCAAACCAAACACCATGGATAAATACTTCAAGAATAGTAACTTTGGAAAAAGTTACTGAATTCAGCATTAAATAACTTAAAAAATGGTTGATATGCCCTAAAACAAAAATAACCAACCAACTATTTTTATTGACTATAAACATTTTTTTAAAATCGCAATTTGATTTGTTCTGGCACAAATTTATACGATTATCAAAGATTGTATGTGTGAAGTAGTCATCGTGTGTGTGTGTATGTTTAATTGTGAATCGGATAATGACAGTGAAAATGACATTTTTTTTTTAACCAGAAATATGAATAGTTCCAGTTGAAAAAAAAATCTACCAAAAATCAAAGCATTATCTGATTTGAGTGAAATTTTTAAGTATTTATTTATTAATAAATGAATGTTAATATAAAATGTTTATTCATGTTTACTTTTATGTTTATGTTATTTTATTTTCATTTTTTTTTTGTTCAACGAAATTACTCTTCTTTTTGTTTAAAGGAGGTTTTATTATACCTATAGTGGAAAATCAGTGGTCACCTTTACAAAAAGATAACACCCTGAATGAATAAAAACAAATAAAAGACAGCTACTATTTGGAGCTCAAAGGTGGATAGTTGGTATGATTTGAATTTTGAGATGGGAGATCACCATTTTGTTGAGTCAGCCATGCATGTAAGCATTTAGCAAACTGGCTTGAATTAAATAAAAAAAATATATATGGTCATCAAGTTTCAAATAAAATACCAACATGTGCACTGTAATAAAATCAACTTTATTTAGCAGAAACATAGGAATATAATGCAAATTTAATAAGTATAATATTGAGTCTTGGAGTTTCATCTCATCCTGCTATTTTCAGGCAAAGCATGAGATCATGTTTTTAGCATCTTCTCTTCATGGTATCTCGTTTTGGAACTGGATTGCATTTTCTTGCCCAGAAGATGAGCATAAATGGATGTTTGCTGAGATATAGAAGTGTTTGAATTGCCTTGTGTATTTCTACATTAGTCTTAGCTTGTCTGTTTTAGCCAACCAAACTACAACTAAATATTACACAAGAATTTATATATACATACAGAAGAAATAGATGTTCATCATACAACTACTACAACTCTTATTTTTCATAGTTTTTACATTTAAATTTCCTATTTTTAGTATCATTTTTTTTTTAAAATTTAGTTTTCTACATATTACACCATAATTTATTGAACGTTTTTTTTCTAAAATACATTACTTTTTCAGATCAGTAATTACTCATTTCCATATACACTGTCCAGCTTTCTCTTGGGTTATAACTTTTCTCCACCTATCTAATGGTCTCTTGAGTTGTAAGCCATGTTCAGTTTCAGTACAGTTTCCGATGGTTAGTTGTTCTATACAGATCTTGTTTCTCAGACAGTTCTTGAGTTGGAAGCCACAGTTTAGTTTCAGAACAGTTTCCAATGGTTAATTGTTCTATACAAGTCCTAGAGGTGACTAGTTCTCAATAGACAGTTCTTGAGTTGGAAGCCACAGAGCAAAAGATTCTTCCCATGTTGACATGAAGAAAACATGCGCAGTTGCTACAGAAAAAGGGTTAATTTTTATGGAGCAATTCTGGTTTCTGATTGGTTGGTAGCAGAACGTGAATTAATTTGATTCGTCAGTTCCTAGCAGCATCGTTTATAAATAGAATCTCTTGACTGTCAGGGACCATACCCCTCATTCGCTAAAAAATATTGCAACATGGTATAAGGTGCCTCCAATAAGTTTCCAGACTTTTTTCATATGGACACTTTTATTGATAGTACATGAAATTTTAGTCCCCTTTGAATTAATCTCCTCCGGCTGCAATGCACTTGTTGTACTGTTCCAACAACTTCTGGAAGGCCTCATGTAAGTCCTCTTGTGTGAGTGTGTCAATAACCATTGTCACAATCTCTTTCATATCCTAAATTGTCTCCTAATAACAACCTCTAAAATTTTCCTTGAGCTTAGGTAATAACCAAAAGTCACAGGAAGCAAGGTCTGAACTATAGGGAAGGTGAGGAACTGTCTTGATGCTGATCTTGGTTAAATAGTCTGTGACAAGGATGGAGCACCCTCGGGACAAACTTTGCACAAATCTTCCGCATCTTCAGTTCGTCACAAATAATTGTGTGTATAGTTCCCACTCTGATACCTGTGTGCTTATTGTCTCTATAGAGACACAACCGTCCTTATCCATGGAATTCTTTATTTGGCCAATCAACTCTGGTGTTCCTTAATCCTCCCACACCTCTCGTCATCCCTTACAGACTCCCTGCTTTCCTTGAATCTCTTATGCCACTCAAAAACTGATGTTCGATTTATACAAGATGGTCTAAAAGCAGTCTGAAGCATTCCATACGTTTCTGTGGCATTTTTTCAAGTTTAAAACAGAATTTTATTACATGTCGTTCTTCTAAAGTGTCCTCGTGTCCTGATTGCATTTTTAAAATTTACCAGCTGTGACAATCGGGCTTTAGTAGGGTGTATTCCAATTTCTGCTGTAGCTGTTCATTTGAACCTGAAGTCATAAAATTAGCCAGTCATTTCATATAGCAATAACATATTGAATTTTCAAAAGTCTACGGCAATTTTAAATGCTTGTACAAAAATGTCCGGAAACTTATTGAAGGCACCTTGTATCTTCTGTTGCTGTTGTTCTTTCACGTAGGGGCTTCATTGCTCCTACCATCTATAATTTGCTGCTCTCACTTTCCTTCGGGGTTTTTCTAGGCTTGGTATGAGAAATTTAATTCCATGTCTGTTAGCCAAAACGTTTCTAAACTTAAAGTAATTTATTTTATTTCTGATTTAATCCAATAATTTTCAAACAGAATAAGTCTTTTGTTGATAAATGAAATTAACCAGCTACTTTCTCGGCAAGTTTGGTATTACTCCATCATTTGAACATTACATCTGAAAGTTTATTTTTATCCTGTTTTAAAGTTAATCTCTTATTTATTTCTTTTGGGTTATTTGGACTATTGTCCTCAGTGTTATTTGCACAACGTTTCGACCGATGTAACTTCCAAACTTTTTCAAGTGTATTTTGTTGAATATGGGGAATCTTTCTGTTGAACTCGTGAATCTGCACTGAATTTTTAACAGAACCCTTTACTAAATCCACTGGAGTGGCATGCTCTTGTTCCATCGGTCATGACCACATAGAAATCTTAAGTAATTCATAAGATACTCCTGAAGAAGAACAGAGATTACCAAGTTCTCTCCAATTCTCTCTCCTCTGATCTTGAGCACGTAGTACAATGGGGTAAGGAGTGGCTGGTTACTTTTAATGCATCTAAAACCAAGCTTCTCTCTTTACACCATCAACATTCTGCTCCACATCTGGCATCAATTGAAATGAATGGCTCTCGTCTTCAGGAGGCCTCAAGTTTTGACAAGCTTCTTGGCTTGACCATTACTCCTGATCTTAAATGGAACACGTACATCAAATCTGTTGCCAAGGCCGCTGGAAAAATGGTGGGATCTTTCTATCGATCCAGTAGATATCTCACTGCTGATGCCATTCTCTATCTATATAAGAGCCAGGTACATCCAAGGATGGAATACTGTTGCCACATCTGGGCAGGAGCTGCTAGAAAGGACTTGTCCTGCCTTGATAGAGTTCAAAATAGACTTCGTAGCCTCGTAGGAGATGTCCTTTTCTCTTCCTTGCAACCTCTATCTCACAGAAGAGATGTTGCGAGTTTGTCTCTGATGTATCGTTATTTTCATGGAAAGTGTTCGACTGAGCTTCAATCTATGGTCCCCCCTCGCCAAACTTTCACAAGAAACACTCGTCTAGCTGTAAACACTATCAATAATTCCCCCCACTCTTTATCTGTGCCTAAACCTAAACGTAGATTCCATGAACAAAGCTTCTTTCTTAGAACTGCACGCCTGTGGAATTGTCTTCCGTTTTCCTGCTTTCCGGCTGACTACAATATGGCTGTCTTCAAGTCTAACGTAAATAAGTTCTTGATGAGCCGTTCCATATAAGTTATCAAATTTACCAAATTTTCATTACTAATGATTACTATATTGTCCAATTTCTACTGTACACTCTTTAATCCTTATCCTTGAGTGGCCTCTTGGCCTTGATAATGTGTTGATGCCTATGTAAAAAAAAAAAAAAAAAAAAGTTGAAACGTACAAATAACACTCAAGATGAAAATAATAATAATCTGAATAATCCAAATTATCAATCCTCATCTCAAAAATTCAGAAACCTCATTCTTTTTTCATTCCTCTTTTCCAAAGTACATAGCAAGAAAGTTTCCCTCAAAACTAATTTCTAAAAGTGTTTTCCTAGTTTTAATTTTCTTTAATTCTTATCCTGCAAGGTAACACTGGTCAAGTTGTTAACGACACAGACTGATGACTTGAATGTTTCAAGTTTGAATCCAGTTCATTCCACAAAAATCACTTTCGCTTAGGATATCGGCAAACTTCTTGTGGTCCCTCCTGTAAGTACCGGGTATCTTTGTAGAAATAATTCTGACTACAAAAATATTAGGAAAACCAACGTCAACAATACAATCTTTGGATTCATACGATATGATGATGAACCCTTGCCCTTCCAGACCACCATTGTCACAATTCCAATCAGCTCAATACAAAGTTATTTGAATCAGCCCATAGCAAAGATATTATTTCAATTATTCTACACAGAAAATATCAGCACAAAACTCATTTGTGATTCCTAAATGGAGTTTTTTCCAGCTATCCTATGAAATTATCTGATTTGTTTTTTTCGTTTAGTTTCTTCTATAGGGTTGATCCACGGTAATAAATATATTAAAAAATTTTTTTAATGAATATCTTAAAACATTTTCAGCAGTCATGGGAAGTAAAAATCATGGCCCAAATTCTGCAGCAACCCACCGGCTAAATCGTTTAAATCTTCCCACATGTGACTCCAGTGGACAGACGGTTTCTGAGGAGGATACAGAATGTGACTTGTTTGATAACTGCATTCTTGGAAACATATCAACATTGAAGACTTTATTTTTAAACGAGAAAACTTTATTCATGGGATTGCTGGCATTCCGTTTCATAAACGCCTTCATGATTCAGACGCAATACGTCCCCGATGAATATTGGCAATCACTTGAAGTTGCACATTCCTATGCTTTTGGGTGAGTTGTTTGTTTTTATTTTTATACTGAAAATATATTTAATGCATTCTTTGTATTTGATTTTATTCATTTATTTTATTTTTTTTTACACAGTGATCACCACTTATCAAGGCCCGGAAGCCACTCAGGGATAAGGGTTATTGCAAGTACATTACGTTAGTGTGGAGATTTGATGAAGTGTTTAATTAAGGAGGCGGTTCATTAGGAATTTGTTAACATTGGACTTGAAGACATCCAAGTTGTAGTCCGGAGGGAAGCAGGCAGACGGAACAGAGTTCCACAGGTGTACAGTTCTAAGAAAGAAGCTTTGTTCATGGAATCCGCGTTTTGATTTAGGCACAGATATAGAGTGGGGGAAATTTTTCACAGTGGATTCAGCTAGACGGGTGTTTTTCATGAAAGATTGGCGAGGGGGGACCAGAGATTGGAGTTCAGACGAGCACCTGCCATGGATAGGCTCGCAACGTCTCTTCTGTGGGAGAGAGGTTGCAGGGTAGAGAAAAGGGCATCCCCCACTAAGCCATGAAGTCTATTTTGTACTCTGTCAAGGCAGGATAGGCTGTTTTTAGCAGCTCCTGCCCAGATATGGCAACAGTATTCCATCCTTGGACATACTTGGCTTTTATATAGATAGAGAATTGCATCAGTAGTGAGATATCTTCTGGAGCGGTAGAAGGATCCCACCATCTTTCCAGCGACCTTGGCAACAGACTTGATGTACGTGTTCCATTTCAGATCAGGAGTAAAGGTCAAACCCAGAAGCTTGTCAAAACACGGGCCTCACCCAGACGAGAGCCATCCATCACAATTGATGCCAGCTGGGGATCAGAGCGTTGATGATGTAAGGATAGGAGTTTGGTTTTGGATGCATTATTCATTTATTTTGTTCTATCTCTATTACATTTTGCTGTTTTTTGATTGAAACATGCAGCAAATAAATCAAAGAATTCCTGATGAGATTATCCCTGCGAGTATTGAATACCCACTTCCGATTATGTTCAAGGAAATTGTTTCTTTTTGAAAATCACCCATTGTTGACCCTGACCAAGGAAGGCCTATTACTGTTCATTGCAAAAATACTCAACAGAATTACACTATTATGTTACTACAATTGTAAACATCCTGTATCAACAGGAGTTACTTCCTTTGTAATCTTTGCATCTCATAGAAAAACTAGCAATCATCTATACTCATTGTCTTGTCTTCTCACTCGTAATTACATAACAAAACAAGGTATCAGAATAAGGAGTTTACAAACAAAGCAGCTGAAACTAAAATTCAAGCCTAAATGCCAAATTAGATAAAATAAACAAAACTTTGTAATAAAAAGCCACCTAATGCTGCCAGAACCTTTCACATTAATCCGACACAATTTATCTGAAAAATGGATTCAACAGTTTAATTGATAGGCAACTGTCTAAACTAGACGAGAAATTAGTGCTTTGCCAAACAAACACGTTAATATATTTCATGGATGATTAAGCAGACAACATTATTAACACATTCAAGCTCTCATCCAATGAAACACAAAACTTTAATGTAGTTACTTCAAATGGAACACAAATGCAATATACGAACAAACCAGGTTCAACCAAAGATGTTTAACAGGAGGTGAATCAGTTGGATCTTTTATCGTGAATCTTCACACACAAACTAAAATCTATACTTTGACAACTTCTATAAAGAACTAAGGATAGAATCCTAATTGGACGCATAGACTCTAAGCTACCAGAGAATTTCCAAATAATTTGTATCTAATTCAGTCTGAAGCATCCTTGAGATGCTGCAGTGTGTCATCAGAGGTAAACATTGTTGATACTCCTGCAGGTAATAGTATGTGTGAAAAAAATATTAGAATCCGTTTCTTTTGTCTATGATCCAAAAGCAGATCAGGTATTGAAATTTCTCATTTCTGTCTTGGCTTGACTATGAAGAAAGAGTTTAAGGAGTCGATAAAAAGAAATCAGTTTATTTTTGTCACATTGAGTTTGTTTCTTTCACCATTCTACATGAATAGTGGTGGATATTCAACATTTAATTTATGTTTAATCTCGTTAAGGAATCAATTTTTTTTGTTTCAATTAAATGTTTAATTTATTTACCAGCCTCTCACATCAGCAAAGTTAAACACAAGACCAGTTTAAAGTGGGGAATCCAGCTTAATCAAAAACGTGTTATGCTGGATAGATGCAAAATTTGCCATTATTATTGCCATTTGAATTCCCTCCGGTAATTGGCAATAAAACTCTCACCCTTCCTGAGGAGGAAATAATGCTTGGGAAGATGGCCTCATGAAACCAACCAGAATAAATATTTAAAATGGTTGCAATCCCTATTTGTCTTTTAATTTTCTTTTTGATTTTGCTGGGGATGGAATATCCTATCAATGCCAGACTCTTTATTGTAGAGACTCCAACCACTATCTGCCTTTTTAAGGTGAATTGTTTGGATCTCTATTGCACTTGGTTCACCAGGTGTATTTTAAAAAAATCTTTTTCATGAACTCAGTTTACTCCTATAATTACTGGAATGGTGAAGATCTTCCTAAGATTCCAGTTTCTTTTCATGTCATACATAAGACTTTGATATTAAGTTATCTTCTCTCTCTCAGTTCTGTTCTTCTCCCATATCACTATGTCATGTTTTCTAAGTATATAGTCATAGTGAATGGTGTGTTTCTTATTTCCAACAATTCTTCATGGAATATGTTTCCAGGACTTCTACACTGGATATTCAGTTTTTTGCAGATGGTTCAATGGAGATATTTACATGCTTTGTTATGTTACATGGTATAGCATCCGACTCCGAAGAGAACCTTGCAGCTGAATGTCAGGTGGTTCACACTTTCTACTTTTGTATCTCCTGTGTGGGTTGGCATTTACCCCACCTACCTCTGTGAGAAGATGTGACACAAGGTTGAAAGTTAGGAATTAAAAAGCCAGGGATCAAGAGGTAGTGAACTCAGGTCTACAACCCCCCCCCCCCAAAAAAAAAAACTGCAGTAAACCTGTGTTTTAATCATAATCAGTATTAAATTAAAAAATAATTTTGGTTATTGTTGAAGATTAGAGGGCACCATCTGCATCTTGACCCCAATGAAGCAGTAAACATAACACACACACACAAAGCGAAAGAACCTTGTCAAAATATCGATGAAAAAAAAATATTCAGAGGAAAAATGCCAAATCGTTTTATCAAGATATTGAGAGGAAAAAGACAAAAAGTTTTATCAAAATATTGAGGCGGGGGGGGGGGTCAACTTTACCAAAGAAAGCAACCTGTCAACTAGCAGCCAATATGAACAGTAGTAAGGATGTTTCACAATGAAACGTGAACATGCATACATTGAAAAAAACTAAAAACAAAAAAACTTTCCTCAAACTCTAAACAACATTGTGTCCAGAAATCTAATGTTGAATGGTGAATTTTTCTGTTTTTTTATTAAATTTAATAAAAATGGCTCGTTTAAATAACTCCATTTACTGCCTGCTATGTTTTCATATCACCAATTGTGCAAAACAAATTATTTGCATAACTTGACATATCTCGCTTCATTGTCTTCTTAGATGTTCGAAATAGTTAGCATCCCATATTTTACCACGGAGAAATCATACGAGTCATGTTTCTAAATTTTTTAGATGAGGATTTATAATTTGTATTTTTTTGGATTATTCGGCCTATTGTTCTCATCTTGAGTGTTATTTTCACAACATTTTGGCTGATGTAATCTCTGACCTTCTTCAGGTGTGTCTTGTCAAACTCATGAAACTGTATAGAATTTCAAATAGAATCCTTTATTTAATTATTAAAGTTCTGAATTTTTTAGATGAGGGCTGATTGTTTATATTATTTGTAATGATCGGACTATTGTTCTCATCTTGAGTGTTATTTGTGCAACGTTTTGGTCGGAATGTCCTTTGACCATCTTCAGGCATGTTGGTTGTTGTTTGAAAAAGAAAAAAAATTAATATCCTCTTGTTCCATTAATCCTGACCGGATAGAAGTTTTGATAGATAGTTGGATAGAATACAATTGCTAATTACTTAAGACTTCTATCCAGTCATGGTTAATGGAACAAGGGTATGCTATCCTTGTGGATTGAATAAAGAGTTCCATTTGAAATTCCATGTTGATCCTCGAGTTCGACAAGATGTACCTCAAAGTTAGAAGGTACATTGACTGAAATGGTATGAGAATAAGGTGCTTGTCTAGAATTGGGCCTATAAAATTATTTTTTTCAAGTAAAATCTTTAAAATTCTTTATGATGTATGTACCTGTCACCGCACGAAGATGTCTTCTTCCAAAAAGCATGTAAATCAATGAAGTAGTTTTTGTTTATTTAAGAAAATCAAATATTATGACACATTTTATAGGAGAAAAACAAGCTATAAGTGTTAATTTTAAAGGATTTTTTTCTAGAGGGTGGAAAGTCGATTGTCTGCCCTTGTTGATCCTGCATTCCTGTGAGTCCCAAGAGGTGTCGCTGGCTGCGTATCATTCAAAATAAATATGGTGTCAAATTTTTCTCCGATAAAATGTGTCATAATATTTGATTTTCTAAAATAAAAAAAAAACTACTTGATCGATTTACATGCTTTTGGGAATATGACATCTTCGTGTGGTGACAGATACATAGATCATACAGATTTTAAAAGATTTTACTTGAAAAAATAATTTTTTATAGGCCTAATTCTAGACAAGCACCGGGAATAACACTAAAAATTAGAACAGTAGTTGGAATAATCCAAACAAAACAAATCCCATAAGTCGTGTGGATCTTAACTAGCATGGATGTATGTTATAACTAGGGCTAGGACAACAGCATATTCTTTTCATTATTTTGACTCTCGAGTGTGTATCTGTTGATATCTTATATGCTTTCATGTAGAGTGATGTGGTTCTCGGTTGATTAACTGTGTCTGATATATACTCGAGAGTCAAAACAATGATAAGACTATGCTGTTGTCATAGCCCTAGTTATAACTTGGTCAGTATTTGAATCATCTCACACCTCCTCAATGAACGCCATGAAACATACGCAATCTTTTGTGACCTCACGTTAAATACAATTTAACATGAGGTCAATTCTCCTTTATAACAAAAATTAACTTTACAATCATTTATCCAAAATTAATTTTTATGTTTTTATCACTTAGAATTAAGCTACATGTTATAGACATCTGATAATATTTTGTGCTTTTCTTTTTTGCAGTTATGGCTACAAGACCTGGGAATGGAAGAATGGACTGCGAGGTTACCTGTATCCATCTGTCTTCATTGTACTTTATAAATTCTTAGACCTTTTTAAGCTTGATTACCGAATTCTTCTTGTAAGTATCTATTATTATACTAAATGTGATATATATATATATATATATATACTAAAATATTGTATACTTCTGGGATTGAGTTATGTTTGAAAATATATTGTTTTTTTTTCTTTACTAAGGAGTCACCACTTATCGAGGTCCAAAGGAACTCGAGGATAAGTGTGATACTATAAAGTGGCCCTGGGGTGGATTTGAGCCACTAAGTGCTGAGAGGGGGGGGAATAGACAAAGGAATAGGAAATATCCTACAATCAATAATAGATAGGAAATAGCTTAGAATAAACAAAGAAATCGGAAGTATCCTACAATCAACAATAGATAGGAAATAGCAAACAATAATAATAGAAACCTACTGATAAAACAGGGAAGGGCAGCTTCCAGTAACCAGGGTGGGGTGGGCGACCTGAGAGACCAAGACAGAGAAGACAGGCAGTTGAGATCTAGATGCGCTAGACGACAGATGGGAGTTGATAACGACTACAGTTGAACAGTTATAGAGTTGACTGTGAAATAGAGTCATGGACAATTTTTAGAGTTGACTGTGAAACAGAGATAGACGAATGTAACATCAATAGGACGGGGAGAAGACACGCACACACTCACAAGTCCAACAGTCAATTTATATGTAAACATTGGCGTTTGTGTTTTTCCTTTCTTTGTTCATATTTGTATTTTTGTGAAACCACGTGTGTGTCCTCACCGACAGTCGCCAGCGAGAAAATGACGATCCGGCCATGAACGAAAAATCCACGGTACATGACGTTGGGAGTCGGCAATCTGATGAGGGAGCGCACTTCGGGTTACATAAGGAAGTGTCAGGTAAACGGTGAGACAACACCATAGTGATTGATGATAGTGATTGTTCAGAATTTAATTATTTAAGAGGCGGTTCAACAATTAATTTACATTGGACTTGAAAATAACCATGTTGTAGTCAGCTGGGAAGCAGCCTTGCTGTATTGTGTTCCACAGATGAGTAGTTCTAAGAAAAAACTCTTCTCATGGAAATTTTGCTTAATTTTAGGTAAAAGAAAGGGAAGCTATTAATAATGGTTATAGGTAAATGAGTTTTTATTGTAAATGTTTTATTGGGGCAGGGAAGAACCATAGATTGAAGCTCAGTTGAGCACTTGCCATGAATATGATGATAGGGTAGAGAAAGACTTGTTCTAATTCGTTATGATTTATAATTAAGTTACCCATCTCTCTTAGTTATCTATATATTTCGCACCCCTTTTTACACTCTATGTTCCTTTAACCAATCTCTAACATTTTTAATGTTTCCATGATCATTCAGAGAAATAGTAGCTTTCTTTTTTATTTTCAGGTCATCATTTTATCTTTTTACTTCACTTTGTTTCTCATTTTTTTTTTTTCTATAAATAATAGAAATACTCTCATTTTTTTATTTGTAACTCTGAAATTTATAAATAATGAGAAACTAAGAGCCACAGATACCAAATCAGCAAGTATGCCAAAACCAAGAAAGGTGTGTACTAATTAGGTGAAGAACGCACGGAAGTAGAAACTACATACATATTTATTCTCTAGAATGCAAGAAGAGAAGAGAGTGAATGCTGATAAGGCATTTAATCTTTAGTGAACTTTTTACCTTGTCTCATTTCACTATTTTTTGTAAAAAAGATTTTTTTTAAATTTGTTTTTATGTTATAGAATTTTTAATTTTGATAAAAAATAACACGTGAGTTACATAGTCACAAAAACACATGCACACGAAAAGTGGTAAGTCAATTTTATTAAGAGATATTAAATTATGACATTAAATCAATTTCATATTTTATTTATCAAGCGATGTTGTCTGTTGAGCTTTGTAAATTAAGTCTAAGTGAGTGGTTGATGAAGGTTGTTCAAACAATGTATAGAAATACTCAGTTGTGTTAGAATTAACAGCACATTTAGTAACAGTTTTAGTGTTAAAGTGGGGGTACATCAGGTCTCTCTATCGAGTTTATTGTTTTTTTATTTGTGTCTTAAAAGTATTGTACAAGGAAGTTTCATATGGATTGTCTGAAAGAGATTTATTTATGTTGATGATATAGTGTTAGGGGTCGTTTGGAAAGATGACATTTTTAACGAGGAAATATGGACTAGATCTGGATGCACTAAAGGAATACTGATGGAAAATATCATGAAAGGACAAATGACATTCTTAGCGTCAAAGAGGCATAGAACATTGACTGGTAGAATTTCAGGATCGAAAAAGCAAGGTTGACCAAGATGCACTTTGATGGACAACATGATCGATTGGACGGGATTATTGTAAAAAATGGAGCTGTTTCAGGCTATGGATAACCACCCATATTGGAGAGCCACGGTTGTCAATGCTGTTAAATGGTAAGGCCGCTGCTGGTGATGATGATGATGATGATGATGATGATAGGTCTACTTGTTAAGTTAAAAACTTGTATGAATGCTATGGAAAGTAAAGATTTGAGAGTGAATGTTACCGAGATCAAAATGATGGCCAATAGTTGTAGTATTGGAAAACCCCCAGGAAGAGGAAAGTTCCCTGGCTCTTTTTGTGGTACTTGTAAGTATTGAGTTTGCAAGAAATGCAGTGGAACTAGTTTGCATAAAGATTGAAAGATGATAACCAAGTTGTACGAAAAAGGCATCAAACAATGGAGATGGCAGAGAATTCAGAAAGTATATCGGGATCGTGAGACTATTGAGGTTGCCTAGAAGTTTCTTTTCTTAGTAATCCAGTTGGAACCTGGGAAAAGTTGGTGCTGGTGTGAGAGTAAAAATTAGAAGTGGATGAAGTAATTTTAGGACATTTTTGCCATATCTTACTAGCAGAGCATTATGACTAGGCCTATGACAACAGCGTATTCTTTTGTTTTTACTCTCGAGTATATATCTGACACAGAAACAATTAATCAACTGAGGATCACATCACTCTACGTAAAAATATATAAGATATCAATGGATATATACCTGAGAATCAAAACAAGGAAAAGAATATGCTGTTGTCATAACCCTTATTATCCCTATTAATCAAGGGAAGAGTCTATTAGGTAGAACTAGAATATATGGTGGTGAAACCTAATAAAGGGTGAGAAAGAGGAAGTAAACTTCAAAGTCATGACTTTTATATTTGTAACCATTTGACTAAATCCACTGATGGTTGACCACTTTGTAGTCATGTGATCTGGCGCTTCACATATTAAGATAAAGTCAACCCAACAGTGTTGTTTTTTTGTTTACATTTTAAGGTTTTTATGCTTGAATCTCTTCAAATGCTTTTTTTTTTTTTTTAGTAGAACATTATCTTTATATTCAAATACACCATAAGTTGTTAAACAAAAATATTTTAAAATTAAAAAATATTCTTGAATGAATATTTTTACTTGACAAGTTTTAAAAAAATCATAGAATATTATGTTTCTGAATTTTTTAAATGAGAATTGATAATTTGTATTAATTGGATTATTCAAACTATTGTTTTCATCTCAGATATTATTCTCACAATATTTCAGACAATGTAATCTCTAGTCATCTTCAGGTCCATCGTGTTGAACTCTGGAATGTGCACAGAATTTTGTGGTGCAATCAATTAGTGATGGGACGGTTCCAATATTTTCCCCCTGATTCCAATACCATTATCGATTCACTACTAAACTCCCGATTCCGATATAATTACCGATTCTGATTCTTTATAAATCTCTAAATTTTAACTATAAAAGTGTTATTTTGTCTGGATCTGTGTAAAAGCACACAGTCTTACTGAAAGCTAAAATCAATAAATATTTATTATTTTATCATTACTACAAGCAGTGGAAGATGTTTCTTAAACCAAAATCAAATAAAAAAGATAATTTAAGGAATTGGTTTTGGCATCGGAAAATAAGTGGAAATTTTTCCGATTCCGATACCGACTGATACCCCAAAAATCTCTGATTTTTCTGATTCCCGATTCCGATTAATTGTCCCAACACTACAATAAATATAAATGCTAAGTAATAATAGGTAACAGTGTTCTGTAGGTTGAAGGTTCAATCCTTAGTACTAGAGCGATACTAAGAATGCTATTACTGGGTCATGGCTGAGGGAATGAGAGCATGCTACCTCTGTAGATCAAGTAAAAGCTTCTGTTCAAAATTCTATACAGATGTGAGAGTTCAATAAGACAGATCTAAAAAGATTGCGTGTCACGTCGGCTGAAACATTGTAAGAATAACATCCAAGATCAGAATAATCCAAATAATGCAACAATGGACAAAAAGAAGAAACAGAACCAGGATTAATATTCATGTGATAGCAAAAAACATGTTGAACAACTTCAATCTAAAAATAAATTCCTTTTTGTTTACACAAGACCAGCTTAAAGTTTGTGATGTAAACATGAAAATATTTAGATTATTTAATCATCTTAATAATTATTATCTATTTTAAAATGTATCTTTTCTAGATTTCTTTTAAATGAGATTTAATAACATGGGACAATAAATTTCAAGTAAAAAAAAAAAAAATACATGCCACATAAAACCTGTTTCAGTGTAATAAAAATTATCCTGATACTAAATCTGACCTTTATTTCTCTAGATTAGGCACCGTTTTCATGCACTCTAAATAATATTTTATTATTATTAGTTATGAATGAAAAACATACAATTGTCAGTTTAAGCAACACTTGTCCTCTTAACCTGCTTGTGTTGAGTGTCATCCTCCCTTTTTATATTCCAGCAATAGTCATCATGCCATGGTTCCATTTCCCTTTAAAACATTTCTCCATCACTGAAATATCCTGATGGAATCTTTCGCCATGTTCATCACTCACATCACTAAGATTCCAGCAAAATTCTCAAAAGTGACAATTTTGCGAGAACCTGTACCTAATTCAACAACAAGAAGAACAGAAATGGATTTTCCATGCCATTGTGCATATAAAAATGGGCATAGATGTCCTATGCTTTTTCAAGTGCTGCACTGTGTAATTTATATTATTTGGGCTACTGTTCTCATCCTGAATGTTGTTCTCACAAAGTTTGGGCCGATGTAACCTCTGATCTTCTTCAGGTGTATCTTGTTGAACTCTGGGAATCTGTACACAATTTTGAACAGAACCTTTTATTTAATCTACAGAAGTAGCATGCTTTTGTTCCATCAACCATAACTGAGTAGACCTTAAGCAATTCGCAATTGTATTCTTAGTATTGCTTACAGTGAGAATTGAGTTTTCAACCTCCAGAAGAGTGTCACTTAGAACTGAATTTTACTTAGTACTTTATCCGTTATGCCACAGGCCGTTCCATTTGAAATTCTGTACAGATTCCTGCGTTCAATAGAAAGATTCCTGAGTTTGAAAAGATACATCTGAAGAAAGTCAAAAATTACATCGGTCGAAACATTGTGAGAATAACAGTCAAGATGAGAACAGTAGTCTGAATAATCTAAAATGTTTATTTAAAAAAAACTTTAATAAAAAATATATTTGTTCATTTCTTACAATTTATTCCCACCTCATTTCATTAAGAATTGTTTTTTTTTCTGTCTTTCTATTTCAGATAAAATTGCCAAGAATTTTACAAGGGATTCTTGCAGCAACTGGAGATTTGTACCTGTACAAACTATCACACCGTTTAACTAACAAAGGCACTGCCCAATGGACTCTGGTCTGCCAGCTTCTCTCTTGGTTTCTCTTTTACACCTATACTCGGACACTGACCAACAGTGCTGAGACGGCCCTCACTGTCATTGCACTTTACTATTACCCTTGGCCGGCCTCTAAATCTGTGTAAGAATTTTACCCATTCCCAAAAAGTTTTCGGCTAGTTTTCAGATTACTAAGCTCAACCTCCCTCAGCATGAATTGCTGGCATTGTGTTCTTGCCAGGACATAAATTTAAATATCAGTTTTAATTTCAAACAGGAGGGGAGAGGCTCCAAATATTTCTAAATTTACAATAAAATAAAATAGTCAATTTGAAACCGTAAACAGACAGTCATATTTTTTTTTTGTTTTTATTTTTAAATTTTTGAAGAGAAACTGGTTTTAATGATTTTTAACTGATAAAGAGCACCTATAAAGGTAGGTCATTCATTTCTCGTTAATTAATGTTTGCAATGTTTTTTTTGTGACACTGGACGTACAGACACATAAATTAATATTTAGATATGACAAAATAGTTTACAGACATGGTAATTATAAATCTGTTATTGTAAATTTAGAAATATTTGGAGCCTCTCCCCTCCTGTTTGAAATTTAAAAAAATTTCATGTTGAAAGGAGACTGTAAGTTTTTTTTATTGTAGTTTCTTTTTTAAATAAAAAAAAAAAATGTGCAAGCGAATTGACATCTATTCCTTTATGATTTATATAAAAAAATTATTCATAAAAACAAAACAATGTGTGGTGTGTTGAATTTTCATTTAAAAAATCTAAATTTTTTAAATCTATTCTTTTTAGCTTTAAAAGATTAAAGAATTTGCTATAAAAATTGTTTGAAATTCATCGTTATTTGCGTAATTTTATTTTTTATTCGTTTTATTTATTTTTTAAAAATTTTCAACTCCCCGTGGAATTTCCACGGGTTTTGCTAGTTAGTATGAATTTGTTACTCATCTGATCTTTTCTCTTGTAAAATTTTCTAAAAGTTCTTGTCTAGAATTCTTAAATTAAAAAAAAAAAAAAAAAAAAAATTGGCATGATTTACATACATATGATGAAACGAAAGTATAATATTTAAAAAATAACATAAATTCCTCAATTAGTTTTATTTTAAAATAAGTAAATCAAATTTTATGAGTAATAGAAGAGTGGTTGTCTTGTCTGCCATTTTGAAAACAATCTAAATAAAACAAAAAACAAAACGAAGGGAGATAACTCAATAATTCAAACTTGCAAGATTTATATTGTAATGTTTATGAATTTCTATTGATCGGTTAAAAATGATTTTCTTTATAAAAATAAAACTTTGATCAATTTATGTAATTTTTGGAATATGATGTTTTCATTTTGGTCACAAGTATATACATCATACAGACTTTTTTTATTTTTTAATATAAGGAGAAAATCGGTTATTTTGATATATTATATGCATTTCTTATTTGAATATTTTTGTATTTAGACAATTTTGTTGCACTGTAGATATTCTAACAGTCATCTCTGAACACATATACAATACACTGGATAAGGTAGGCAAAGCCAGAGCTGTAACCCTGGATATATCCAAGGCATTTGACAAAGTCTGGCATGGAGGGCTGCTCATGAAAATGAAATTGTACAGTATAACTGGACGAATACTAAATATAATAGGTTGTCATTGAGAGATGTACATCCAAACAGCATAACATTAATGTGAGAGTGCCTAAAGGGTCAATCGTTGGATGATTATTATTCCTGATATTCATTAACGACCTCTCTGATAATATTGTGTCCGAGATGGGTATATTTGCTGATGATACAATGCTATATAACATGCACGAGGGAAGAACGGATGTACACAAATCTAAAACAATAGCAGAATTGTTAGAAAATTACCTTCAGACAGCAGTGGAATGGCACAGTAAATGGATGGTAACATTTAATGATAGTAAGATTAAGCTGCTCTTTTTTAACAATTACAAGATTCCTCTCCAACCACCGATATCCATGACAAATAACACCCTACCTGAAAATTCTTTCTTTAAACATTTAAACACTTTAACATTCACAGGCAATATGAACAAATACATTGAAGACATTGCCAAGGCTGCTGAAAAGAAGGTGGGTTCTCTCTATCATGCTAAAAGATTATTCACATCTGAGAGTATTCTGTATCTCTATAAAGCCATAATTCACTCATGCATGGAGTATTGTTGCCACATCTGGGCTGGTGAATCTACCACTGACCTCTCTCTCCCTCTTGGATAAGGTCGAAAAAAAGAGTCTTCAATCTAATAGGTCCCACTTTCACTTTTTCAACTAAGCTCCATGTCCTATCGCTGCAATGTTGTATTCCGTTACTTGTTTTACAAGTATTTTAATGGAATGTGCTCTAATGAACTTGTTGCTCTTATGCCCCCTTGACGCACAGATCTCCAACAAACCAGCTTAGCAACAAAATCACCCCTTTCATTCTTGAGGTCCCTAAATGCCAGAAAGCTTTCTACTCTAATATTTTCTTCCCTTGAAGAGCTAGTCTTTGGAATTCCCTTCCTGCTACCTGCTTCTCTGACTGTACTGATATGTAGAAGTTTAAATATAACATAAACCAACATCTTGTTAATCTTTCCTAGGCGTAGCCCCAAATATCCAAGTGGCCTTGTGAGGGGTAAATGTGAGTAAAAAAAAAAAAAAAAAATATTAATGTTTCAATTAAAAATACTTCATCAAAGCACATGCTTATTTTTTGTAAGAAATATAAATATTATCTTGTGTCTCTTCAAAAAAGAAACAAAATAAAAATGAATGGAATATGACTTATTTATGTGAGCCAATGCTGTTATACCCATCCTTAAAATGTCGTAATTGTATTAACATTCCAAATTTGTTCATTATGTATGAATTCCATGAAATTCTTATGTCTTGTCTACAATTTTAAAAATTAATGTGTGCTTGTCTTGATATCAATCGTTTGTAATAAACAATACACAGTTTTTTTTAAATCAGTCACAGAAACATAAAAAAAGTATCTTATTGTATTATTCAGATTTTTCCTTTATTTTCAAAAAGTATATTTTTACAGTGTGTGACACACTGATGATTCTCGGTGAAGATGAAACTGATATGCATATGGATATTAAATAATAATATTTCTTAATACAATAATAATCAATTATTCAAACTCCCTTAACGTGCTAACACTGGGAGAAATATGAACAATTTTGTTATCTAACCAATAAAACAGTTATTTCCCTAGAAAATCTAACAGTGTTTGAGACTTACTATGTTCTTAATAATAAATATTTACTTCTCTTCCATTTCATATGACTGTTACACTGGATGCATTGATTAGCACATTGGACCTTGAGTTAATGATGACTTGTCTGAGGTTTGAGTCATGTGGCTCATGAAGATGAAGCATAGATGTATGCATATATTAAAAATAATATTTATATATATAATTTAATTTCTCAGAGTTTTGATATTAGACTCATATAGAAATTAACAACAACAAAGTAATATTTCATTCAATTTATATTTTTTTGCCATACATTTT
>NC_136483.1:70008305-70163305 GCF_053919585.1 Euprymna scolopes
ATATTCACAAATTTCCTTTTCCTTTTTATTATAAAAAGTTTTTACTTGTTATAATTTCCCAACTTGAATCATTTTTTTTCTCAAACAAAAATGTCCTTACACTTAAGAGATTATAGGCTCTTTGATGGATCTGAATCAAAATTTGTAAGTAAAATTCTTAGAATACTTGAGAATCCAAAAATTACATAAAATGATTCAAAAACCACTGGAAGATCCAAATGACTCCAAGTTTATTTAGAAAAATACAGCAGTATTCAGATAATAAATACAATGTTTAGACAATAGAAGTTTATTCCTAAGAGAAGCATTAGATGACGGAGGAAGAGCATTGGATGTACTAAGAGAACATTATTCATTGGAGAGAAAACCTCAAATTAATTCTCTCTACACAACTTACTTCCTTGAAGCGACTGAGACGACGGTAAATGCTTAACATAAACTTCTAAAAGCGTTTCAAAAGAAACTGATAATAATTTGAATTGAAATTTGATTAATTAAAGAGAATGTGTGTGCTTACAATTTTTTACGGCAATTATTATTAACTCTGATGCAAATGTTTCTCTCAGCATGGTTAGGGTTAGTGTAAAAGGGAGGAAAAAAAAGAAGCGCTCTTCTAAAATTTATCATTGGTCTAAGGGAGATAACTCCGTTTTACTAAGAGATCCATTTATTTATTTGATACAAGAATTTAGGACACTAAAACCAACCCAACTTCAAGGAATTGTAAGAAAAGAAAGATGCAACTACTTTTTTTTTTTTTTAATAAAAAATGAAAACGTTACAAAAGAAAAATAATTTTTATTAAATAAAACTGCGATGTGACTACTTTTTTTTTTTTGAGTACTTAAAAGACAGCTGCAACTAATTCTTTATCTCCTTCAGACCAATGATAAGTTCTAGAAGATCACAAAAACATAAAAAAGAATTAGTCATGTGATTTAAAAAAAAAAATGCAAAGTAAGAAATGGAAAATGAAAAAATAATTTCCTTTTCAATATTTTCATTTTTCTTTCCAGCGGAATATGCCTTTTATTGTCGATCATTGTGGATTTTATCGGTTATGGACGACTCGTCTTTGTACAGTACAACTTTTTCCACTTCAACGTCATGTCCGATCTTGGTGCCTTCTATGGTTCTCATCCATGGCACTGGTATATAACACAAGGCTACCCTCTCATCATGTCGACACACATTGTGTTTTTCTTCCTTGGTGCTTACCGAGCTAAGAACAAAGTCCTGTTGGTACTTATACTATGGACAATAATAATCTACAGGTAAGGGTTTGTCTTATATTTCCCCATAAAATTTTATGCTATCATTACAGATGACTGAATATTTTCAAGACCATAATCAATTACTGAGATTTGGTATCTGAAATTGAAACTATTACTTCTATTAATTGTTCTTGTCATATTTGGGCTGGTGAATCACTTTTTCATTTAAAGGTTCTTGATAAAGTGCAGAAATGTATCTGCAGTTTGATTGGGCCCACCCTATCTTCTTCTCTGCAATCTCTATCTAAAAGACGTGATGTTGCTAATCTCAGTCTTTTCTATTAATACTATTATAGCATGTGTTCTTCAGAATTGTCTGATCTATTTCCTGCTTCTTTTGTTCCAGCTTGTTTGATTTGTTGGTCTATTGATCTTCATTAGTTCACTATTTTGATACCTCATTGTAATACAGCTCTTGTACACATGTAAAAATATACATTTATATATTAAAGTTGATTCATTTTTAATTATTTTTTTATCAATCTGACAATAGCTAAAATAGTAATGATTAAGGCTGGTGTGCTATATGTTTTGGTTTCGATTCTCACTCATGGCACTCAAGTCAGTTTTTTTTTTTTTTAAATTACTACTATATATTGGATGCAATTTAATCATCGCTAGAGAATTGACTATAACAACGAATACAAAATCTGCATGAATTAAAAAATAATATTTAAGCATATTTTATGACCGGATAATGCACAGTGGCATGTTAGTATACATACATATATATGTCATACACTCGATAACAGTCAATGTTTATAACCCTTAAACTATTTAACTGTTGTTAAACTAGGTGAAATCACAGTGATCAAAATTGTCAAACACCAAAAGCTTAATTTGTTTACTCAAAGCGCATTCAATTTATACGCTAGTAGTAGTTTCACTTACCAGTATTTTAAACCCAAGAAAAGAAGCATGCATATATATATATATATATATATATATATATATATATATGAATGAAATAAAATATGCATCAAGTGCGTTTGAAACCAAATCACAACGTAATATTGGGAAAAATAAACAAATATTTTACTTATTTGAAATTCATCACAAATATATTTCAGAGGTAGCCTTCTTTCTCCAAATTTACAACATGGTAAGGAAGAAGAAAAAGAAAACAAAACAACACACTGAAGATGGAGGCTACCTCTGAAATATATTTGTGATGAATTTCAAACAAGTAAAATATTTGTTTATTTTCCTAATATTACGTTGTGATTTGGCTTTCAAGCGCACTTGATGCATATTTTATTTTATTCAAATTAAAACAATGTTTCTATTGAACTATCATTCTTTGACGATATATATATATATATATATATATATATATATATATATATACACACATACAAACATTTAAGCAAGATAAACAGAAATCTCTCAAGAGTGCTTTCATCTCTTCCAGAGAAAATCGATTGTGTACAATGAAAAATATTATTATTGGCAAAAATAAAAAGCTCTGGGGAAATTTTTTTTAAGGTGCGAAAAGACGATTAATATAAGAATTTAATTAAATAAATATACATGCATAATATTATTAAAATTTGATTGAGAATCCATGTACCAATAAGTATAAAGTAAAGTAGAACATAGAACAGATTCCGAAAATCATTTTAAAATTTTTGAATCTATCTCTATCGCTATTCAGAAACCTTTGTGCCAATAGAAGGAATTTATAAAAATATTAAATTTGTTTGGGGAACTTTAACCCACTCCCTTCTGTTCTGTTTTCCTCGCACGCAATGGCATTTAATTGACGTATACACGTATATTTTTATTAAATTGTTTAATTTAATCAGTTTTTGGCACCTTTAAAAAAATTCTCTCAGTGGTCTATTTTTCACCTATAATATTATTTTTTTGTTGCATGCTGTTGATTTTCTCCCAACGAGATGATAACTGAAAGAGCTCTTGAGAGATTTCCTTTTATCTTGTTTAAATGTTTGTATATATATTATGTACCTCTAAACACACACGCACACTATTGATAGAAAAATTTTCCAATTTTTGTCTTGAAATACGGATATATTGTCGGCGACAGGGACTATCTATAGGTTGATGTGACTTTTGTTATTTTCTTTTTATGCATATTTTTATATATAAAGATTATAAGGATAATAAAAAAACATATACACAAAGAACTATATATAAAAAAATATCAGTAAATGGATAAAACAATTGTACATTTGTAAAGATAATAAAACTAAACTTCACTTAAGATGAGCATAAAAATGAGTATCTTTTCCTAGTGAAGCATTGTATTATAAAAGTATATACGTATTTATTTATTTTATTCAGATGTCATTGACAACCACAGAAATACTTGTTTTCATGTTTTTTGGGTCAATGAACATTAAAAGGATCTCAGGTTTATTTCACAAACGCTTTTGTGTGGATGGATCGTATTCACAAATGTGTTTTTATTTTAATTTACTGTTTTTTTATTTATTTTTTTTTATCTCACCTGGAAACCATGTTTTAAAAGCGATAGGTTATTATTTGTGCAGAAGAGATTAATTTAATGTACTTACCAGAATTAGTTAAAATAGTTAGTACTAGCGAGGGAGGGGGGGCGCACGACTTTGCCCGGTCGTAAAATATGTTTAAATATGATATTTTAATTTGTCCAGATTTTATATATATTATTATGGAGTCGTGATTTCAAAAGTAAAAACAGGAAATTTTTGAATACCATCAGCTAGAATCGAAACTGAAATCAAAACTGGTTACATTACCACACATATGAACTGATTAAAAAATGCACGCATATGAACTGATGACAAATAAACTAAGATGAATGTACAAGATGTCTAATGATTTTCTTTTTTGAGTCCTTAAAAACTATTTTAAATGATTAAATATCCATAAAAGAACGGTCCATAAAAAATCCAATCATTTGAGGCCCCTAGCGCCACTCTGTGATTTTTAGTTTCGGAAGAGAAAGAGTTTGAAAATGTGGAGACAGACAGACAAACATAGTGAGTTTTATAAATTAGATTTTCATTCCTGTATTAAATGCAATTCTATTTAGGTTAGTTTGTTTTTTCAACAACCGTTGAAAAAGATTTACTGTCAAAGTATAAACTATCCCATGGGGCGATGGGTAGTATTGCTGACTATCAACGTGATGATTAGAACTGCTGACTATCAACACGATGGTTGTAGGTTGAATCCCCAACTAAGGAAAGCTTCTAGTCTAACTGCACTAATGAGTTGTACCTATTTACTATGCCTCCCCACAGGACAGAGTTAGACACCAGGGTCGTTTTTTTAACGTGGAGAAAAGGTACAAAAATAAAAATTGTCTCAGTCGTAAAGGATTTCTCCTCCACCGAAAGAGAACAAGAAATAGAAGTGCAGCATCCGAAGAACAGATACTACACTTTGATCTTGTCCCGAAGGCCAAGTGTCATGAGTTGTAATACAAGGAAACATGGATGTGGATGACTATATATATATATATATATATATATATATATATACTAGCAGGGGTACCCGGCATTGCCCGGTTGTTTGGAGGTGTGTGTGTATGTGCAAGGAGGGGGGGGGGTAAAGTAAAGAATAAGCGAAGTAATAACCCTGTTTAAATATAAAAGTAAAAACGATGTTAAACTTCTTTAAAAATTCGGCAAACCCAAAACAACAAAAAAAAACAAAAAAAACAGCGAACAAACATAAAACTTCTTTAAAAAAGAAATCAGAAAAACAAAAAACATAAATCAGGG
This sequence comes from Euprymna scolopes, assembly GCF_053919585.1. Classification (NCBI taxonomy): domain Eukaryota; kingdom Metazoa; phylum Mollusca; class Cephalopoda; order Sepiida; family Sepiolidae; genus Euprymna; species Euprymna scolopes. The sequence goes on from NC_136483.1 coordinate 70,013,311, forward strand.
AAAAAGTGATGGACGTGTTCTGAAAAACAAAAACAAAAAAACACATTGAAAAGTGAAAAAAAAAAATGGCGTAAATAATTCTTCGATTCGGTTAAGTCCATGGTGCGTTTCACCCAGTAGAAAGCATAGAACGAAAAGGAACGTTAAAATTCCATTCCATTCCAGTCTTTTTAAGCAACTACGAAGTAAAGAAAACCCAAACCAGTGTTTCTTCATAACTGTCCCTTTTGAACGATTCTGCAATGGTGTTAAGTAGTGGCGGGGGAAGGAGGAATTTATTAGAGAGAAAAGATTTTACCACTTCCATTGATTTTTAACCGATTTTGGCTGTGAACTCTCAGCAGAAAAAATATAGGAATCTACGATTATCGAGGAAATGGAGAGGCAATAGGCCTATAACACACCTCAGATATTGTGCTGCAGTTTGTGCATATTACATTTGCATGAAATGCCTTGATTTTTAATCCTATTAAGGTCAAAATCAAAGGGGGAAAAATGAGTTCATTTTATATATATAGGGATATGTGTGTATATAATATATATATATATATATATATATATATATGCATACACATTAATATTTTTACCGCTTTATTCTCCACTGAGAACAGAAACTCATTATGTTCATCGAAAAGCTTTTTATTGATTATATAAACAAGTGTTTTTTTTTTTTTTGTAAATTAAAGCACTGATGAGTGCCTATGCTGAAGCAAAAATAAAAACACATATACAGTGAACCATATATATCGGTAGGGGTTGAAACAATTGTTTGATTATATAATCAATAAAGAAAACTTTTTGGATGAAAATAATGAGTTTCTGTTCTCAGAAAAAAATTAAGAGTATGAAAAGGAACTTTGTGTTAATATTTATATTTGAATAGAAAATTTTATTTAAAACATATATAAATATATGTATTTGGAATTTATAATTGCTTATAATTTCTGTGGTGGTTGATGGTGGTTTAGAGGTAATGTTCCTAGCAAATCAAGTCAAAGGGTGCTTTTGTAGCTGGGTTCGAATCTTCCAACCAGTAGCAATCATCACTTCTTGTACTAATGATTGTGAAAGCATGAAAAACTGGTGTCTGTATGGATAAAAATAATTATTTATAATATATATTAGTGGCCTGACAAGGCCACAGGGGAGACAACCAAGCAAAAAAAAATAACCCTAAGCAAAATTCATCCCAAATCAGCAAAACTGAAGCTAGCTTGCTAGGACACTATATATACAAATGTAGGCAAATTTGGATATATTTTATTGGCTTGAAAATATAGGGTTTTTTTTTTGCTTTTTTTTACCAATTGTCATAAAATTTTAACCAAAGAATAGTATTATAATCTTCAAAAAGCCTGCCAATTTTCATGTAATTTCCTCCCATAGAACTAAAGATATGAGCATTTCAATATTCAATTTGGCTACGAGTTTAGATATATATAAATACCACCTTTTGTTTGGCAATTTTATAAGTTCCAAATCTCAGCGACTATTGATTAGAATTTAATAAATGGAGGCTTGTTGGAAAGTTAATGGCCTGACTTGTGTAGTGGGCTATGTGAAATTTGCCGTTTATGTTGCACATTAATGAGATCATCCATCATCCAAAGCCTATTTTTGGCACTTTTTTTACAGCCATAAAATGTTTCAATCGTAATCATTTGTTTTCCTAGTTTTGCATATGAATTACAAAATATCTGATATTTCCCCAAAACCTCTGGCCTTGATGGAGGAGAGACTAAAACTTGCTGCTATAGTTTCAAATGATCTGAAATACCAGCAAGAGGAGACTTGATTTCAAATATTTCTCCTATTTTTATCTCCCCTCTTTGGTTTTCATACATAAAATAAATTTCACAGTGTATAAAGATTATTTGATTCTGGAGATATTCATATTCGTACCCTATTTCCAAAAGAGGGGAGATATAACATATGAGAAATATTTGAGGGAATATATACTAGCAGGTCGCCTGGCGTTGCTCGATCGTAAATAATGCTTAAATATGATATTTTAATTAATGCAGATTTCATATTTATTATTACATTATATTGGACCCAATATATTGTAATGATTTAAAAAGTTAAAAAAAAAAATGACTCATGTGTCACCACTGAGAATCGAAACCAAAACGTTTAGCCTACGATTTATTTTTTTCCTTTGATGTTAATGCCTGAGCTATAAAAACATGTTTGCTGCAAGACAAAAAATTAAAACATGAACCAATAGCTATTATGTTATGCATGCACCAATTTTCCCCGACTAAAACCCAAAATATAAAGTTTTGCATTGGTCCGGATACCCTATATATTAAGTTTCATGTCTGTAGACTAAAAATTGACAGGAGTTTGGTAGGCAAAATTTTTTAAACAAATATATACATGCATAAATATACATAGAAAGAGGTTTGTGTTTACTATAACTTTTTTATACAAATATTACACAAGTATAAATCATGTAGAATATCTGTATGAATATAATTACACATAATAGTTAAGTAAAGATGATTATCCTATAAGAAAATGAAAAAACTAATTGTGAATTGATTAAAATGAATGTTTAAAAGAATATGCTAATTAGCCTGATCTTTTGCAGATGAATGCAATTCCACAACCATATATAAGCAAGTTGTATTTTCTTTTTAAATAAATAGAGAAGAGGCTTGCCTTTTTTCTGTTGTTCTTGGCCTTTGGGCCGGGATCAAAGAGCTGAGTGTGTGTTCCATCTCTCCCCGATTGGGAAGCCTCCAAGATCCCCATCCCCTCCTTCTTGCAATTTTTGTTTTCACCCCCTCCTCTAAATTTCACCCATCTTGGAGAGAAAGAAATACAAACTAACCCCCATTCCTTACCAACAAAATTTTTTTTTTTTTTTTTTTCATTCACCTGCATCTAGAGGGCATCCCTACTTAGAGACTAACCGGCAGAAGCGAGGTTCCTTTTACAAACCTAGTGGAACAGGCAGTCTATGAACTAGACGGGGTTGGGAGGGTCCTACTAATCACTTTTTTTTTACCCCCCCCCCCCCGCCCTCAACACAAATGAATTATTGTACCATTTTTATTGTTATCTGTTTTTGTTTTTACACATCAATAAAAAATGTTTTAAAAATTGGGAGTTAAGTAGGACGTCCCCCAGTATGAAAGGATGAATGTGGTATTATGGTGAAAGAAGATACTAGCTGGGAGAAACTTTTGATTTTGTTTAGTTCTGGAGTGACAAGGATGACCAACAACCCCCACAATCCCCCCTTTTGAGTTAGCCATGTGCCTAAGTTTTTTGTCCATTGTTGATTTTCAATGTATTTTTAACATGAATAAAGGATTTAATATCTCAAAGTGTAGTATCTGTTCTGCAGATGCTGCACTTAAGATAATTTGCACCAGTCAATGGAGGGGAAACCCTCTATAATGGGACAATTATTATTTTTGGTAACCAGAGTGCCCCTTTTTGCCTACTTTTAGGGGAGCTGATTTTTACCCCACATTAAAAATAGCCTTGTGCCTAATTTGCTTTGGTGGGGAAGCAAATAAATACATTAAATAAATAGAAAAAAAGGGATTTCAATATGAATATCAATACACACAAAAGAAAACCGAATTTATAGGAGTATAGATATAAATATTATGTCATATTTGTTTTTTATCTTTTATTATTTGCTAATTTAATTTCATATTTATTATTCTAAATTCTTTAATGTACAGACCTAAAGGTTCAGATAACATCACAGCTACAAGATTTCAAGTCATTACAGGAGATGATTTTTAAGCAAAGTACCTTCCCATTCAGATGTTTTATTTTTATTCCATTCAATTCTTGCCTTCTTCCAAGGATAAAAAGTGACGCATATCAATGAAATAAACTATTGACATTAGTCATGAACGCCAGTGTCTCCTTGCTTCATGGATTCTTTTCTGACATAATTTCATTTTTGAATATTTTTTTTATTTTCTTTTTATCTAATTTTGATTTGTCTATTTTACAGGTGTGCATGATTGGCCTAATGGATAATGATTATCATCACTAACTATGCAATCGGCTTTGCCTCATTCAATTCCCCTCCGATCTGTTGTGCTCGATTATGTTCAAATATCATTGAGAAAAAGGATGGATATACAATTGTGTTGCAGACATCAGTAAAATAGCAACTTGTGTTCAATTAATTGTATACAAGAAATTTTTTGCAATCGATTTTGTTTTTCAGTATTTAATAACACAGAGTATTAATGTACTGTAGAAGGGACAAACCAAACCTTTTCTGTTTTATGGCATGTCATTTCTTTTGTAGTTATAAAATCTGTTTGATTAAAACCTATTTTTGATATTAGCGTTGGGACATCACTTATCAAGGCCAAGAGCCACTTGAGGATAAGAGTTAATATGACAAAATAATTATTAAAGTTGAGGAACATTATGAGAGTATGAACATTGATTAATGGTATTAACAGTTTGATAAACGATGAGGAGGTTGATAACAAGAATTTGCTGACATCTTTTTTTTTTTTTTCTTTTTACAAAGGAGTCACCACATTGCATATAAATATGACCAAGTTGTAATTAGCAAGAAAACAGTTCTTTGATAATGAGTTCCACAGACTGAGAGCCCTTGCAAAAAAACTCTGCCCATGGAAATTCTTCCTAATGCTAGGCATACGGACGAAGAAAAAGAAAGTCTTTTTCCATAGTGGTAGAAAGATGAGTTCTTGCTGCAAATCTCTTATAAGGAGAATCCAAGATTGTAGTTCAGTTGAGCATGATCCACGGAGACTAGCAATGTCTCTTCTCTGAGAAAGAGGTTGTATAGAGAAGAAGATATCACTCCTCACTAAATGATGAAATCGATTTTGTATTCTATCATATGCAATCAATAAAATACACTCAAATAGAATTGGTGTAGTATTTCATCATTAAATAACGCAAACAGAAATAGGCATGAGGTGAAAAACGAATGTACGCATGTAAAAACTGAAACCTTAGAAAATGACCTCCAATCTGTAATAGAATGGGGATATAAATGAATGATAACATTTAATGCTATTAAGACTAAACTTCTTTCCTTTAACAATTCCAAGAAACCTTTTCAACTACTAATTGCCGTGACTAATAACACTCTACCTGAGAGCTCATCGTTCAAACTTCTTGGCTTACCATTCACAGGTAACATGAATTGGAACAATTGCTCTTGACATATCTAAAGCCTTTGATAGGGTATGGCATAAAGGTTTACTTCATAAGATCGCTAGCTATGGTATAGCTGGAAAAGTCTTCTCAATTATTAAATCATTTCTTTCTGATAGGTTCATAAGAGTAGTAGTTGAGGGGCAAAAATCAGAAGCTCACAGTATTAATGCCGGTGTCCCTCAGGGATCCATCCTGGGCCCAACTCTTTTCCTGATCTACATTAATGATCTTCCAAATCATATCCTTACATCATTTGTAGACATTTATGCTGACGACACTACCATTTATGGTAGCACATCTAAGACAGTAAACGACCAAGTTCTCTCCAATTCTCTCTCCTCTGATCTTGAGCACGTAGTACAATGGGGAAAGGAGTGGCTGGTTACTTTTAATGCATCTAAAACCAAGCTTCTCTCTTTACATCATCAACATTCTAATTCACATTTGTCATCAATTGAAATGAATGGCTCTCGTCTTCAGGAGGCCTCAAGTTTTGACAAGCTTCTGGGCTTGACCATTACTCCTGATCTTAAATGGAACACGTATATCAAATCTGTTGCCAAGGCCGCTGGAAAAATGGTGGGATCTTTCTATCGATCCAGTAGATATCTCACTGCTGATGCTATTCTCTACCTATATAAGAGCCAGGTACGTCCAAGGATGGAATACTGTTGCCACATTTGGGCAGGAGCTGCTAGAAAAGACTTGTCCTGCCTTGATAGAGTTCAAAATAGACTTTGTAGCCTCGTAGGAGATGTCCTTTTCTCCTCCTTGCAACCTCTATCTCACAGAAGAGATGTTGCGAGTTTGTCTCTGATGTATCGTTATTTTCATGGAAAGTGTTCAACTGAGCTTCAATCTATGGTCTCCCCTCGCCAAACTTTCACAAGAAACACTCGTCTAGCTGTAAACACTATCAATAATTTCCCCCACTCTTTATCTATGCCTAAACCTAAACGTAGATTCCATGAACAAAGCTTCTTTCTTAGAACTGCACGCCTGTGGAATTGTCTTCCGTTTTCCTGCTTTCCGACTGACTACAATATGGTTGTGTTCAAGTCTAAAGTAAATAAGTTCTTGATGAGCCGTTCCATATAAGTTATTAAATTTACCAAATTTTCATTACTAATGATTACTATATTGACCAATTTCTACTGTACACTCTTTAACCCTTATCCTTGAGTGGCCTCTGGGCCTTGATAATGTGGTGACGCCTTTGTAAAAAAAAAAAAAAAAAAAAAAAAAAATACATTGAAGACACTATCAAAACTGCAACAAAGAAGTTGAACTTCCTCTACCATACTAGAAAACTACTCACACCTGCCAGTATTCTGTATCTCTACAAAGCTGCCATTTTCCTGTATATGGAGTATTGTTGCCACATCTGAGCTACCACTAATCTCTCCCTCCTGGATAAGGGCCAAAAAAGTCTCCGACCTAATAGGTTCTGCACTATCAACCAAGCTCCAACCCCTGTCATATCGCCGCAGTGTTGCATCCTTGTGTCTATATTACAAGAACTTAAATGAAATGTGCTCTGACAAACTCGTAGCCCTTGTGCCTCCTTGATGTAAATACCCCCAGCTAACAGAACAATCAGCAAAATTTCACACCTTCACTGTAAGCTTTCTATTCTGATAGTTTCTTCCCTCACACTGCTAGACTTTGGAATTCCTTCCCTGTTTTCTGTTTTCCTTACTGGTTTAACATGTAGAACATTAAATGTAATATGAACAGACATCTCATTGCTAATCTCTCTACATAATATTCCTATAGACATGGTCCCAAATTGTAGCTCCTTACATTCAAGTGGCAGTATGCCTTGTTTGGATGTGAATAAGAGTAAAAAATAAAATGTTATAAAATAAATAAAGCTTAGTTTGTCTATTTTATACCTTAAATACAATCCTTGTATTCAATTAGTTGAACACAAGTTACTAATTTGCATGTAGCTGGAGTTAACAGTATTCATATGGATATGAATCGAATAAATCAAATTTGAATTTTGCATTTCAGATTCTATAGTCTGTAATTGCATCCATTTTGCCAATCACTGATCCTTTTTTCCTAATATAAATCGGTTCTTTTCTAAAATCCTCCTTATAATCAAAAGTAAAAATAAAGAAAAATTTGTATAATGTATGTATTTGTGATGTAACGAAAATATCATATTCCAAAAATTACATAAAATGATCAAGTAGTTTTATTTTTAAATAAGGAAATAAAATTTTATGAGTAACCAAAGGAGAAACTGTCTTGGCCTCCATTTTGAAAAAAAAACTCACGAAACAAAGGAAAATAACTCTACAATAATTTAAACTTGCAAGATTTATGTCGTAATGCCTATAAATTCCCATTAATCATTCAAAAATAATGTTCTTTATAAAAATAAAACTACGTAATCAATTTACATAATTTTTGGAATATGGTATTTTTGTTTTGTCACAGGTAAGTATATCATACAGATTTTTCTTTATTTTTGTTTTTTAATATAGGTGGTCTGGACAAGGACCTATAAATCTTATTAAAAGAATCGTTTTGTGACTAACAATGTGTTTTCTTATTTTAAAAAGTGAAAAATTGTTTGATTTCTTTTTCAGTTTCCTTAGTCATAAAGAGTTCCGTTTCTTATTGCACATATTACCAGTCTCGATGCATTACTGTGGCATCTTCTTCCAGTCGTTATGTCGGCCGCCGACAGAATCAGAGGTGGAAGATGAAACTGCCCTGGACAGCGATAAAATACACCAAACTTCTAGTCATAGATTGGTAAAGGGTCCAAGAAAGGACAGGAACAAGTCGCATCTCACTCGGGCGTATGTTCTACTGATGCTTCTACTCATAACGAACGTACCTTTAGCTCTCTACTTCAGTTTCATACATCAAAGAGGCAGTGTAACCATTATGAAGTATGTACACGATGAGGACATCAACAGACCTGCGAATGTCATCTTCTTGATGCCTTGCCACTCAACACCTTATTATAGGTAAGGCAACATGTTTGCTAAAAAAATTTTTTTTTTTTAGTGAAAAATTTTTTTTTAGTGAAAAATTTTTTTTTTTGGTGAAAATTTTTTTTTTAGTGAAAATTTTTTTTTAACTTAAAAATTTTTTTTTTTTAGTGAAAAATTTTTTTTTAACTTAAAAATTTTTTTTTTTAGTGAAAAAATTTTTTTTGGTGAAAATTGCTCCAGACAATGTGTGAATCCACTTGATGTAAATAACTAACAAGAGTGAAAGATAGTTATTGCAAAGACATAGGATATCTATTGGCTTTAGTCTTGAAAAGATCAAGGTTATAGGCAGGAGAAAAAAAGTTGATGGGAAAAGCATTTCACAAGCTTGCAGTTCATGGAAAGAAACTACTAGAATAGGAAGCTGTATTACAATGAGGTATGAAAACAGTGAATTAATAGAGATCACTAAACCAATGAGTCAAATGAGCTGGAACAAAGGAAGCAGGGAATAGATCAGATAATTTTGAAAAACATATGCCGTAATAGTATTTATAAAAAAAGACTGAGACTAGCAACATCACGTTTGTGAGAGAGAAAGGTTGCAGAGACAAAGAAATAAAATTACAGATATGTTTTTGCACCTTATCAAGAATCCTCAAATGGGACAGGACAGATTTTCACTAACTAAAATACGATAACAATAATCCATACATAGTCTTATAGTAAATTTGTAGAGATAAAAAATAGACTTGGGTGTGAGAAAATGTTTAGAGTGATGGAGAGAACCGAGTTTCTGATAACCAGAAAGAGCAATGAATCTAATACAAGAAAGATTTGAGGAGAAAGAAAGATCCAGAAGTTACTGGTTCGATTTCTCAAAAGCATAGCCATCCGAGAATCTAAGGTAGAAAAGGAACACAACTATTAGTGATGGGACGATTCCAATATTTTTCCCAATTCGGATACAGTTACTGATTCTAATTCTTTATAAATCTCTAAACTTTTAACTATAGATATGAGTATGATAGAAAATAATGACATCATTAGTCATCCCAGCATATCACTAAACTGCATTTGGAAGCTCCTAATCACAAAATCACTGAAAAAGAAAACATGACATATGCCCAGCCCAAGGGAGGTAACTTCATAAATAAAAAAAACAACTTTTTTCCTTGGAGTTGCCCCCCTCCTTACATTGTGTGTTTTTAAAAAAACAAAACAAAAACAAGAATACGCATGGGTATCGATTCTCTGTTTCATAAAACATTTTTTCATTAATATTAACAATTAGTATAGATATCCCGAAAAATTGAGTCATAGGAAAGCCTTTAAAAAATATCTTAGTGACCCCTGAAGATTGAACGTTCTTCATGATTTATGGACCCACCCTCAAACCCACAGTTTGAATTCTTGTAATGCAGAGCCAACCCTTTTTTCCTTAGTAGAGAAAAAAAAAAACATGTTTTCAACACCTGAAGAAGGTCGCAGGTTGCAGCGGCCAAAACATTGTGCTAATAACACCCAAGATGAGAATAATAGTCTGATTAATCAACATAACGCAAGCATTCACATCTCTTCTCCAAAATTCAGAATTACATTTAACTATAGAGTTTTTCTGTTTTTGTTCCAATTACTATAAAAACCCATGTTAAAAGTATGGATATTTTCTCAAATGTAAAAATACACTTTTGCAGGATCATATAAAGGTTTTAGTTTTGCTTGTAGTTTAAAAGTAATGAATATTTACTATTTTGTCATTACTACCAGAAGTGGAAGTGTTGCTTTAGATAAAATAAAATAAAAAATACAATTAAACGAATTGTTTTTGGCATTAGAAAATAGGCACAAATTTTTCCCACATCCCCAAAAGTTCCGATTATTCGATTCCAATTAATCATTGCAACACTAACAACTATGATTGAAAGACACAAGCTGAGTCTTAATAGGATTAACAACTAATTTAACTAATTTAACATCATCATATTCAGTTTATCATCCATTTTACATACTGGCATGCTTTGAATGGTTTTTAGAAATTGATTTTTAACCTAACCTATCTCTGTCCAGGTCTTTATTTATCCCTCTTTCAGGTCAATTCTTATAACTTCCTCCCTTGATTTCCTTGACCTTCTTCAGTTCAACTGGACCTGCTACCTCAACTGTTCTATTAACCCCAAAACTCTCATCCATTCTTACAACGAAACCATGCAAAGTCTCTTATTCTGCACACATCTTCCTATACTGTCCAGATTTAATCTTCCTTTGTTATCATCAAATCCAAGTCTGTCATTAACACTCAAATTATGCATCCATTGTGTCATTCTCATACCATTTTTTTTTTCAATGTGCTCAATACTTGCTGGCCAGCTTTCATTTCCATACATCATTCCGCTGTGTACACATAGATTCAGATCTTGGTCAACAGTGGTAATGCTTTGCTGGTTAGTAATGACAAGTTTCTATAAACTCACTCCATCCAAATAATATCCAAAAAGAAATTAATGTAAATAGTTGAGTGTTTGAATGTAAATTATTGATCACTAGCTGGGTGCCTGGCATTGCCCGGTTCTAAAATACGCTTAATTATGATATTTTAATTTATGCAGATTTCATATTTATTATTATAGAGTCAATTCTCTATTGATTATTATATTGTACCAATATATAATAATGATTTAAAGTAAAAAAAAAAAGAAAAAGAAAAGATGACCTGGGTGCCATCAACTCGAATTAAAACCAAACATATAGTGCTTCAGCATTAGTAATTACCATTTGAGCTATTGTCAGATGAATAAGAAATAATTAAAAATGAACTGACTTTAATGTATCTACTTATATATAAAAGACACTTTGTCTGTGTGTGTGTGTGTGAGTTCATTCCTATAGACTCTAAAACGACTGGGCCGATTTTTAAAAAAATTCACACATATGTACCTTATTTGTCTGGGAGTGTTGTTAGATAGGTTTTGTATCGGAATGCCTCTGATAAGTATAAAAAATCGATAATCCAAGAAATCTAATTAAAAAAGAAACAGTCCAATTTTGGTCAAAGTTAACACTTTTATGCAGCCTACCAACAATTGCATTCAAGAAGTTTTATCACCACACAAGCAGAATGGTTCGGTCTATAAAATCAACAGTAGGTTCTTTAATAAGACAGAGGCGCGTTCAAAATGAACGCTTCTGCTTAGAGTATAATTGGATCATTGTACTTGACTTTTGCATTTTAAACTTAATTCAAGTCATTATATAAAATTAAAAATAATTTCATCAAATCAACAGTAGGTTCTCTACATTGCCATGTAGACTACAATGAATTATGGACTAAGTCAATACGGGGAGGCATTTGAAGCTTCCTCCCACTGCACAGCGATGAGTTCCTTACTAGAGCAGGCAATCAATTGATTTGATTGACGAATGAGTGATTTCACCGATTTCGATGACAATAAAAGTATTAGAAGTGTGGAACATTTGTTAATACTCTTTAAATCCCGAGCAACATCGGGTCGCCCTGCTAATAGTTGTATAATTATACACGCATAAAAATAACATGTTTAGTTGACTTATGTTTGCCAAGTTCCAGTTTTTTTTCAATTTTCATCCTTTAGCAGCTATTTTTACCAGCTAAAAACCCAGAAAATAACAATTCACAAAAAATGCAATTATTTGGCATGTCGCTCTAGGACTTTGCGTCTCAGAAAAGATGCACTTAAAAAAAAAGATGGAGGCAGACAGACAGATACAGTCATATTGAGTTTTATAAATTAGATTATATGAAAAGTTTGCTTATTTTAATTAATTCTTGATTGATCTTTTTTTCAATAAATGCAACATTTCTCTGAGGGATAAAATGAGTACTCCCATAATAATCATTACTAGTGAGACCTGAGGAAATTCCACAGGGGACTCATTCATATTTAATATATTGATGTTGGTATTCTGTAGATGTTCAATGTAAATGGAGACGCTATGATATTATTGTAGCTTTTTTGTTAAAACTGCCGAAGTATTTATCTAAGCTAGTACAAACGCCGGTCATAAAGTACACTTAAATATTATATTTTAATTCTTGTAGATTTCATAAATATTATTATAGAGTTAATGTTCTGTCGATTTTTATATATTATAAAGTTGTGATTTTAAAAAAAAAATATATATCCATATAACTTGGGTACATTAGTTTGAATTGAAACCGAAATAAAAACATATGAAAAAACAATATGTTTAGATATATATATATATAACTCGAGTTCCTTCAGCTGTAAATCGAAACCAAAACCGAAACTTATGAAGAATTCTTGATAAAATTATTTATTAAAAAAAATAGATGACTTATGTGCCATTAGCTATAATCAAAACCAAAACTTATGAAGAATTCTTTGTAAAATTATTTATGACAAGAAATGGAAGTACATAACAATTAAATGACCTGGTTGTAAGCATGACACAGAAAATAACACACACGCTATCATATTAATATATAGATTATTAAAACTCGTTAAAAGCTACAAAAATATTTAATGATAATTTTACGCTTATTTTTTCTTTTCTTTTTGGCCAGTTACCTCCACCGTTATGTTCGGATGCGATTTTTGACGTGTGAACCAAATTTGAATCAGGATGCTGATTACATTGATGAAGCTGAACAGTTTTTCCAGGATCCACTGAAATGGCTGAATGCTGAGTATAGTCAACTCGCCACACACAAACAACCTACACACATTGCCTACTACGCAAACCTTCACGATAAACTCCTACCTTATTTAAACCGACACAACTACAGCAAATGTGCACAATTCTTTCACACGCATTATCCAGAGGGACGGGTGGATTCAGAAATTTTAGTCAGTTGCAGAATATGATTAAGAAAAAGTCATTTTCAAGATTATTTTTTCTATAGTAATTATTTCTTTATTTAATCAATTATTTATTAAAATAAAAAAAAGAAGCTATTTAAACATAATAATTAAAAAATAAAATCTGCCACAATGCATTTCCATTTCTTCATAAAGAAATCACTAATTTAATCTTTTGTTCATAGTTGAAAAAAATTACTTTGTCTCATTAAAATTTGAAAAGCTTTTGTAGCATTTAAACTGTCAAATAAAGTAATTTTTTACTTAAAAATTCTTGTGTATTAAAAAAATTTAAAGTTTTTAAAACTATTTATATCAAATAATTCAATAAATAGAGATTAATTTAACAAAATTAGTTAAAGTATTATAACAATTTGGTTCAATTAATAATTTAATGACCATACAGTATCATAATAATTAAATTTAAATTGCAAAACACTATTTTATTTTTCTTTCATTTCAAAAAAATATTTTTTTCTTTTCCAAAAAATGTTTTTTTCTTTTCTAAAAAATGTTTTTTTCTTTCCATAAAAATGTTGTTTTTTTTTCAAAAAAAAATTTACTAAAAAAGGTATACTTACAAAAAAAATGAAAACAAAAATGAAAGTAAAATGTTTCTCAGGCAAGGCTGGATGGGTACAGCTAATTTTGACTAAAGAGCAACATTTTAAAGCTAGGCTTTTTAGCTCGTAAAAAAACAGGCAAAAGTTATAGCCCATTGATTTAGAATGGGTGCTCTATACCAAATAGATGGTTAAATATGATTAAATTTGTGCTCATTTTTGCATTAAATACTAATCCCTGCTAATCCCTAATTGTACATCAAACAAATACCATGATATGTAGTTTGCTGCACGTTATCATAACAAATATCCAGACAGATCAGCCAAATAGTTTTCAAAAAAATGTTTACAGTAAATGTTTTATTGTGGTGACTAACGCCTATCAATCCATAACTGTGCATTGAACAGATACCATAATACTTAGTTCATTGCACTTTATCATAACGAAGGTCCATACAAAATTTCAGCTTGATTGGTTCAGTAGTTTCCAAGAAAAAATGGAATAGATGAATAAAGAGAAATACAGGGTGTCCAAAAAGTCACTGCAAAATAGACAAATTTAAAGGAAACGCTTCAGTGACTTTTTGGACACCCTGTATAATATAGATACCTTATCAAATGAATTTAATTAACTTAAAACCTTTAATATTTTTTTCATCAAACTTAAATTAAAATTTATTTTTAGTTATAATTGCAATTCTTTTTTATACATAAAAAAATTATTCTGTAAAGGAGGTCAACCTGATTAATAATGAGAAAAACGATTTTATGAAATGTTTGGCAGAATAACTTTGAACCTTATCAATTTTTGTTTATACATCTTTGAACTGATTCTTATTCAATTCTGGATCAAGTATAATTTAGATTGATGCCAGATTTGCCCAGCCATAGGATGTACTCAATATTGCTTAAGTAGGTGATGCTGTAAATAAAGTAATATTTATTGAAATGTATTTTCATAAATTCAATCCCCTTAAAACCCAATTTCCATGAAATGAATAACATCCTTACATTTCTACTCCAAATCTTTTATTAGCATTTTACAGTCTTATTTTGGAAAAATTTCTGTAGTTTAAAGATCAAAATAAAACTTATTTCCTTTTCATGAATATCCAGTGTGAATGCAGACAATAACAATAATATTGTATCTCTTTAGATTAAGAATTAAATTACTTATCCGAGTTGTTACAGAATATATATTGTTCTCGTGAAGGCTATCTCAAAAACTGTAGGAGGAGTTTGTGAACAAACAAAAAGAAATAACATGCAACTTCATATATAGATATATTCCCCCTTTTAAAAATTTTTTTTCCATAAAAAGTGTCCTTAGGGGTCATAGAAACGTCCCCATTAAATAAAAATCTCAATTGATAAAAATGTTTATTTATTCTATACTTTGTTTTTTGAGCAATGTGTGATATGTGCTTTTTTTCTTTATTGCCCCAAAATGAAGCAAATTCTTTTTAAATATGGTTGTATTAGAATTTGAAATGAATCTAGATTCTTTCACCAGAAAATATACTGAATAGCGGATTGAGTCATGAACTCGCATGAAAAAGGATGACACTAATAATGCAACAAATTGCATGTGAAACGAAGATCACCAACATGTGGTGCTAAAATAATATGACATGAGACTGTTGCAAAAGACAAATGCAATGTGTGGCCATTTTATTTCTCATAGCGTAAGAAGTAACCCTATTTATATGAATGGGCAAATATGGAAGAGTAAATCTCTATAAACAATTTTGCTACACTTCTGTGTAGCACTAGTTCCTGTCGTGTCCAACGAAAGTGCGATAGCAAATCTGAGAAACTGTTGGTTGTGGGGATGATTGCATTCTTGACAACAGACAAGCAAAATGCCACAGTTAACTGAAAACCATGGCAAGATCGTGTCTCAACAAAACACTCGTCTCTGAAGGAGTTGGTGCTAAGAAGGGCATCCAGCTGTAAAATTTTTGCTTCAAACAAACTATGGCTGTTTTAAAGGTGAACAGGCCTTTGAGCAGCTGCTAAAAGGCAGACTTGTGGCAGCCATGCAAAACCTACAATTGGATAGTTAGTCAATTAACGTCATCTGAAGAAGATCATAAACAAAAAAATCTCATGAAAACAACTTTAGCAACATAATCAATTATCGGACAAATGATTTTTAAAAAATTTGAACATTTTTTTTTCTGTTTGGATTACTGTTCTCATCTTGGATATTATTCTCACGTCTCGGCTGATGTAACCCCTGACCTTCTTCAGGTGTATCTTTTTGGACTCTGGGAATCTTTATAAAATTTCAAACTGAACCTTTTATTTAATCCACAGAGGTAGAGTGTTCTTATTCCATCATCCATGACTAGGTAAAAGTCTTAAGTAATTTTTTTAATAATATCGTTAGTATTGCCTGTATAGAGGATTGAACCTTCACATCCAAATAATAAAAATTACCAATCCTCATCTCAAAAATTGCAAAATATATTCTTTGTTTTTTTTACAAATCAGTTTTATTTTATTATTTTATTTAAATTAATTATCTTGTCGTTCTGCATATACTGATCTGGATTTCCATAAGACTTGACTCTGGCTTGACTGGCAGCTGATGTAAACTGCTGGATCAAGTTGATCAGCCAATGAAAAAGTGCCATTGGAAATAGAAGCAGACGACTTTTAATAAATTCAAAGAAAAAACATTATTTTATAATCATGCATAAAAATGATAGACAAGGCAGACTCTAAGATAAATCTATGTATGTTGGCGAAAATGATATAGACGTCTGAGCAAACAGTAATTTATTGCTAAAAGAGACAACTTCTAACCTCAGAATTGAGGTGCAAAATATGTACATGGAAGTGTTTGCTTAAGAAAAAAGTGTTTGTGAGTGAGGATTTTGCTTGGAAGTGCACTAATGCTCAATGCAGATAGTGGGCCTCCTTGTGTACTGGAACATTTTTTTGAGGTCTAAATTGGAAATCTCAGTAATTTTGAAAATTATTTGTGAGCACACGACCTGGCCACCACAAAAAATCTTCAAAGAGAATGTGAAATTGAGTCAGAGCATACTGTTACTGAATTTCATTAGAGGCATTTGTCAGGATTATTTCCTTATGAATCCCCAGCATATTGGAGGGTCAAGGCACATGATGGAAATCAACAAGTCTTTGTTTAAAAGAAGAAAGCACAACATTGGAAGACCCATTGACTGTACCAAATTGCAATGCTAAAACTCTCCTTCCTATAATTAAAAAAATATATCCTACCAGAGACCACGGTCATATCCAGCTGTTGGAAGGCATACATCAGAGTTGAAAGAGAAGGATACCATCACCTGACAGTTAACCATAGTCTGGATTTATAGACACAACAATGAAAGATACAACTAATCATATCAAGAGGATGTAGAAGGAAGGCAAGCAGTGCAATAAGAAAGAATACAGAACCAGCTTGGAGCTTCTGAATACATACCTAATTGAATTTATGTGAGGACAAAAATCTGGAAACAATCTATTTGCTTCCATCATAAATCACATTGCAGGAAGTTACCCGGTTGGGGAGCTTCCTTCCATTTCCTCTAATCCATCTTCTCCCATCGATGACTGCCCTACAGTCGACCAAAAATATTCCTAAAGAAATATCCTGTTCTTTAACAGGTTCCTCTCCCATGAAGAAACAACTATAAAAAACATTGTTACACTAAAAAATCAATTTATATATCTATCTATCTCTCTCTCTCTCTCTCTCTCTCTCTCTCTCTCTCTCTCTCTCTCTCTCTATATATATATATATATATATATATATATATATATATATATATATATAGAATGTGTGTGAAGTTTTCCAACAAATTCATTCATATTTTGTAAAAAGAATTAGACGAAGTCTTTCAACTTCAACTTTTCTTTAAAAAAATACAAAAAACATAAAAAGCATACACTTAAAAAAAAAACAATCACATATTTTCCTAATAATTGTTAAAAGTTTAAAAAAATATTCATTAAACTTACGATAAGTTTTTATCATTTTATTGTGTTTCCATTTTTTTTTTTTCATTTTATTTAATCTGCAATAAATGTTATCTTGTTTCCCTGGCATCTTTTACTTACAGAGATCAGCATATTTTGGAGGTTTACATCAGCTGCTGGTTGAGCCTGAGGTAACATCACGGAAATTCGGGAGAGTATGTGAAGAAGTACCCGTATCTTGTTTGTCTCTCATACATGGATAATATTTATAGGCTTGCACAATTCACTGAAACTTTGATAAAAAAAAAAAAATTCACCCACTCTCTCTACCTGGCTGATACAAGTATATCGATGGGAAGCTAAAGACGATGATAAAGATCAGGGAAAACTTGGCTGAGCTCTCATAAAATGATTTGTCTTGGATGATGAAATTGTGATTGGTTGACTATCTCTTATGACCTTTCTATGGACTATCATGTGTTGCCCTCCATGATTTGGAATATGATGCAGACCAATGCAGAAGAAATTGGCACAACCCAACCAGAGTGAAGATTATTACAACAACAAAACAACCGCAACAAAAATCAACAACAAAACAAAAAAAAAAAACAAGTATTTCTATAACAAAACTCATGTGTAAAAAAATGTTAAAAATAGTATTTTTCCACATAAGGAACAAAATGGAAAGCTTTTATTAAACGTGAATTTTATTTGTGAATTTTTGAGATGAGGATTGATAAATTGATTTATTCAGACTGCTGTTCTCTAGTGTTTTACAA
The DNA here is from genome assembly GCF_053919585.1 of Euprymna scolopes. Lineage (NCBI taxonomy): Eukaryota > Metazoa > Mollusca > Cephalopoda > Sepiida > Sepiolidae > Euprymna > Euprymna scolopes. Next base: position 70,031,598 of record NC_136483.1, read on the forward strand.
AATTCACCTGAAGAAGGTCAGAGATTATATCAATCGAAATATTATGAGAATAATATCCAAGATGAGAATAGTAGTCCTCTCTGGGAAGGTATTGCTTGGAACACCTTTCCTGCCTTGACAGAGTGCAAAACCGATTTTGAAATCTAGTGAGCTCTGCCCCTTTCTCCTCTCTATTACTCTTTTTTCACAGAAAAGACATTGCTAATCTTTTCATATCATTATTTTGATCGCAGGTGTTTGGCTGCGTTTCAATCTATGCCCCCCTCCCCCATAAAACATTTGTAACAAAAACTCGTCTAGCTACAACCACTGTCAACAATAGTTTTCCTTTCTCTCTGTCTTTATGTAAAATTAGATGAAGCTTCCATGAGCAAAGTTTCTTTTCTAGAACTTCCGATTTATGAAAACACAATGCTGCAGGGCTGCTTCCCAGCTGACTACAACATGGTCGATTTCAAGTCCAATGTAGACAAATTCTTGTGGAGCTGCCTTTCTTAAATAATCAAATGCTGCTCAATCAACAGCATCATTAACAATCATCACTGTCCTGTTTCACCCTTCACTCATTTAACTTTTAATATTGAATGGCATTTGAGTTTTTATAAATGGCGATACCTTAGTAAAAGGAAATAACAATAATAGTTTCTAATTAGGGCTACAGGTCAAGATATTGCATCATAGAGAGGGAGTACATACTAATATCTAATGGATAAGCTGATCAAATCATTCTCTTTTATGTGGATTGCCAGAAAGAGAGAGTGATCATTTTGGGAATAGTTGCTCCATTCTCCTATGCGGAATGGATTGAGGATATTATGTATGCACTAAATATTTTAACCATTAAAAACGGGTAAAAGTTATAGCCTGTTGATTTAGAATGAATTCTTTATGTCAAAGTAAATACTAATCCTTATTAATCCCAAACTGTGCATCAAATGCTTAGTGTTACTGCCAAATCAGTCTATGAGTTTCGAAGAAAATTTTTAGATTAATTGTCATATCATGGTGACTAATCCCTATTAATCCCTAACTGTGCAAGGATACTATCTTATCATAACAACAGTCCATACAAAATTTCAGCAAGATCAGCCAGTAGTTTCCGATAAAAAGTGAGACGGACACACAGATAGACAGACAAACAGACTATAAGAAATCTATTATATAAATCTCACTTGTCTATTTAAATGTTTGTATGTCTGCCTAAAACTTTCGACAGAGGCGATGGATCTTTGCGAGATCAGTATTGTTTTGTAGCTCATCACTTCGGGCGACAAATATAAAAAAATTGGCTAAAAATATTAATTCTTTCACCCTCAACTGGGCACTTTTCTACAAGGAGGGGTCGCTTTTTTCGCTGATATTTTCGAAAGTCATCCCCTCTTTTCGATTGACTAGCCTTAATTTTAACGTTCGCCATTTCCGGTTTTGCGATGAACGCAATGGCAAAGACATCACGTTTTTTTCATATTCTTTTCTTCCTTCGTAGTACGGGTTCGAGCCTGTCTGTCTACTACAACATTTTTTTTTTTTTTTTTTTGCTCAACACTGGGCACCCGGGCTAGTATAATATAGATCCTAAAAAGATGAAAACAAAAAAATTGTACAATCACAAATGATTGTGTATGCTGTCTTTATTATTAACTTTTACAACCACTGTTAATAAGGAGATGACTGCAACCATAAAAAGTGAGAAAGAAACAGAGTTCGTTTACTCGTCACATAACTGCAGACGCAACTGCTAAAAACCGCCATCTTTGTTTTACAGTCAATAATTCACACAATAAGCAAGGGAGATCACTCTAAGAATTTAACAAACGACAAAACTCGTTTTATCAAAACAATACAAAGGGAGACAATTTAACAGATTTTATCCGTTGAGCAACAACAAGATTCGGGACAAGATCAAAGTGTAGTATCTGTTCTTCAGATGCTGCACTTCAATTTCTTGTTCTCTGTCAGTGGAGGAGAAATCCTTCACGACTGAGACAAGTTTTAATTTTGTTCCTTTTCTCCACGTTAAAAAACGACCCTGGTGTCTAACTCTGTCCCGTGGGGAGGCATTGTAAATAGGAACAACAAGATCAAAGTGTAGTATCTGTTCTTCAGATGCTGCACTTCAATTTCTTGTTCTCTGTCAGTGGAGGAGAAATCCTTCACGACTGAGACAATTTTTAATTTTGTTCCTTTTCTCCACGTTAAAAAACGACCCTGGTGCCTAACTCAGTCCCGTGGGGAGGCATTGTAAATAGGAACAATTTATCTATACTCTTATAATTTTTTTTTTTGTGTATTGATATTCATATCAAAATCCCTTTTTCCTATTTATTTAAAAAGAAAATACAACTTTCTTATATATGGATCATCTGAAAAAAAAAAAAAATCTAGCTAATTGGCATATTCTTTTAAATATTCATTTTAATTAATTCCCTATTAGTTTTTTCGGTTTTCTTCTTTTTTCTCATCTTTAGTTAACTATTATGTGTAATTATATTCATGCAGATATTCTACATGATTTATATTTGCGTAATAAAGTTATAGTAAACACAAACCTATTTCTATATATATACTTATGTATGCATATATATATTTGTTTAAAAAATTTTGCCTACCAAACTCCTCTGTCAGTTTTTTGGTCTATAGGCATGAAACTTAATATATAGGGTATTCCAACCAACGATGGATCTTCGCGAGATCAGTATTGTTTTGTAGCTCATCACTTGGCTAAAAATTTGCGAAACTTTATATTTGGGTTTTAGCTAGGGAAAATCGGTGCAAAAGTGTGAAAATTTAAAAAAAATGGAATTTGCCAGGTGAAGGTCGAATGACGGCATTACAAATATGCATGCGCAATGTAATAGCTATTGGTTCATGTTTTAATTTTTAGCCTTGCAGCACACGTTTTCATAGCTCACGCATTAACGTCAAAGGAAAAAGTAGATTGTAAGCTAATTTAAAAATGATAATTATAAAAAAATTTTAAAAATGATAATTATAAAAAAATTTTAAAAATGATAATTATAAAAAAATTTTAAAAATGATAATTATAAAAAAAATTTAAAATGATAATTATAAAAAAATTTTAAAAATGATAATTATAAAAAAATTTTAAAAATGATAATTATAAAAAAAATTTAAAAATGCTAATTATAAAAAAAAATTAAAAATGATAATTATAAAAAAAATTTAAAATGATAATTATAAAAAAAATTTAAAAATGATAATTATAAAAAAATTTTAAAAATGATAATTATAAAAAAATTTTAAAAATGATAATTATAAAAAAAAATAAAAATAAAAATTATAACCTCTAACACAACATAGACAGGCAATTAAGCTTATGTTGTATTAGATTAAAACCCATGATATGATTTTAGTTCTAAAAAATGTCTAAAACTTAATGCCTAAGCTTAAAGGGTTTTAAGAAGAAATCGAAATTCACGGAATCTCGCTTAATTAGTGATTAATGACTTAATTGGTGTCTATTTAAAAAATAAAGGTAAAAAATATATTTAAAATGATTTTTTTTTCAGAGCACTAACTAATAGACGAGGATAATAAATAATGAAAAGGATTTTTTGCTTCCCCTTTAAAGTAATCACTCCCTCCCCCTTGAGTCTAATGTACTTTACCGTTAATTTTTTGTCACGCTTTTACACAGTGATGTAAAGATTATTCTAAGATATTCTTCAACTCTATCGTTGCATTCATCTTGATGCCGTTCACACTTTCAAAGCAAGCTTTCTTGATTCCCTTGAACTTAGTCACATGAAGCAAGATTGGGTGAATAGGGTGGTTGTTCCAGCTTATTTGTTGTTCAATACCCACTGTACATTCATCACTGCTAGTAACTAAATAACCCGAAAGAGAAGAGGTTTAAATGTAATGTATCGCTTGAAGAAAGCTAAGATTGTTCCATTATGAAAATGTTCTTGACCAAAAACTAGCAAGAATGGTGAACTGCTGCTTTTAAGCCGTCAACACGAAGATTAGAACATGGCGTATATAAACTGAAATAATCATCTTTTTGAGTCTTATGAACTATGCTCTGTTTAAGGATGCTTCTGGGATGATCCTGAAACCAGTAAAACAGGTTACTGACCGCCTTGAGCTTAAAGAAAAGGAAGAGATCACAAGGATCCAGAACAGGAGAATAGGAAGGTTGTTTCAATACTGTAATGTTTTTTATTCATTGCTTGGTATTAACTGTTTCTCGTTGTTCATAGCTGCACAACTTGAAAAGGAAAGGTGAAAACAAAAGTATGTAAAAAAAAAAAAAAAAAAAAAAATGCAGAAAGCATTCAATCTAATGCAGTTCATACCACTGATTTTTTTTTTTTACATAGTAGTCGCCACTTATCAAGGCCCGAAGGCCACTCGAGGATAAGAGTTGAGTGTACAGTAGTCGACAAGATAATATTAGTACTTCTATAGTATTCCTCATCTTTCACCTCTCATTATACTTTGTCCCCAAGTGGCTCTTGGTTTGATAAATGGTGACCCCCCCCCCAAGAGTTAAAAAAAAAATATCCACACAAGACATGTTAGATGATAATGTAATTCACTAATCCTTTGTTGTCAATATCTCACACAGTGGCACAATTGTATTACTTTTGAGACTGACCTCATACACTATAAGTATCTTGTAGCTTAAACTAGCCGCAACAATTGTAAACAATTTCCCTTGTTCTCTGTCTGTCTAAAACTAAACAAAAATTCCATGAGCAAAGTTTCCGTCTGTGGAACACAATACCGCGGATTGCTTCCCAGTTTACTATAACATGATCGTTTAAAATTCTTGTTGAGCCGTCCTCTTAAATAATTAATCCTACCTAACCTCCACTACTACTGATCACGGTGTTGTCTAACTGTCCATCTGACACTCAATCACTCTTATCCTCGAATGATCTTTGGGCCTTTATCAGCAGTGACCTCCCCAACACCACACACACACACCTAGTAAAAAAAAAAAAAATCTAAATGCAACTCATCCCAAAGCAAATAAGTTTTAAAAAAATCTATTTGGGTGCCATCAACCAAAACTGAAATAAAAACTGTAGCATTCAAAGTTATTGTCGTTACCACTGTATGTATCAACGTGAAATGCGAACTGATTACAAATGAGTGTAAAAAAATGTATAACGATTTTTTTTTTCAGTTTTGACCCCTTTTTGCCCCTTAAAAACTGTTTTAACCCATAAAAGAATGGTTCATAAAAAAATCGAATCATATGAGGCCCCTTGTGCTGCTCTGTGACTTTTAGTTTCGGAAGAGATAAAGTTTGAAAATATGGAGACAGCAGACAGACAGACAGATATAGTGAGTTTTATAAATTAGACTAGTTTCATCTGTATCTTGTCATTGCCTGGAAAAACCGAGGAACCCAAGTAAGTCCTGTTCCCAACTTTGAACCGCATATTTTTTTAATGAAAAATTTAAATGTAAATCGTAGAAATACTTTAAAATCATATGTTGACAAAAGAGATGTATCCGTTTGAAATAGTTGAGTGGTCTTGGCTACATTATTTGAATAATAATTTAGTAAGTGACTTTACTGAAAGGAGTCTTTGTGGTCGGAGCTGGTATTCATTAGTGTGAGGCTTTTGGTGTACCTTAAAACATTTCAGTATTTACCTCTCTCCCATCATTGGGGATGTGACACAAAGTCGAAAGATGGGGAAATGGATCAGCGGCCCAAGAGAAGTAGCATTCTGACCCTGCAAAAATAAGTTTCAGTATCCCCGTCAACATTTTCCAGACAACAAGCAATAAACTTGATCCTCTCAAAAGTCCAGATGAAAGGCCTGGGAAGAAAAACTACTGAAATGGCCTAGTTTTTTGTCAGGCTGATTGCTGAACCTTTCAATGTCTCTCTCAGGTGGCTCTACCAGTCAGTATTTATGGCTTAACCAACCAATCATATTCTTGCATGGAGGAAGAACCCAGATGTACTCATATTCATCACATCAGGGTATACGTCAAGCATACGTATCGTGTGAACAAGTCTATTTTTACAAATGACGGTTAGTAAAAGCGCAGCTTCAATTCATAAGCAACTATGGATGAACACTGCTTTTACTGCATGCATAGCAATTCATCATTCAGTGAATTGTGAAAGAAATTAATATTAAATTACTTAAAGTGTTGATATGCCGTATTTTGGACAAAACAAACTAAATCCAAATGACTTGTCAACCCATTCCCACTTATTCTTACTCGTAATCAAATTATTATTAAAAAGCTGTTAAGACTCTGCTCGTGTCTTTCAAATCAGAGGCATGTCCCTTTTCTTTGACTCTGAAACTTTTTGGTCTTTCATATTTCTCAAATATTTCTTGGAGTTCATACATTAGATCCATTGCTCCTTCTGCTTCTCATAAACCCAGTTCTTGCTATCACTAAAGAGTTTTTCTCACACCTGAGGCTATTCTCTATCTCTACATATTTACTATCAGACCATGTATGGAGTATTGTTGTTATATTTGGGCTAGTGAATCTGTGTCCAATTTAAAGGTTCTTGAAAAATTGCAGAAATGTATCTACAATTTGATTGACCCCCCCTCTCACTTTCTTCTTCTGTACAACCTTTCTTTTTCACAGATGTAATGTTGCTAGTCTCAGTCTTTTCTATAAATACTATTACAGCATGTGTTCATCAGAATTGTCTGATATATTTCCTGCTATTTTTGTTCCAGCTCGTTTTACTCGTTAGTCGAGTAGTTTCCATCAATTTGCTATTTTGAGAATTCATTGTAATACAGTTTCCTATTCTAGTAGCTTCTTTTTTTACCCACGTTCACCTCTAACAAGGCACTTGGATGTAAGAGACTATTTGGGACCATGCCTAGGAAAGATTAACAAGATGTTGGTTTACATTACATTCAAACTTCTGTATATCAGTAGAGTCAAGGAAGTATGAAGCAGGAAGGGAATTTCAAAGTTTAGCTTTTCAAGGGAAGAAACTGTTAGAGTACAAAGTTTTCTGGTATTTAGGGACCTTAACAGTAAAGGGGTTTGATTTTGTTGCTAAGCGGGTTCTTCAGGAATATGTACGTTGAGGGGGCACAAGTGCAACGAGTTCATTAGAGCACATTCCATTAAAATACTTGTAAAACAGACACAGGGATGCAACACTGTGGCGATGGGACAGGGATTGGAGCTTAGTTGACAAAGCGGGACCTATTAGATTGAATACTCTTTTTTGAACCCTATCCAAGAGGGAGAGACTAGTGGTAGATCCACCAGCCCAGAACTGTAATCTTGTGGAAATCTCTTTTTGCTGATTGCTTTCCTCCTATGTATAGCCTTGGTCTTTTTATGACTAAGGTTAATAGACATCGCCTATCATTGCACCAATCGTTTTCCATTATTGTTGTCTCCTTACATCAAGTGGCTTCACGTCTTGTCTGGAGCAATTTTCATAAAAAAGATTAAAAGCAAACAATAATGATCATAAAATCACATTGTTGGTGACACTATATTCTATATTTATAAAAAAAAATGTTTGATTCTGACTAGTCAATCATATTTCACATGTTACAAAGAACAAATTAAAAATGGTGTCTACATTTCATAGGATCTTAGCAAAACCATAATGTTGTCACTAAGGGGTACTAGTTGGCTAACGATACACTACCTGAAAGTATTTAGTTCAAGCTCCTCAGCTTAACATTCACAGGTAACATGAATATAAAGCCATAGAGATTATTATTAAAACTGTGCTAGAAGATTACTCACACCTGAGAGTATCCTGTACCTATATAAGGCCACTATTCACCCATGCATGGAGTATTGCTCCCACATCTGGGCTGGTGCATCTGTCACTAGTCTTTTACTCTTAGACAGGGTTCAAAAAAGAGTCGCCAACCTAATAGTTCCTTCATGAACAACCAAATTCAACCTCTGTCCTATCACCAAAATTTTGCATCCCAGTACCTGTTTTACATATATTTTAATGGAATATGCTCTGACGAACTCAAAGCACTTATACCCCCTCAACATAAATATCCCTGACTAACATTACAAGCAGTAAAATTCCACCCCTACATCATAGAGATCCCTAAATGCTAGAAAACTTCCTGCTTAAATAGTTTCTTCCCTTGAGCTGCTAGACTTTGTAATTCTCAGACTGTACCAACATGCAGAAGTTCAAATGTAACGTTAACAATATCTCGTTGCTCAGATCCCTACATAGTATCCTTGCAGGTTTTGTTCCTAATTAGTAGCCCTTAACGTCAAAGTGGCACTATACCTTGTTTGGGGTAAAATAACAGAAAAAAAAAATGGTGTTATGGTCCAATCTAAGCTGAATAAATCCACGTAGAGGACGTCATGTGATTAGAATCCAATTACCCACTCAAGAATTAATTGGAATTTGGTCACATGAAATTCTCTGTTTCAAAATATAGTTTTCTCCAAGTTCATTTTCTTCAACCGTTTTTGGCTTTAGTTGAAATATGTATGCACATATGTAGTCAGAAATATTTGTGTAAATAAAAATTATCTATAATACAAATCTCATCTGCCTGTTTAAATGTATGTATGTATGTATGTATGTTTGTATGTCTTCCTAAAACTTTCGACAGAGACGACGGATTTTCACAAGATCAGTATTGTTTTAAAACTTGACCCTTCGAACGACAAATATTGAAAAATTGGCTAAAAACATTAATTTCTTCACCCTCAACTGGGCACTTTTCTACAAGGAGGTGTCGATTTTTTCGCTGATATTTTCGAAAGTCATCCTCTCTTTTCGATTGACTAGCCTTAATTTAAACCTTCGCCACTCCTGGTTTGGCGATAGATACAACAGCAAAGACGTCACTTTTTTTTTCCACGTTCTTTTTCTCCTTTGCGGTATGGGTTTGAGCCTGCCTGCCTACTACCACTGTTTTTTTTTTTTTAATTTTCAAATTTTTTTTGCTGAACACACACCTCCAAACACCCGAGCAATACCGGGCACCCAGGTTAGTACTATATATATAGTTAAATAAATTGTATCAGTAGAAAAAATAAATAAGAGAGCAAGCAATAAAAAAAAAAGTAAAATAAAAGTTTCTGCAAATTATTAACATCGTTCTTTAACTTTTGTCCAGTAGTTTATTTGGTTTGTTCCGTTTAATTTTTATATATAAAAAAAATCTTTTATGTAAAATCGGGCAACTTTGTATAATATTTAATGCATTACAGCCTAATGTTTATTTGATAAAAAAATTCATTGCTAATCATGCATTACTTTTTATGCAATACACATATTTATGTCTTTGTTGTTTTCGTTCCTTATATGAGGGGCGTTCCAAAAATAACGTCTCCTACATTTTTATTCTACCTGAATGGATCAGAGGGATTGCAAATTGCATTGTTATAATGACTGAAGTTATGCATTTATGACCTAAAAGTTTCATCTCTCTGTTGCAGATATTGACAGTGTGAGACTCTAAGAAAGCAACTCCTGTCATGGACGTGTGTCATAAGCAGAAATGTCTCATTGAATTCCTGGCAAAAGTGCATTGAGAATGGTGGTGACCATGTAGAAAAATAAATTCTGGAGAACAAAAGATCACTCATTTTAATGATACCACTCCAGTTTTTGTAGCTCTTTAACTTTTTGAGTTAAAAAAAAACATAGGATGCTTCACATTTGGTACGATTCTCATACTATGGCCGCTACTGCATAGGAATGTTGTTTCAAAAGTAAAGCCTCCTATACATTTATACAACAACCCAACAAAGTGTGGTGGTTTTGTGAGATACTGCTGGGGCACTCTGGGCCAGTGGTAATGATGCTTCGGCCCCGAAACCATGCCTGAACCCAAAGTCATCATCTAATTTACATCATCATATGATGTAATAGCAACAGTTATTGTACAAAATTTTTAATTTTATATATAATATAACACTAATATTACAAATGAAGCCAAATTTTGGCTGCATAAGCATGGCGTTGAAAACAAATGAGAAAGAAGCATTCTTTTGTTCGATGGCTTTTAGTGATGTGACCTAGATGAATTGAACCGAGTTGGTAAGATGTCTCATCTCCCTTGGTGTGAATGAGGTCAACCATGTGTGTAAAAAATCAAAAGTGTTGCTCGACACCAAATCATGACTCACAGATGAATCAAAACAACAAAGGCAACATGAATTAAAAATTAGCACAAATAAATGAAGATTTGCTTTTTCGCTAAGACATCAAAGTTTTGTGTTAGGTACACTCCTGGAACGAGTTTAATCGTGGGGAGTTTAGAGAAAGTAATAATAACTAAATACGGTAAAGTTATTCAACTTAATATGCTCTATCTCACCTTCAAATTATGTTTGATCCCAGTGCCTTTTTATTCCAACTTACCTGTGTGATGGTCAGCATTATCTGGTTATGTGTGCTGGTTTCTGCACTCTATGACTTTTCTTAACATATTGACTGTTTTCTTTTTTCTTACTTTTTTCACGTTTTTATTTTTTAGCTACTCCTACTTCTTTGGCAGCTTTCATATTCCACCGTCTACTACTACTACTACTACTACTACTACTACTACTACTACTATTACTACTACTACTACTACTACTACTACTAGCAGAACTCCATGGAGATTCCACAGTTGCTTATCTACTGTCTTTGCTTTTTTTCTCACTATTAAAATAATTGTCAGCTAAACATCCTTTTTAAATAAATAAAACGAATGTCACTTTCAAGTCGCCAATGACAGAATGACGTCTTATTCAATTTTGGAACAATTCTTGTTGAAATGATAAAAATTTTAATTTTTAACACACAGCGACACTATATATAGCTGAGTTACTTTTCTGCATTTTATTGTCGGCAGTCAGTTGATCTCATTTTATTTAATAACGTACTTATAAGGTAAATAACATGTTCAAACGAATGCAGATAGATATTATTATTAACGGGACCCGTGGAAATTCCACAGATGCATGCATCATTTGTTGTATATTGCTGCTCTACTTATGGGACTATATTTCTGAAATCGTTCTAAGAATTTGTAACTTATTTCCATTTTATGGACGTCTGGTGTAAATGCTGGCTCGCAGCATTATTGTACCATCTTGGGACAGGGCGCTCTGATCAATTTATTTACAAAAATGAAAAATACAGATTTTATATATAATCCCAGATTTCTTAGGGTTGGGGTAATGATGATTTATCTACTTGGTTTAAACTAAGTACACTCGCTACATTTCCTCATCTTAAACTAAGCTACATAAAATATCTGCAAAATTTAAAATTAATTTTATGGACAAAATATCTACAGCAATACCATGAGAAGTGATGGGCATGGAACAATTACATGAAACCAAAGATAAAGAAAGATAAAGAAAAATAAAGAAAGATAAAGAAAGATAAAGAAAGATAAAGAAAGATAAAGAAAGATAAAGGAAGATAAAGAAAGATAAAGAAAGATAAAGAAAGATAAAGAAAGATAAAGAAAAATAAAGAAAGATAAAGAAAAATAAAGAAAGATAAAGAAAGATAAAGAAAGATAAAGAAAGATAAAGAAAAATAAAGAAAGATAAAGAAAGATAAAGAAAGATAAAGAAAGATAAAGAAAGATAAAGAAAAATAAAGAAAGATAAAGAAAAATAAAGAAAGATAAAGAAAGATAAAGAAAGATAAAGAAAGATAAAGAAAGATAAAGAAACCAAATAAAATGATAAGGAGTTAACCTAATTCTATGTGTAGATCCTCCACCGTTTTCCAAACTGCATTGAATCCAAAAATAAGCAGATTTATCCCTAAATAGGAGTGTGATTTAAGCAAGCGATCAAGGAAATACGGATGGAATAAGAGAAAGAATGGCGTTCTCTAAAATAAGAAAATTTTTTTTGGTGAAGCCACATACAAAACAAACGAATGTAAGGAGCATAATTGGTGAAACACTATTAGCAAAAAATAAAATAAGGATAGAATTCACACAAAGTACTAGCAGCTAAAAGGCTATTTTAACGAGGTGGGTCGGTTCTTTTACTAGAGTTTTACTAGAACTGATACCACAGACACAATTTTCCAGCCAGAAGAGAAGCAAGATTCAGTAAAAGGCATCTGTTATAGAGTTTGGAGAGAGAACAGAGGTTAGCTCAACAGAGCTCAACAGAGCTCTTTCTTTATTATTATAGCAGGGATAAGATCTGATCTACATGCTCTAGAAGTGTCAAGGTTTCTGTTATGATATCCAGCAGATGAGAAAACGTGATGATCTCAAGTTCTTTAAATGCTCCTTCTTAAATGTTGAAATAAAAGAACATTTTTTTTTTATAAAAAACAGGCGTTGTTTGTTAATGACTACAACGACTACAAATGTTCAATTCCAGCACAACAGTCCAAACCCAGATAATTCTATGAAGAGAATTAATTATTTGGCAACAGACGTCATATAAATCTGTTTATCTAAAGAGGATGTAACTATCGTTTTACTGTGTTTAGCCCCTGGGGAGTTGGTATGCCGTGCCAGGATGTAACAGCCCTTAAAATGACATTCTCATGACGCAGACAAACTAAGTCACTCCCTTCGATAAACGATCCTATTACAAATTTGGATTCAGGAATTGTTATTTTTGTAGAATTCAGTTTTCATTAAAAGAATTAAAAATTTCTTAAAAGGTTAGAATCAACAATTTTGTGTAATATATATAATATATATCTGGGAATTTATCTCCAAACCGCTTGTATTGGTCTGTGACATAATACCATCAATGTAGACCCCACGATATTATCATACCATCTTTGGACAAAAAAGATATTACACTTTGATACATGTCTGAAGGTGAAAAAGTGTGTTTTAGTTCAAGTTGCAAGTTTAACATAACAGCGACATCAGATGAAATTAAAAAAAAATGCTGGGACGATCCCATTTTTTAAAAAACAAAGTTGATTGGTTATAAAAGTACTATACACATGAAATTTTCTTAGGTCATTATTATATAGATTTTGATTATTTTCGTTCTTTCAAGTGCTGATGGCCGACTTTTTCCCCTCCTCCCGCTTCTCTATTATTATAAAATATCATAATCGGCAACTGGTGATCGTCCCATTCACCTTATCTGAAACTGATAAGTTAGCTCTCTTAAAAGACCAAAAAGTGTTTTTGATCAGATGAGCTTTCATTTTTTGCACTTCCTAAATTCTTATATATGACGTAATCCAAAAGTTAACATAGACAAAAAAAAAAAGAAGAAAAAAGTCAATTTGTAGTCATGGACATACAATAATGTTTCACTGTATCACAACTCATCACTGCCGCTAGACTAGCACCTCTCCCAAGCCGAGGATCGAACCTAGAAACATCGCGTTGACAGTTGGCAGTTCTACCCATCGTGCCCACAAATAACCTCGACAAATGTCTGTTTTAAACAAACATTCGTCCACCACTTTTATAGTGTGTGTATATATATATATATATATATATATATATGTGTGTATATATATTTGTCTAGCCACACTGAAGAGCTGTGATACAAAAAAACAGTCTGTTTGTGGATGACTATAAATGCTCCCTATCTTGGATTGTGCATATTGGAGAGTGAAATAAATTGTCACTAGCGTATAATGCAATACTCTTTGTGTAAACAAATTGATCTTAGGCGTTTGGACAATGTTTAATCATTGTAATTTCACATATCCATCTCAGCAACAGTCAAGTAACGTAATAGTTAGAAGCGCTGACTGTTGACTAGGCGGTCGAGTTTCAATCCTGAATTGAATTAGTTGCTAGTTTAGCAGCACTGATGAGCTGTGATACAGCAAAACAGTCTGTCTATGGATGACTATATATATCTATATCTATATATATATGTAAAAGAGTGTAGACATCAACAGTTGTGTTTATTTTTAGCCTTTTATCATATTTTTATTTTAAAATATTTTTATAACGCGTTTCAAGCTTTGGTTCGCTTTCTTCAGATATTTTTGTGAAAAGTTTTTTTTTTAAATGGGAGTTTGAAATGTTATTTTTACATCTGCTGATACTAAATGTGTTTTTCAGAGTGATGTGGTCTGAGACATTCTGTCTCCAATAGTAAGTGTTGGTAACTTGGTAGTGTCCGGTCAGAGTTAATTTCAAAGAGGGGGCTTTTGGTCCATTTGTTGAAGGTTTTTATGTTTTTTTTATGACTTTCTTTCCCCATGTATAGCAGACATTCACACACAATCACACACACATACATATACATACATGTACATATACACATGCACACGCATACACATATACACACGCACATACATAGAAATATATGTAGGAGCATACATATATACATACCCACCTACACACTCACACACGTACTCACAGACATCCACCCACTAGTATATCACACACAAATTGGTTATTTTTTATTTATTTTTTTTCCAATCAAAACACGCATGCATACATGTACTTAATCATTCAAATATAAGTACATGCACACACACACACACACACACACACACACACACACACACACACACACACACACGTAAGATGGAAAATAGGTAGGAGAACATATATACACACACACATATATATCATGATTCTTTGGGAGTACAGAATTTAAATATTGCAATCATTAAGGAAATACTTTTATAATTCATGATTGTGATATATATATATATATATATATTATCTTCATTTTTCTCAAAATACTTTTTCATTCCATATAAAACTTCTCCAACAGTTTTTGAGGAACATACATCTGTCTCTGAGGAGTTGTTTAGTGGTTTCCCAATATTCAATGAAACACGTTTAAGGCATACTTCATAAAAAAACAACAACAACAAACGATAGAACCTTATGAGTGTGAATTAAATACATGTACTGTTTTTGGAATAACTAATACAAGCCCAGAAATGGAAATTTCTCTTTCATTAAGCTTAAGATTTGTTACAATTCTAAATATTTTTTATAGTATATATACCTCAATGGTGTATATTTTCTTATAATCGTAAGTTTATATATAACGTGATGTGTGGCATAGTTGGTTGGTTGCTTTTGTTTTACGATATATCATCCCTTTTCAGGTTATTTAATGCCGAATTCAGTTATTTTGAAGAAAATTTTTCAATAGAATATATATATTTTTTCAAGTCGGTTTCTATTTAACCCTTAGTTGGGACCCTAACAGGTACTATCACTCCTGGTCAGAATGGACCTGGGAGCAATGGCAATTAAAGGGTGGCTTCACACTCCCCAAGGCCCGCAAGTTGGGGCCTCACCATCGGATATAGTTTAAGGTCATATTCAGGACCTGTGGCATTTTGGACAATAATAGCGTTTTGAATATTGCCAATACCAATAATTAATATATATTGTCTATAAAGTTACGTTTTAGCAAAGCAAATGAAAAATATACACAGGTGTGCATCTATATAAAAATGCTAATAAATGAAACACTGAAATAATAGCAGGGTCACCAATTAGCAAGTACTAACTAAAACATAAATTGAGTTTTGTAATTGAAAAATTAAGTAAAACGAAATTTTATAAGAAAACATTTTTATATCTAAAATTTTATTAGAAATTATTTTCAATCAGTAAGTGTATAACATAGTATGGACGCACATATGGCAGCTGCAAGCAATTGACCGAGCCGTGTGCAAGATGACGTCACACCAAGAAAAAAGGAAAAATATTATAAAAAGTATGTGCGCACAGACCAATAATCATGTTAGAGACACGTGCGTGACGTTACAGCTGAGACGAGAACGCATGCGTAACTGGAGAAGGAGGAATAACAATTGTTCATTAAAACATGAAACAGACAGTTGAATTTCTTTCCTCTTCCTTTCTTATGTCCCTTGTGATGGGGCCTACAACATGCCAGGTCCCTAAATATTAACAACTAGCTTACAAGTGTTTATTTTCACAAATTCGTATTTGGTAAAGGAAGTTTAACATGTAGCCACAAAGCTTAGAAATGTGTTCATAGTGTGAATAATATACATATGTAAGTAATATATGTATGTGAGTATTTGGCAGCGTGGCATTGTGTATGTATATTAGTTTATGTTGCTCTCATTAGTGCATGCATAATGGTGCACAAGGTGCTGGAGCATAGGCAAGGGGGTGGAAGTTGTTGAGCTTATGTTCTTGGGTTCTTTGGTGTATTGTCTGGATAAATCTAATTTTATTGACCATTTTATGTTTGGTTAATTTAAGAGTCTTCTATAAATTGAAGCTTCAGTTCTCAGTACGGGCGATACTGAGAATATAATTAAGTATTACTTCAACCGTTTACCAGGGCATGACTGACAGAACGAGAAGAATCTACGTATGTTGATTAAATAAAGGATTCAATTAAAAATTATGTAAAGATTATTACGTTTGACATAAAGATTACCGAGTTTGACAAGATGTACTAGAGAAGGTCGGAGGTTACACCAGCCAAGACTTTGTGCGAATAACATCTGAGAACAGTAGTTCGAATAATCCAAATAATATAAAAGATATCCACAATAATATTTTTCCACTTGAAAACTGAAAAAAATACAATAAGTTCGAAAATTACAATTTTATTTTATTTATTTCCCCTGTACAAGGTTAGACACAATGGCAAGTGTGGGTTTGATGAAAATGTTTCTGTGGAATGAATTGGATTCGAACTTGGTACAGTCAGTTAGCCACCATCACTTGAATAAAAAATATAATGCAAATGAAACTATACATAATAATCTTCACTCTGGTAACAAATAACACCCATAAAAATCATTCTTTAGATTAATTCTACTTCCTGTTTATTGGCATAAAAACACAAATCAATTGGTTTATTAAAATTTCGTATAATTTCGTTGGCTGCTTGTCCTAAAATAAACCAATAATCTTTTCATATGTTACAAATGAAAAATGATCTTCAGTTTTGATGTAGGAAAAAGACTGGCATGTATGAGGTGCAAAATTAGAAGTCAAAGCGTGGTTTCCTTCTGGCATTGCATTAGAACCTGTCCAGACGTACCTGGCACAACATTTCGTTGTTACATGGTTACATACTTTTTTTTTTTTTTTTTTTACACAGTGGTCACCACTTATAAAGGCCCGGAAGCCACTCAGGGATAAGGGTTATTGCAAGTACATTATGTTAGTGTGGAGATTTGGTGGAGTGTTTACTTAAGGGGGTGGTTCATTAGGAATTTGTAAACGTTGGACTTGAAGACATCCAAATTGTAGTCAGGTGGGAAGCAGGCAGACGGAACAGAGTTCCACAGGCGTGCACTTCTAAGAAAGAAGCTTTGTTCATGGAATCCACGTTTTGATTTAGGCACAGATAAAGAGTGGGGGAAATTTTTCACAGTGGATTCGGCTAGACAGGTGTTTTTCGTAAAAGATTGGCGAGGTGGGACAAGAGATTGGAGTTCAGACGAGCACCTGCCATGGAAATGACGATAAAACAAGGATAGGCTCGCAACGTCTCTTCTGTGGGAGAGAGGTTGCAGGGTAGAGAAAAGGGCATCCCCCACTAAGCCACAAAGTCTATTTTGTACTCTGTCAAGGCAGGATAGGCTGTTTTTAGCAGCTCCTGCCCAGATATGGCAGCAGTATTCCATCCTTGGACGTACTTGGCTTTTATATAGATAGAGAATTGCATCAGTAGTGAGATATCTTCTGAAGCGGTAGAAGGATCCCACCATCTTTCCAGCGACCTTGGCAACAGACTTGATGTACGTGTTCCATTTCAGATCAGGAGTAAAGGTCAAACCCAGAAGCTTGTCAAAACACTGGGTGTTAAGACACTTGTAGTCTGTCTAAACTGTACGAACGAACTGACTAAACCAAGATGGCCGACTCCTATTTATATCACCACAAGCAAGGGAGGTAACCCTGTAACTGAAGCAAGGGAGGTAACCAATGTCTACATTAACATTGCTGCTGTCCTCAAGTGAATAATTTATTTCAGATTTAACAAGTCCCTTAGAAGCTCAGACGAAGCTCCTGCCTTGGTCAAACAATCAGAGACCTGATCACAACCCTTGATCCATTCTATCTGTATCTCTCCTCTACTCTTCATTTCCTTCAGCCTTGCTACATCTATTCTCAATCGTTGATCGCTTACCAGATTGTTGGAATTCAATGTCTCCACAAGTGATGCATTATCTGTCTTGCAGAGAACGTCTGGCAATTTAGATAACTGAAATACCTCTTGTATCATAACCGCAGTCAAAACACCAGCATCAGCTCCCTCATTCAGAGCAAGAGTCTCTGAGGCCAATGGGCTTTTTGTCACTCTGTCCAATTTCTTTGACGCCCAACACATGGGGGCCATTTTGTCAGTACTTCCTCCAATAAAGACAACAAAACCACCCTGTGAAGATCCATCTTCCAGACTGGCATAAGAGGCATCAGTATAACACAAAATGTGTAAATCTGAGGGCTTTCCCAATTTTGGAAATGTTATAGAACCCTTCTTGGATTTCAATTTTGATAAGGCTTTATTCGCCTCAAATAAGGCTTTTACTTTGGGATGCTTTCCAGTGTTGCTCATTTTACACACATCAAAAGCTATATCAGGGCGTGTTTGAGTTGAAACCCACATCATCTGACCTGCAAGTCTCTTCAACTCATGCTTTTCTTCTTCATTCAGTTCATCATTTTTCCTCAGTATCCTCCCTTTGCTTATTTCTATTGGAGATATGGAAGATACATATAGATCTTGTTCTACAGTGATCCCATTTTCCTGTTGATTAACATTCAGTCCAACATATTTGAATGTTCCACTTTCATGAGATCCCACCTTAAATTTTTCTTTCAATGTTGCAATCACATCCCTTTCAAACTCTGTGTTTCCACAGAAAACAAAATCATCTACGTGCATAGCAAGAATTCCAGTCAAATTTCCTTTAATATCATGCCACAAAAACAATGCATTATCATAAGCACTTGCTACTCCTTTTAATTCAATCAAAGCCTGAGTAACTCTCTTGTACCATGCCCGTGGAGCATCATTCAATCCATAGATGCATCTTTTTAATTTCCACACTTGAGATTTAGGACAAACATCAGATGGTGGCCTCAGGTACACATCTCTCTCTAAAATACCACCTTGCAAAAAGGCTGAGGTAAAATCTATGGTCTGCAGCATCCAATTCTTTATTGATGCGGTTAGCATGACCATTCGCATAGCTTCACGGCTACATGTTGGGGAATCCGTTTTCAGATTACTATTTTCTTCATAGCCTCGTGCTACAAGGTGAGCTTTCATTGTTTTCTGATTATCCTTGAATTTTTCAGTAATCACCCATCTTGTGGATATTGTTTTTTGACCTGTGTATGGCACACATTCAAATACTTCATAGGTGTTCATGTTTTTTATTTCTTTATGCTTGGCATCCATTACAGCTTTCGACTGCTCTTGTTCAGCGGTGAGCAGGACTACATTTTCCTGTTCAGTATATTGGGGCACTTCTCTCCAATGATCAATATGATTCCAGTTGATACAAACTTGATCCTCGTTTTCATCCTCAGGTTCTATATTGATCCAATGACTATATTTGCCAGTTGATTTAGGCTGTACTAACATAACCTTTCCTTTCTTCCACTCCCCACTTCCATTTATTTTATAAGTTATGGTCTTATTTCGGCCAGGTTTTTCAGTCTTATCTCTTAAACTGGTAGAACTATCAACAACTTCTTCTCTGTCTATATCTTCACTTTCTACCACTTGATTCTGCAACTCCTCCTCCTCAACTGTAAGGTATTCATTCTTCCTTTCTGTAGTGTTTCCCAGCATTTCAGCTTTTTTTGTTCTTTTTTCGTTGTTTTTATTCACTTTCATCAATTGGCACGGATGCATCCTATAAAATGCTCCGCCATGTCTGATTAAGACAAACTGGCCTTCTCTGCCTAACACTTTTGCTGGACCACGCCATCCTTTAAAACCCTGCCTCCGATAATAGATTTGGTCTCCGGTAGCATAATCTTCATCAGCATAAGTTCTGACATTAGACCTGAGAGCTCTCCTAATTCTCTCACTGGACTCAGCTTCCAAAAAGTTTCTCCTTGCACTATGGAGAGCATTTAAATTTTTTCTCACCATGTCACTTGTAGTAGAGGACTCCATAGCAGGTAACTGGTCTGTCAGAATTGAGGGTGTATTTACATTGAAACCGAATACAAGTTCATTTGGACTGTGTCCAGAGTAATTGAGGAGGGCATTTTTTGCACAAATAGCCCATGCCAAGGCAATTTCAGGTTCACACTTCTCATCGTCAATTGTTTTTTTCATTGCCTCAGCAACTATCAAATTATGACGTTTTACAGTACCGTTGCTGAATGGACTTTCTGCGGCAGTAGTACAGGTCTCTATGTTGAGTTTTTCATTCATCTGTCTATAGTGTTCGTTGTTGAATTCACCCCCATTATCACTCAGAAAACGAACAGGAGATCCGAAATAGGTAATCCACATCATAAAGATGTTTTTGATGATCTCCTCCTTCTTCTTTGTTTTGATCAATGTTGCCGCTGAATACCTGGTAGCGGCATCAATGAGATGTAGTATCCACACCTCATTGTGGATGAACTCTTTCAAATCCATGCAAACTGTGTGATTAAATCTATTGCCAAGAGGCAATCCCACAACCGGTCGCAGTGGAGCTTTTTTAAATCTAAGGCAAATTTGACAGTTTTCACAAACCTCCTCAATCGCCTTTATAAATTCCTTGTCATTGAATTTGCCACTTTTTTTAACCAAGGAAACAAGTTTTTCCTTCGAGGCATGAGCAAACTGTCGATGAAGTTTTTTTGCTTTTTTTTTTTTTCTGTGAAAGAACACTGACCAAAATTCTGAACATGTAATACAATGTTCTTAGTACCACTATGATCCAACAACTTATTTGTTAAGGGGAGACAATAGTGCCCTGAAGTTGTGGTCTTTAGTTCAATACATTTATCAAAAATCCAGCACATATCTTTCCGGAAATCTAGCACTATTCCTGCTGTCTTCATTGATTTGTGACTTAATAGAAGAGGCAAGTCGTTTTTCACAATATCTGCTTCGATATAAACTCTTATACCTCCGAGTGTAACCGGAAATTTAGCAACTTTAATTGCTGTGACAGCCACTCCATCACCAAAACAAAAACTCCGGTCTGAGTTCGTATACTTCACTAGTTGCAGGTCACTTTCATTTAAAGTATCCAAATAAACATCAAGCCACACTTCGCCAGCCAGTGTGCGAGTACAAGCAGAATCCAAGACTGCCATTCCAAATGTTTCCTTTACAAGATTTGAAATTTTTTCATTTGTACTGTTCAAATAAATATTTTCTTGAATGAACAACGTAATGTGTATTTGTTCTGTCGCTTCCGTAAACCTGGGCGTATTTCTAGGACACTCTCTAATTAGATGGTTCAGAGACTGACATTTGTAACACAACAACACGTTTCCACTTCGGTCACATGGATTAGATTGTCCTCGACGAAAACGCCTTTTGTTGTTACCCGGTTTAGAATAATTATAGTTGACGATTTCGGGCTCTGATTTCACTGCCGGTACATTTTCATCACGATAAATGTCACCAAATACTTTCTTTATCGATTCCTTCATGTTTTGATACGTCAAAACAGAACACGTTGTCCGCGCTAATTTTTCGTTCTCTTCCGATATGTTAACCGCGTTCAAAACAAGAAAAGCTTGCACTCCTTCCGGTAGAATAATGTGGAATTTTTTTAATCTTTGGTACAAAAACTCATAACGAACAAGAAAGTCATTTATACTGGTACCTGACGATCTTTTATAAGTGTAAAATTCCTTAAAAGTCATGTAAGCGCGCGTGTGTTCATCCTTTAAATATATGTCATCCAGTTTCTTTATTAAGATCTTCAAGCCATCTCGTCCGCCGATGTCACTTGTTGGCAATTCACGGACACATTCTCTAATATTCGGTGGTAGCGTCAAAAACACTGCTGGCCCTTTTTTTTCCTCAGAAAGATCCGTGAACAACGACCACATTTCAACATCTTGTTTCCAGTTCTCGTAAACATCCTCCCCCTCCAACAATGGAGGTTGTTTGTTCGAAGTTGCCATATCCGATATCCGATCTGTCTAGTGCTACAGACAAGCTGTACAAAAAAAAAAAATTTTTTTTTTTTTTTTTTCGTTTTGTCGCACACAGAGGGATATCTCTGCTACCATTTGTTAAGACACTTGTAGTCTGTCTAAACTGTACGAACGAACTGACTAAACCAAGATGGCCGACTCCTATTTATATCACCACAAGCAAGGGAGGTAACCATGTAACTGAAGCAAGGGAGGTAACCAATGTCTACATTAACACTGGGCCTCTCCCAGACGAGAGCCATCCATCCCAATTGATGCCAGATGGGGATCAGAGTGTTGATGATGTAAGGATAGGAGTTTGGTTTTAGATGCATTAAAGGTAACCAGCCACGTCTTCCCCCACTGAACCACACGCTCGAGATCAGAGGAGAGAGAATTGGAGAGAACTTTGTCATTTACAGCCTTTGATGTGTTGCCATTTCTCTCTCCTCTGATCTTGAGCACGTAGTACAATGGGGTAAGGAGTGGCTGGTTACTTTTAATGCATCTAAAACCAAGCTTCTCTCTTTACATCATCAACATCCTGATCCCCACCTGGCATCAATTGAAATGAATGGCTCTCGTCTTGAGGAGGCCTCAAGTTTTGACAAGCTTCTGGGCTTGACCATTACTCCTGATCTTAAATGGAACACGTACATCAAATCTGTTGCCAAGGCCGCTGGAAAAATGGTGGGATCTTTCTATCGATCCGGTAGATATCTCACTGCTGATGCTATTCTCTATCTATATAAGAGCCAGGTACGTCCAAGTATGGAATACTGTTGCCACATCTGGGCAGGAGCTGCTAGAAAGGACTTGTCCTGCCTTGATAGAGTTCAAAATAGACTTCGTAGCCTCGTAGGAGATGTCCTTTTCTCTCCCTTGCAACCTCTATCTCACAGAAGAGATGCTGCGAGTCTGTCTCTGATTTATCGTTATTTTCATGGAAAGTGTTCGACTGAGCTTCAATCTATGGTCACCCCTCGCCAAACTTTCACAAGAAACACTCGTCTAGCTATAAACACTATCAATAATTCCCCCCACTCTTTATCTGTGCCTAAACCTAAATGTAGATTCCATGAACAAAGCTTCTTTGTTAGAACTGAACGCCTGTGGAATTGTCTTCCGTTTTCCTGCTTTCCGGCTGACTACAATATGGTTGTGTTCAAGTCTAATGTAAATAAGTTCTTGATGAGCCGTTCCATATAAGTTATCAAATTTAACAAATTTTCATTACTAATGATTATTATATTGTCCAATTTCTACTGTACACACTTTAACCCTTATCCTTGAGTGGCCTCTTGGCCTTGATAATGTGTTGATGCCTATGAAAAAAAAAAAAGAAAAAGTCCAATGTGAACAAGTTCTAATTGAATCGTCCCCCTAAGTAATCCAAGTTACAAAATTCCCACTGTTTACTATGCTAAAATCACAATGACTAATGTATACCAATTAACCCTTATCCTCGAGTGGCCTCTGGGCCTTGATAAGTGGTGACACCCTTGTAAAAAAAAAAAAAAAAGAAGATGGTCGTGTCATCAGCATAGATGTCAACGAATGATTTAAGTATGTGTTTAGGGAGGTCATTGATGTAGATCAGGAAGAGAGTTGGGCCCAAGATTGACCCCTGAGGGACTCCAGCATTAATACTACAGGCCTCTGATTTTTGTCCATCGACCACTACTCTTATGAGCCTATCGGAGAGAAATGATTTAATGATTGAGAAAACATTTCCGTTATACCGTAGCTGGAAATCTTGTGAAGTAGGCCCTTATGCCATACCTTATCGAAGGCCTGTGATATGTCAAGAGCAATTGCCCTAGAAAGGAAGCCTTTGTCAAGAGATTCACTAATCCTGTGAGATATAACCGTCAGCACATCTGTGGTAGATCTTGCAGAGCGGAAACCATATTGTGTGTCACTAAGAAGGTTGTTTCTGCTGAGGTGGTTGACTATTTCTCTATTTAATATGGATTCCAGCAACTTACTCATAACACACAGGAGACTTATTGGTCTGTACTGAGAGGGAGATGACTTATCACCTAAATTCTTAAATGCAGGGCAAACTGATGAGGTCTTCCAGGGAGTCGGAAAGCACTTCTCCTTAAGGCAGCGCTTAAACAGTTTCGTAAGTATGGGAGCAAGTTCTGGTTGAAGCTTTTTTAACACTATAATTGGGATGTCGTCAGGGCCAGTTGCTTTACTGGAATCAAGGTTCTTGATTAGCTTGGCGACCTCATGCACGGATATTTGTATGTTACCTAGCGTGTTCTGTGTTATAGGAGGAAATATGGGGAGTTGATGGCCTTCGTCGCATAGGGTAGAATTAGCTGCAAAGTTCTTTGCAAATAGTTTGGCCTTGTCTGATGCTGACGAGATGACCTCTGGTCCATTGATAATGGTTGGGATAGAACGCACACTTCTGTTCAGGATCCTATTTGTTATTTGCCAAAATTGGTGGGAACAAAGCCGCTGATCAGCTACCTTGGATTTAACAGATTCGGCATATAGCTCTCTTGCATTTTTTATTACTCTTTTACAGTGGTTGCTGGCAGTCCTGACAGCAGCTTTAGTCTCAGTGCATCTATTACGTTGGTAGCTATGGAAAAAGTGATTTCTGTGCGCGATAGCAGCAGCACATTCTGGGGAGAACCATGGCTGGCTGTTAGGTTTTAGTTGGAATTTTTTAGATGGTATGAATTGGTCTATGCCTACAATTAACCATTCGGTCAGATCTGATACTATAGAGGACACTTCCTTTTTAAACATGGAGTGCAGAGGTAAATCAGATATGAATGTATGGAAGCTATCCCAGTCAGCCATAGAGTATTGATATACAGTACGGCGGAGGGATACATACTGTTGATACATTGTCGTCAGAATGGGCAGTTCAGATGGGACTCTGAGACAGCTAGTCTTTTTAGGATGCCACTTTCTCTACGCAAAGTAAATTGCCTTTTGTTTTACACGTCCAACCATACTCACTGTTTACCCTGGCAACACGTGTGTTTTTCAGTTGTATTTAGGAATTTATGACGTGGACTTTTTATGTCAGAATGAAGTTTGTGAATGTATGCCTCCTTTTATACATATTGTACTTTATCCCTGTTACTCTTGTCTTTGATAAACATCCAGCGAGAAAGTAAATGTACGTCTATACATACAATTATATATTTTTTTAATAGTTACTTATAAACCATATAAAGTTATATTTTCCGATAATATTATTAGTGGTTGATAAAAGTAGAATGTCATAATGATAAAAAACAAATTATACTGAATGGTGACACAATTACAATTGTATTTAGATCACGGATATCAAGTACAGTTTAAGGCGATTGCAAATGTACAGCCATTGAACACACACATACACTATTATCTCTACAATTTTATTAATGCAACTTTTTTGTGTGTGTGGGTGCGTGAGATCGTTCATTATAGACTCCGAAACGGCTGAACAGATTTTCTTTAAAATTTACAGAACTTTAATGTATAAGTCTGGGTGTGACCGTAGTTATGTTTTGTCTCAGAATACCCCCAATAATTACCGATAATCGATAATCAAAACCGTTATTTTAATTCATCTATCATCGGTAAAGCCATTTTTTCTATGTCGTCGCTTAGCAACAATGATAGAACAACGGCTGTGAAAATTCTACTGTAGGTAAGTTGATAATGTGTTTTTTTTTGTTTTTTTTTTTTGCATAACGCGGTCTGTAGGTTTAAACTCTGCACGTAAATTTCTTATTTTTTTTTCATTAGCTGCAAAGAATTATATAAGACTTGAAAATTTACGTTTTTTTAAATATATATATATCTGTGTGTGTGACATAATCGCCTAGCTATAGAAAAATAGACCAAGAATTCATGGGCTACAGTGAATAGCGAATCAACCCTATTTAGTCAGAGATTGAATCCAGGAGACTATTCTATATCCAACGACGTATAACTTTAAACCATTTTTATTTACGTTTTATACATATTGTTGGTTGGTTGAGGTTCTCATGTACCATGGGTGAGAACTTCTACAGGAGAACCCCGGGATACGTTGGTCCTATGATACAGTTTTTTCAGGTTACATTGTGGAATACGATGTTTTTCCGGGCTCTGGTTATGGTATTTGCCCCACCTTACGGTGTTACTGTATTGTATTTTGTTACTAATTTTAATGCCGTATCATGGGGTTATACTGCAATTGTTTTCAGCTTCGCTAAATCCTAAATCTAGATACAGATGGAATTATTATTGTTAAAACCAGTCGTACTAGCAGGTTGATATCAAGGGTTTATGTTAATAATGACCTCCAGCACTCCATGTACCTTAGTATAAAGGGCGCGACTCAGCCAAAAATCAGAAGAAGAGAATAAAGAAAAATAGATGGAGGAGAGAATGAGCCAGAGGCTCGAAGCATTTAATTGGGATCACCTCCTGAAGGATACCTAGTGCGTCAGAATTGTCCAGCCGAGTAACTAATCCCTATCAAAATCGAATCGCGATTTGTGTGCTAGAGAGAAACTTTTCTCTTGTTAAGATTTAAAAAAAAGAAATCGCTTACAGAAATGAAGCTGACGGCCCAAACCGCAACTTATATGCGAGAACACGAACGTTACTGCATGCGAACAGTACAGTCTTACTCTATCTTTTTTTTTTATCCCCATCCCTCCTAATAGCAACAGCAGAAACTGCTACTAAAAAGACCGTTAGAACGCCGACATACGACCCCAAAAGAAAGAGTCAAATAATGTGTGAATTTTTGAGCATAACTTCTATTATTATACTCAAATATTTTTGGAAAATTGTCCTTATGTAAATTTCTTCAGAGTTATAAAAATACATTTTCTTTGCATACATTAATCGCTGGTCGTTGTGATTTTTTTTAACGTTTGAAAGGACAGTTTATTTCACAGCAACGGGCCTGAACTGACCAACTCAGAAGTTATCACTCTTTTGTACCATAGAGGCGCCACGAGACAACATGGAGGTCCATCAACTTTTTTATATACAGCAGAGACATGCTGCCAAACCAAAGGAAAGTTGATCCACTCTTTTGTACAGCACAGACACGCCGTGTGACACTAGACCCTGACAAGATTTCACTCGGAATTGTCCGAGTTGTGAACTTTGAGTTTTATTAGGACTCGGCGACTCGTGGGAATTGCCAAGAACTTGATAACTATCTGTTTGACCTCATATGATATATATATATATATATATGTATATATATATATATATATATATATATATATATATACATACACATATATATAAAACATATCCAAGCCGCGGCCTTTCTCATATATATATATATATATATATATATATATATATATATATATATATATATATATATATATATATATATATATATATATAAAATTATGTCTATCTGTTCCATTTTAGTTTTCCTCGTCTAACCCAGACTGAAACCCATACAAATTATGATAAACTATCATACCATAAGGAAAGTATATAGCAAGCACAAACAAGAACTAACTTCTCCCCATTCTGATATTTCAAACTAAAAGCTGATCCTTGGCTTTAGAGTCAATCAAACAAGGAAGATAATTCTATCCTTTAAACTATACACGAAACAGACTTTTAATTGTACGATACTTGATTATTTTCTCTTTATTTTTTATGGGAAGACGAACATTAAAACAAAATGTCTCATAAGATTATCTCATATGTATTATAATGAATGTTTTATTTTAGCCAGATAAGACACAAAATGTCACGCTGCCAAATACTCACATACATATATTATTTACACACGCGTATTCAAGCTATGAACAATTCTAAACCTTGTTAATACTAAGCCAACTTTCTCCAATAAACACGTGTTTGCATAAATGATTGAAAATCACTTTTATGTTCTTATCACTCGTATAACGATATTTCGTTATAAAATTTAGTTTCCTTTATTCATTTACAATACTGTTTATGTTCTTAGCACTTGCTACTTGGTGACCATTGTATTCTCTTAATGTTTTTTTTTTACATTTCATATGCATGTCTGTATAGATATATCCTTCATTTTCTTCCTTCGGTAAAACATCACTTTTCATATGCAAATTATATTAAATATCGATGTGGTTCTCGGTTAAACCTCAAACGCTATAATCGTCCAAAATGGCTTCTACTTAAGCCAGAAACTACGCCACTAAACTTATATGTAAATAATCCAACGCTGTATCTTTTACATTGAACACCAACGAAAAACCAATCCTCTTCCCAATTAAAATGGTAATGGATGGGAGAATGCCATCCCCGAGACCCCCCTCAAAAAAAAAAAAAAAAAAAAAAAAAGCTCCATTCTTATATAGTCACAATTGCTTGTGCCAGTATTTTCTGTATCGTTTTCGTCGCATTTTTTTTTTTCGATTTTGACATTAAATTTGTAACGAAATATCGAACGAATTTTCTCTTTTTATAGCAAAGCTGTTTCCATCTAAAATCATAAACGATTACTTTTATTGTATTTTAAATGCATTGTACTACATAGAATGGATGCGAAATACGCAAGGGGTGGCTTTGTTAGACGGAGATTCGTGCTGAGGAGGGGGTAGGACTTGTGGTAGATTTGCGTAATCTGTGACCGTGTGGTGTTAGCAACACTAACAGTAGTAAATGTCGTCGGCAACACCCTTCAAGCGGTCCACACACACTCCGTGGTCCACTTTCTCCTGCAGATCATAAAAATAGATAAATGAATAAATACCCGTTTGCATATCTGAACCAGAATAATATGATCACACATCTCAAACAATTCGCCGCGTGGAAACGAATAAATTGAGCAAAAAGATGAAAAAAATGTTATCTATATAAATAAAACAATAGATGTATGTGTGTGTGTGTGTATGTGCCTGCCTGTCTGTCTGTATGTGTATCTGTGTGTAAATATTTAACCGATAAACTCTTGAACTACTGGTCACATAACACTGAAATTAACGGGAAATAGCAATCATATACCAAGGATAGTTTATAACATTTAAAATCTTTGGATGGATGAATAAAGCATATAGACATAGTACAGACAAAGTGAAATGTAAAATGTTCATTTCAACATGCCGATCTATTTTTACTTCTTTCTACGCATGCCCAAATTCAATTAATTTCTTCAAGTCGTTTAATATTACACCTTTCTTACCTATTTCTCGATAGCTACAATGTCCGGGAACGCGGCTGGAGCACTAAATGTTTCCGTTTCAGTTCCAGCTGATGGCACCCAAGTCATTTTTTAAGAAAACTTTTGAAATCACTATATATTAGGTACAATATAATATTCAATAGAGAATTGCCTCTGTAATAATAAATACGAAATCTGCATGAACTGAAATATATCTAAACGTATTTTACGACCCGATAAGGCCAGCCTGCCCTCACTTGTCTCTCATATAAAGGGCAAATGTCTGGTTGTATCTCCGGTTAAAACTTGAAAAATTCATAACAAACACTTACAAAGTTTATATTATTTTAATCGCCGCAATCCCGGATTTTTAAAATGATAAAAAAAGAATAATATCCCTTGTTTAGGTGTTAAATGACAATGTATATCATTTAAAGACATACACATATCTTTTAATGTTATTGTGTTTTAATGTTATTGTGTTTTAATGTTATTGTGTACTCTGTTTTCCAGCTACTAACTAAAGAAAAATAGCATGTTTTTTTTTATTTTACTTACGCCGACTCGATTTCTGTACGTGTGTTCAGAGAGAGGAATGGGCTGGACAAAGAAGACCGGGAGTAGAGAGGAGGAGAGGGAAATCGGGGAGGCTGAAATCGGGGGAAGGGGAAGAGAGAAGAATAGAAGTTATGTTATAATACCGGGTAGCTCCTATAGTAATCTATGAGAAAGAGAAACAGTTATTCGATAAGTAAGAGTCGTCGGTTTGCAAGTTAAAGGCCTTTTATTTACTTCTGTCCCTCCTCCGTCAAACATGGTTTATTACCACTTGTAAAGCTATCGCTCGAGTGGAGCACCAGTATCTCTCTCGGTGTGGCTAGTACCGAGAAATTCAGGGCCAAGTTAGGTGCCATGATGCCTACGGGCACTGATTATCATTAGCAACGTGTCAACTACTAGATATTGGAGGGTAGGATTTATGTGTATTTGGTTGAATAATAAAATGACGCTATCCATGCGAAAATTACAAATAATAATTGTTAGTTAAAGATGTTTCCGGGCAGGAGGGAAGATGTTGATTCGCTTTGGAAATTCAATTGATGTGTGTGTGTTTGGGAGTTACGTAATAAATTTAAACGCACTGATCAGCGAAAATGACCAGTAAATAATTGTTTAGTTTATGGGATGAACGCTCTAACTGTGATCATCGGTTATTTTGGTTGGATATTTAGTTTTGAATCATGAAAGATTTGTCTCTGCGCAAAAATAGGGAATGCAATTTCGATTGAGAACAAAAAGAAAATGTCAACCCAGAAAGAGTTGAGCATTTGGTCACGGTGATGAGATCATGTTTGACTTTGGACGCCGTGGGGTTAGTTGCTTTGAGAAAGAATTATTTTAAAATTCTTATTAAATATCATTTCAATTGGTGATAAAAGGAAATTGTCAAAACTGGAGAATTAACCCGTTGACGCCGACGAAAACTTACGACATGCAGTCATCGAGTGTCATCAGGGAAAATCTGAATTGCG
Source organism: Euprymna scolopes (assembly GCF_053919585.1). Taxonomy (NCBI): domain Eukaryota; kingdom Metazoa; phylum Mollusca; class Cephalopoda; order Sepiida; family Sepiolidae; genus Euprymna; species Euprymna scolopes. The sequence goes on from NC_136483.1 coordinate 70,062,260, forward strand.
TCAGCCGATCTGTCGTGTCGAATTGACTAATTCACTTCTGCATAATTCGATGTGGCATGCGTTCATTGGATGATTGAGGCGGGGGGGGGCAGATCGCAGTGTAGAACTGTTTTTCAGCAGAAAGTCAATCTGTCAGCAGGTAGAGCGTCAGAGAGTGTTCCAGCAGTCAATCTGGAGACAGTTCCAGATTCCCATCAGTGCCCCTTGGAATAAAAGAAAAACCGGACGAAAGAACGGCGCATCAAATCTAAACGACAATATATCTCCCGAACATTGAGAAAAAATGTGAATGGGAAATTAAGTTATCGAAAGAGAGAGAGAGAGAGAGAGAGAGAGAGAGAGCGAGAGAGAGAGAGAGAGAGAGAGAGAGAGAGAGAGAGAAACAATAGCGACCGTCACTGAAGTTTATTGACGATAACGTTGGTACACACATTTTTGTTTGTTTGTTTAAATTGTTTGAAATACAAACCACAACTTACGTCATTTGTTACAATAACGAGTGTGGCTTCTATTGCTTTGTTTTCTTCCTCCTTATCCTCTTGCTGTTAATTCCTTCTGATTAACGACATATCGGCCGGTTGAGCGAACCTATTGCATTTTTATCGCGGAGAGGTTCGGAAACCACTAGAATTTTCTTTCTTCCTATTTTTTTCTTGTAACGTTGCATGGCAGGCTGTCCGTTTGAGATCACAGTCCTGTGACTTGTTAGAATGGCAACCAAGAAGGATTTGCCAAACCAAGCAGCATTATACTATTGAGACATAATGAAATACTGTAATATTTGTCAGATTTATAGGGGTCACCTTAAGTTGGGGAACAAGGTGATTGTTCATATAAAATTTAAATTTTTTCATGCTGGTACAATCGTAGAAACAGAGCAGGAAAGCAATTCCAAACGCAATTGTTCAACCAAGGGGAGAGGAGAGTACTTGGCAAACATAATGCCTTTAAATATTTTGAAGCATCAAATTTACAGACAAAAAAGAGAAGGCCAGTACATTAGAACAACAAGAAAACCCACAGCAACAAAATTATATAGTAGGAATACTAAAAGGAATTAACGCCTGGGCAGTATCACTAGATATTCTGGTCCATTCATTGGCCGGATAAAAGAACTTGGTCAGAAAACTCGGAAATTAATGACCACGCATGATGCACAGCATCCGAAGTTTCTATAATATTTGAATTATTCGGACTACTGTTCTCATCTTGAATGCTATTCTGAAAACATTGCGGCCGATATAATCTCCGACCTTCTCCGGGTGTGTCTTATTGAACTCTGGAATCTCTATGGAATTTTGAATAGAATCCTTTATTTAGTTCACGGGAGTAGCACGTTCTCGTTTCGTTATCCATGATTGCTGTTCGAAATTCCGTACAGATACCCAAGTTCGACAAAAAGATTCCCGAGATCGACAAAATGCACCTGAAGAAGGTTGGAGGTTACACCAATCAAAACATTGTGAGAATAACACTCGAGATGAGAATAGCAGTCCGAATAATTTAAATAATTCAAATTATCAATTCTCATCTAAAATTTCAGAAACATAATATCCCAAGGATCCTATTGACCAACTCTGTATGAAAAGAAGCGAAGGGGAGGGGGAAGAAGAGTACTGGTAAGTATAGAAGACTGTGTGGATAACATACATAAACAAAAAAGAATTGGAAAAATGCATAACTCAAAACAATGGAAGGTTGATTGGCCAACAAGAGATGCCATCAATATAAATAATACGGGGAACAGTGAAACAAGGAACGAAAAGACAAAAAAAAAGCTATATGGATAATTCATAAGAATGATAAGAGAAGAAATCCACAGAAACATCTGGAAATGGCTACATATTGGATCATTAAAATGGAATCGCTACTAATGCACAGAACAATGCGATTAAAACTAACCATACCAAAGCTAACATAGACAAAATCCATGAAAACGTTGTTGACACAAATCCAAAAACAAAATACAAACGAAACAGTAAATCAAATAATAAGTGAATGCAATATAAACTAACACGAATAGACTGCATAGGAAAGGCATTACACTGGGAACTATGCAAATGGCTACATTTTTAACAAATTGTATAGACACAAACTAGAGACAGTACTGGAAAACAAACATCACAAAATTCGCTGTAATACCGAAGTACAAACAGATAAATTCACCTAAGCAAGAGAACCGGATGTCATAATAGTCAATAACAAACAAAACTTCCAAATCCTAGATTTTGTCGGATCAGCACATCACAGAATGAAGATCCAGGCGACAGAAAAACAGAGCAAATACATGGAATGTGCCATGGAAAAGATATGGAACATTATGAAAGTCAATATCATACCAATAATCGTGTGAGCACTAGATACGACACCGAAGAACCTAGAAAAAAAAAGACTTGGAGAAATTGGAATCAAAAGGAAAACTAAGACTATACAATAGACGACAATGATGAAAACAGCTAAAATCTTTAAATCTTCGAATGCGGAAACCAATTAACATGAACTACGAACACTAACCATCCGCATGAAACGTGTAATAGAAATACAACACATGAAACTAAAGGGATCAAAACTGCAAGCAAATTTCATAAACTGTCGCCTCTTCCAAAAAATAAAGACCTAAATCATAGAAAAGATCAATAGTCGTTGTCAGCGAGAAATCAATGGTAAGCGACTGTTGCAATAAAGCAAGCATCATTTGTAATATTTATCGACAGATGTGAAGAGTATTGGAACTCCTAGTGGAAGTGCCATCAAGCTGATCCATGCAAAACAGTTGTGAAAGATTAAGGAGGATGAAAATGTCATGGAGGGAGATTACTAGCCAGACTTCCACTGGATGAGTGTGAAGAGTGCTGAGACCTTATGGAGGCTTACTGCCACCCAAATTCTAGTGAAAACCAATAATCGATGCCAGCAAGAAATCAATAGTAAGCGGCTGTTTGCGATAATGCAAAATTATTTGCAAAGGTTATCGAGGTTATTACTGGAAATCTGGGGAAACTTATTATTACTCAGACTCCAGGAAACATTTTCAGTTATTATCAGTGTGTAAGAATTTCTATTGACTACTACTACTACTACTACTACTACTACTACTACTACTACTAATAATAATAATAATAATAATAATAATAATAATAATACCCAACTGGGGCAAATGCCGCTTCAGGTACAAATAAGTGCACTATATCTCTTGTAAAGGATTTATTGTTTGGGTTTGTAAAATGTAATTTGTTATTTTATTCTTAACCGGAGACAATTTTCAATTCATACTTCCCCAACGCTATATGTGCCTAAATTATCCCCATAGAACAGATAGAATTCAAACTTGGCCTAACCAATTCCACAACCTGGTGTCGTATCCATTAGGACGTGAATGTTATAATACTAAACATATAATGACGGTGGTAAAAAAAGGAGACAACGATGTCACACTTCCAACACTACGTTCTACTATCAAGAACCTCTCAACTGCAAACCACGACGCACAGCTGACAGCACTCGCCGCTTCAATAATCAAGTCCAAAATCCAACTGCAAAACACGACGCACAGCTGACAAAACTCGCCACTTCAATAATCAAGTCCCAAATCCATCTCTTCTGAAAATCAGGTTCTTCTTTTATAGCATACCGGAAGCGTCTCATTTGCATATAAAAAGGCGATCATTTCTTTTTTCTTTTCTCTTCACTCCTTCTATCTGCACTAGATCTTACAGGCCACCGAAAGAACAGGTTTGTCACAAAGTAAATTATTTAATCACAGCGATAATAGCATATACGTATATACTTGGCACCAAATTATGCAACTTCTGCGATATTTGTATACAAGTTCAACGAAAATGTCTTCGTTTCAACAAAAAATACAAAAATAAAAATGATGCACTATACATCGAATATATAATGGATAGATGCTCATCTAAAAGTTAAAAGCTACAAAATGAACACTCACAAAGTTGATATATTCTTGATCAAAGTTGCCCTGGATAAATTATATCTAAAACTGGAAAAAATATTATTTTAGGGTTAACTAGGCCAGGTTCATTAAGAGGTGTGTCGATTTTTCAGCTATTTTATGTACTAATTTGGAAAGAAAATACCGATTTTTTTCTCTTGAGAAATCTATTGTATAAAAGAGAGTTGTTTGTATGTATATAAGTATGTCCAAAGAGGAATAAACTGGACGGAGGAGAAATATAAAATTAGGAATAGGAGGAAAAAGAGGAGAGAGACAAAGGGGAAAATAGACGTGCATAGAGAAGAAAAAAGACAGAAATTACATTTTTGTTCCGAGCAACCCAGGGTAGCCCAGAAAAGAAAATTTTATATATTATTTGTAATACAGTTAGACTTAGAGGAGCCTATCTTAACATGGCTTGTAAAACAAACTTCTATGATAATTGTGTAACAATACAGACGTCAAACGCAAGGAAAATTATTCTCTTTTGTAACTAACAACGACAGATATTTGTTTATGTTACCTACACTGTTGAGTATAAGTTGGCGAAAGTTAGGACAGTATATGAATGGACACAGAAATAATACAAAGAGAAATTTCGGCTGCGGAAAGTCTTCTGGAGGGAATATATCTTCAGTGAAGATAGCTTCGATCGGCTGTCTAACGGGCAGAAGAGAGTACACGTCTTTCTTCGACGATGTCGGAAATCTCTCTAGGGGTGCTGTCTAAATTCCACGAGTTCCTGAAGTATTTTTCAAGTGTCGGTTGGAATTAATGTATCCTGGAAGCTGATTGGCTATCGTATGGTCCAATCATCTCACAAGGTTACCCTTCACAATGAATGTTCTTATTTACTTGCCTCCCTATGAAGGTCTGTTTTTATTGTGGGAAAAACCCAACTCTTCAAAAAGAGGCACTCTGGATTGGAACAAAAAATTGCCTGAGTTTAAAACAATTTCTCCTTTATTGACCGTGAAGATAAAAATTTACAATCTTTTGTGCAAACCAATCATATTTGGTACAAATAAACGTCAGCTTATGACTGTTCAACAGTCTTTGTTTTATAACCATTCAATCATACGCACATCTGTACAGGGCGCGCGATTGTCAATAACTCTGACGCACCTTTTTTGTTTATGGGCGTTTCATCTCAGCCCAAAGCAGTCCACGCGTGGCAGTCATGGGCAAGGTAACAGGTGGCTGATCGCTCACGATTCTACCTTGAAAGAGCAACCACTTTAGAGTCCGGAAGCGTTGTAAAGTCTTCCATGATGACTTTAACCATGTGATTCTCAACCTTTTTTTTTTTTTTACACATAGGCCCCTTTTTCCTTCTTTTTTTTTTTTTGGTGGACCCCCTCATAACTATTGGTCATAGTATGGAAGACCGAAGGTCAGACAGACAATAAGAAAAGAACCGACTGCTTCAAGCGCATTTAAAAACAGCTCATACCATTTTTTTCTTTTTTTATTGCTTCCAAGACAATTTTATGAAAATATTTTGAAATCTATAAAATTTTATGAATATATTTTGAAATCTATAAAATTTTATGAAAATATTTTGAAATCTATAAAATTTTATGAAAATATTTTGAAATCTATAAAATTTTATGAAAATATTTTGAAATCTATAAAATTTTATGAATATATTTTGAAATCTATAAAATTTTATGAATATATTTTGAAATCTATAAAATTTTATGAATATATTTTGAAATCTATAAAATTTTATGAAAATATTTTGAAATCTATAAAATTTTATGAATATATTTTGAAATCTATAAAATTTTATGAATATATTTTGAAATCTATAAAATTTTATGAATATATTTTGAAATCTATAAAATTTTATGAATATATTTTGAAATCTATAAAATTTTATGAATATATTTTGAAATCTATAAAATTTTATGAAAATATTTTGAAATCTATAAAATTTTATGAAAATATTTTGAAATCTATAAAATTTTATGAAAATATTTTGAAATCTATAAAATTTTATGAATATATTTTGAAATCTATAAAATTTTATGAATATATTTTGAAATCTATAAAATTTTATGAATATATTTTGAAATCTATAAAATTTTATGAATATATTTTGAAATCTATAAAATTTTATGAATATATTTTGAAATCTATAAAATACATTCAAATTTATTTAAATGTTTACTTCAGTTTTATTCACGTCAAACCAAAATTACAGTAAGAAATTAAATTCTTAATGATAAAAACCATTATCAGCTGGTTTTATTTATGGACCACCAAAATATCATTGTGGACACTCAATTTGTTATATTTTGCCTGTCGATCCCCAGAAATATTTCATGGACCCCTAGAGTCCATGTTGACCCCGGTTGAGAACCCCTGCTTGAACCCATGTCTTCAGTTATTCATCGATACATTTGCTCCAATCTCGCAGCAGAGATGCAGGAGAGAAATACATTATAATGAGCCCCCCCCCCGCCCGCCCCAGGAGTCAAACGACGTTGTAAGAGTACAGACGGCAAGAATCAGGAATTTAGGTGTTTGCGAAGAATCGCTGTCGGCACGCGACCAGCACGATACTGAGAATTGGTATTAAGTGACGCAAATAAGGTTGATATGCTGTAAAACAAACGAGCGAAATAAAAGAAAATATGTTTTAATTTGATATTCTCATCGTGTTTATTGCGAATATAACAGTAGCAGAAAAGAAAACTCCAACAACAACAGACTGAAAACTTGGATGTACCAAGTCCGAATCCAGTTCGTTCCACAAAAACGTTCACTTAGGGATGTTGGCAACATTCACGTGATTCCTACCCGTAACTACCGGATGTCCTTCTAAAGAGAATTCTAATTAGAAAGATATCGGAGAAACGAATGTCAACAGTAATCGTCAGATTCATACGAAATGAATGAATGAATGAATGATGATGATGATGATGATGATGATGATGATGACGAACAAAAAAAAAAGATGAAAATAACAACTCGAAAATGTAAGTAATAGAATAACAATACGCCATTGCATAAAGATCATCAAAAATGTAATGCATTTAGTTCCAGAGGGCGCCACTTTGATGTACGGCATTTTCATATGAGTTAGTGAATAAGTCACACGCTGTATTAAACAAAACGCGCCAAAATTAAATGTCACGTGTCTGGGGGCGTGGGGGTTGTCGGGAGTAATTACTTTCACATTTTTTTTTTTAGTCTATGTGTGTCAGATTAATAATAAATAAAAATAAGTAAACAACACATTTTCTGCAACATGTTTTTTTTCTGTCTGTCTGTCTGTCTGTCTTATTGCGTGTAGTTGTCTGAGTGACAGGAAGAGGGGGAAGAGAAAGTGAAAGGGAGGAGGGGATAAGTGTCCACGAAAGTGCACGCGTGTGTGGGTGAAAGTACATTAGTTTCATACTCAAGTCATTATACTGTTTTGTTTTAAAGCTTTTCAATCTTCCTTCCTAACAATCATTTATTTATAACTATTAGGGCCACCCGGCGTTGCCCGAAGACATAGCTAACGAAATAGACGAGTTCGAAAAATGTGTAATATTTTTCCTTTTTATAGAAACCTTTTTTTCCTTCTCTCTTCCCTCTATCTCTTTTTCATCTATTTTTTTCCACGTCCTAAATCACGTTACATTTTGAAAAATCTTCTCACTTCAACTGCCCCCTTCTCTCTCTTTTGCCAACTGATTCAATATTATATTAAGAAAGAAAGTAAACAAGAAAGAAATAGAACATTTCATTGTTTGACCTAGTTTCAGTGTTGTTTTTAAGACAATTACTAATAAAAATGGATCTTTCGCCTTAAAAATAATTGATGCTTATAACAACGTTTTTGATATAGTATTATGTATATCATAATTTAGAAGACTAGTATAAATCACCAGAATAATTAAATGAAATTCCACACACACACACACACACACACACACACACACACACACACACACACACACACACACACACACACACACACATTATGTAATTGCATAAATAACATTGAATACGTATTATTGCTACGCTATTTCATAAACAACATTTCGTATATATATATATATATATATATATATATATATATATATATATATATATATATATATATTCACCATTGCTACTATATGAAAAAACCTTCTAGCCCTTCTCGAAATAATATTCACACAGTCCTCCTGATGAAAAGCAACACTGCAGACAACTTTGAACTGCACATGAAACTTATATGAAATCTTTCGATCTACACACTAAAAAGATCAGCAGACAAATTGAAAAAAAAAATAAATAAAAAGGTTTAATCAAACGGAATCTGTTGTTGTCTTTAACAACATTTATTTAAATGAAAGAATGCAAAAATCTAAGTAAAATATATTTATGGTGCTCTGCTGTGAGTTTTGCAGTTATAAGCTCGATAGATGTAATTACCTAGACCTATATATAGAAAGTGTCTGAAATTATCAATCAAGTTTTCACAAGAACTATAACAAAATCATGTTTATATGCACGATCGTTTTGGATATGATATCCTTTTATTCATTCGATATTTACAAATGAGTCCAACGAGAAATAAGTAAAATATTTCTGAATATCCTCTTCTCATCAGCACAAATAGAAGGGGAGGGGGGAGAAGAGACAAAATTTTAACCAGCTTATTGAAGTATTGGTTAAAATTTGCTGTCTTCCCCCCTCCGCTTTTATTTATGCTGATGAGGGGACGATATCCAGAAATGTTTTACTTATTTCTCGATGGACTCATTTGTAAATATCGAATGAATAAAACGATATCATATCCGAAACGATCGTGCATATAAACATGATTTTGTTACGTTTCGTCCTATTAAAACTTGATTGATAATTTCAGACACTTTCTATATACATACATACATACATACATACATACATACATACATACATACATACATACATACATACATACATATTTAGTAATGTGATTGATAATTTAAAATTCAAATTAAAATTAAAAATAAAAAATCTGTTTCATAAGAAGGAACACAACAAAGTCAATAATTTGTACCATCGTTTCGGAAACGATGATTTTATTGTGATAGACATTAAGTCACGGACAATAATTTTGACATATAGTTTTTTTTTAAACAAAGTCTCCTAATCAGCAAATGTATTGGGTGTTTTTTTTTTATATATATATATGTAAAAAACACCATAAATAAACCTAGCAATTTTTAAGTAAGGCAGATGTATCTGGAAAAAATTAAAATAAAAAGGAAAATATTTACTTGATAAGAAAAGTAATATGGGTTGAGAATAAAAGATAGAATAAAATCATAAATCTGAATTTGGTTTAAATATAAGGTCATAATAATATGTTTTTAATAAAAGTTAAGAATTATATATATGTATATGTGTATATATATATATGTATATATATATGTATATATATATATATATATATATATATATATATATTTACCATATAATTATTCGCCTTTTGAAAACCGTAATTATCGTCAAAGCATTCATTTGGATGTTGATTGTAGCTTATAAATGTACGAAATGTTGAATTTTCAAAAAGAACGCCAATGGAACATTTTTTAGCGGTAAGAATGTGTTAGTAAACGCCTAATTTAAAATTAAGCAAATATTTAAAAAAAGGGGGAGATAATCTTATTTTTCTAATTAAATAATCAAAGGGAGATAATTAGTGTTTATTCTATTTAGATTATAAAATATTATATTTTGAACTTATTTGAATTTAGTATTTTTAATACTTTATTTATTTATTGAAATTAATAAATATAGTATAGGTTAAGCTTAAATATATATTTAAATAATATACAATAATGGTAAATATATCAGATAAACCAATATTAATAATAATATTGATGATTAAAATTTTATTAATAAGGGTATCAAGTTAAACTTAAATTTCAAGATTGAATATTAATAAGTAACATTTTTAATGACTTATGGTGGCTTATATTTGTTACATTTATACCAACGTTTATGACTGCATGAGGATATAAGCTCCTCTCTTGAATTTAAGGGGGTGGTTCTATTTTTGATATCGTCATATTTTAAAATCTTTAGGGTCTCCTGTGTACAAAGTGCACAGAATCTATCTCCTGGTGTATATCCTTTATATGATCCTATTATTTGCCATTTCAAATTGAAGGAAATATTCTTATCTTTGAGTCGCCAAATATGTTTGGATAGAGTGGTTTGGTTCAACAGGGAGTGGTTTTTAAAAGAATGCTTATGGGTTGAAATCCTATGCTTAATAAGTCCAGATGTGGAACCAAAGTAGATTGCGTCTTATTTAATGTATTTATTTTCAGGTAGATTAGGGATGACATTGGTATGTGAAGGATTGGTCTGTATTTGATTGGTAGATTGGTTAAAGTTGGTGTTGTTTGAACTGTTCATGGAGTATAGAATAAATTTCATTTAAAAGGAAAAGGCCGACCAGATCGGTGACCTGATCTGAATCCCTCGAGCCCATTAAAACGTTGAAATGGTCAGGGGTATTTTTTCAAAGGTTATTAAAGATTTTCTAGCTACGAGTATTACTTTAATTTCGTCCTGCGTTATATTAGTTAGTTTTCGTGCCATTAGTAGAGATTTATTTGGTAGAATCGGCGATATTGATTGGTAATATGATTCAATGTAAAAAGAAAGAAATTTACAGTTATTTTTATTTTGAATGTTAGAAAACCACTCGATTACGTGGGTGGAGGATTGCCATAGTGGGTATTTTATTAAAGATTGAATTTTGGGGGTAATTCTATCTAATATGATTTTACTAACTAATCCTATGTCTGATTTTGAGGGGCAGAGAACGGACTGAAAACGTTTGTGATACACGTGAGTCATATATTATCTTTTTTTTTATTTTATCACAAAAAAAACGAAAAAAAAACAAAAAAGTTATATTTAAACAGAAGCTCTCTGTTAATTTTAATATTGTTTATTTAAACGAAAAAATACTGCCTAAATACATAATAAGGTTATTTATATTTATTTATAATATATTATATTTATGCGTGCCCCAAATTTCATTCTAAACCAACGTGATACTAAATTAGTAGTAACAACGAGGGTTTAAGGATAGAATATAAAGGTACAGATTTAAATGAGCGATGATAAGACATAATTCGTAAGTGTTCGATAAAAATAGAAGAAAAAGGGTGAAAACGAGTAGGATAAGATACTTTTTTACGAAGTAGTGACTGTTTATCAAAGCCCAAAGACTACTCGAGGATATGGGTTAATGAGTTTGCCAGGTGGACGGTGAGACAAAACCTTAATGATTGGTGACGATGGATGAAATTGATCAGAGTTTGATTATTTAAAAGGACAGCTCAACAAGAATTTGTTTATACTGAACTTGAAAACGGCCATATGTGCCGCTGGTAAGCAGTCCCACGGCATTGTGTTTCTAAATGGGCATGTCTAGGAAAGAAAGTCTGTACATGAAAGCTCCGTTTAGTTTAAGTATACAGAGGGAAAGACAAATTATGGATAGTGGTTGTAGCTAGGCGAGTTTTGTTGTGATTTTTTTTACACGGAGGGAAACATAGATTGGAGCTCAACCAAACACCTACCATGAAAATAACGATAGAGGAGAAAAAGACTAGCGAAATACAGAGTATTTTGTGCATCTTGATTGCCACTGTTCATTTAGTAATTATGAAATGAGTTTAGAGTTCAAAAATGCTGGAAAAATGTACAATTATTATAGCTTTTGTAAGTAGAAAAATATCTTCATAACTTTCATGAATTTATAGGATGCATTAGTGTGAGTTGAAACACTATTGATCCACTGCGGCTTCTAAATTTACATTTTGGATTGCATTAAATCGCGTTTTTTTTTTCTGTTTATGTACGACAAATCAAGGCACGACAAATGAGTTCTACTGATTCTCTATTCGTGTGATATTAAAGGCAATTATTGTCCAAAGCAGCAAGGGAAATACCGATTTTAATTTAGACTGATTATAATGCTGTTTTTTTTATTACTAAAAATCTTTGTAAAATAAAATAAACAAGCTTTTTTTCAGACTTGGGGAATATTAAAAAAAATGTTTACTTTTATAAAATTGTAAATATTTTTCAATAGTAAATGCTTACCAAACATTTTTCTTACGTAAGGAAACTTTTTTTTTTTTTTTTTTTTGGTTGACTCATGTTTTTGAAATGTTTCCCCTAAGTTAAAAAAAAAAAAAAAAAAAGCATGCCAGTGTGTCTAAATTAAAATCGGTACTTTTTATATTACCCCCACTCTTCTATTAAACACCGGAAATTCTCTTTCATTGCATACCTTTTCCAGCTCAGTTTATCACTGTTTCATTTTCCTTTCGTGATACTATCTTTTTTCATGATATTATAAGTCACTAACTACAAGAAGAAACAGACTCACACATCCATAAGATCCATTTTGGTCATTTGTCATTTATAATCTTTTTAATCGCCAACGTGGTTCATGTTATATTTCGAAAATGCGACGATTATCTATATCATATCAAAACCAGTATCCCAGCTACCACGAACTTTATACCTTCATAGTCAGGTTGAAATAATTACTAAGAGGCAATGAAAATTAAATACAAAAAGTTTTTAGCAGTCAGATTTTCACAAACAAAAGTTTGTAGGTATGTATGTATGTGTATACATAAGTGTGTGTCTCTGCGTTTCTGTGTGTTTGTGGCGGTGTGTGTGTGTGTGTGTGTGTGTGTGTGTGTGTGTGTGTGTGCACGCGTGCGCCTATTTTGCATGTGCGCTCGAATGTAATATTTCATGCGTCTAACAGGGGTGTACTCATTGCCGCCACAGCTGCAATCCACGCCGTTAGCAACATTTCGCCATTACATATTTATTGACATCAATCCCCCTTTCCCCCCAATTTTGCTCATATTTTTATTGCTCCCAAAATAAAACATCTCAGTGATATCTCTCGGGTGCCGTTTGTAGTTAAGTACAAACAAAATAAACTAAAGCTTATGCATTGGAAACGAAGATTCTCAGTTACCGAGTTATTCCATAGAAAAGTTTTGTTTGTACCTATTTACAATGCCCCCCCCCCTCCGGGACAGAGTTAGACACCAGGGTCGTTTTTTAAGCGTGGAGAAAAGGTACAAAAATAAAAATTGTCTCAGTCGTGAAGGATTTCTCCTCTACTGAAAGAAAACGAGAAATGGAAGTGCCGCATCTGAAGAACAGATACTACACTTTGAGGTATTTATTTGCTCCCCCACTGAGCAAATTAGGCACAAGGCCGATTTTTAAAGTGAGGAGTGAAGGGGAAATGGGGACCAACTCCCCGGGGAGTAGGGGAGCTTGATAGTGACAATTGGTATGAAGGGTTGCCCCTACATTGACCAAGGTCTTATATGTGGGGTTTCCCCCACATATGGTCTTTGCTTGCAGTATCTGCCGGAACGGATGGTATTTATTTGCTCCCCCACCGAGCAAATTAGGCACAACGCCGATTTTTAATGTGAGGAGTGAAGGGAGGGAGAAGGGAAAAAGGGGGCCAGCTCCTGAGAGGTGGGAAATGGGAGCTGGTTAAAGGTCAGACATGTGGGGTTGCCCCCACATCTGGTCTTTGCTAGTCATAGCTTGCAGTATCTGCCGGAACAGATGGTATTTATTTGCTCCCCCACCGAGCAAATTAGGCACAAGGCCGATTTTTAATGTGAGGAGTGAAGAGGAAATGGGGACCAACTCCCCGGGGAGTAGGGGAGCTGGATAGTGACAATTGGTATGAAGGGTTGCCCCTACATTGACCAAGGTCTTATATGTGGGGTCGCCCCCACATATGGTCTTTGCTTGCAGTATCTGCCGGAACAGATACTACATTTTGATCTTGGCCAAAAGTTTTGTTTGTAGGGAACGAAGATAGGTCGTGAATGGCATGAAATGAAATGTTTGCTGCGCAGATTGCCCATCCTTTGGACCTTGCTGGTACAAAGCGAAACGAAATACCATAATTTGGGAATAAGGACTGCTACAATTTTTATAAATTTTAATCATAGTTGTTTATTTTTTATTTTGGTTTTAATTTTCTAATAATATTTGGAATTAGCAGGACCCATGGATATTCCACGGAATATGTTTAATCGACAAATATTTTTTCTAGATAGCGCAAAAAAAATCCAATATCACGCAGCAAATATGAGTTTATTAACATTTCTATAAAAATAGTATACATTGTATTTTATATATAGAACTGACCCGAATGAGATAAAATAATAAGTACAAATAACTATCCAGAAAGTAATATTGTGTTACATAGTTCAATACAACTCCCTCTCAGTACAGACCAATAAGTCTCCTGTGCATCATGAGCAAGCTGCTGAAATCTGTGTTAAATAGAGAAGTACTCAACCATCTCAGCAAAAACAACCTTCTTAGTGACGTGCAATATGGTTTCCATTCTGGTAGATCTATAGCAGACGTGCTTACAATTATATCTCATAGGATTAGCGAATCTCTCGACGGGGGCTTCCTCTCTAGGCCAATTGCTCTTAACATAAAGGCCTTTGGTAATGTATGGCATGAAGGTCTACTTCAGAAGATCTCCAGCTATGTTATAGCTGGAAATGTCTTCTCAATTATTAAATCATTTCTCTCTCATAGGTTCATAAGTGTAGTGGTTGGTGGGCAGAAATCAGAAGCTCTCAGTATTAATGCTGGAGTCCCTCAAGGGTTCATCCTGGGCCCTACTCTCTTCCTGATCTACATCAATGATCTTCAAAATCACATCCTTACATCATTCATAGACATTTATGCTGATGACACTAGAATCTATGGTAGCACATCAAAGACCGTAAACGACCAAGTCCTTTCTGATTCTCTCTCCTCTGATCTTGAGCATGTGGTACAATAGGGAAAGAGGTGGCTGGTTACTTTTAATGCATACAAGACCAAGCTTCTATCTCTACAACATCTATTCTCTGATGCCAATCTGGCATCGGTTGAAATGAATGGCTCTCGTCTTGGGGAGGCTTCAGGTTTTGACAAGCTTCTAGGCTTGACCTTTACTTCTGACCTGAAATGGAACACGTATATCAAATCCATTGCCAAGGTCGGTGGAAAAATGGTGGGATCCTTCTACCGCTCCAGTAGATATCTCACTCCTGATGCAATTCTCTACCTATATAAAAACCAGGTTCAGCCAACGATGGAGTACTGTTGCCACATCTGGGCAGGAGCTGCTAGAAGCAGCTTATCCTGCCTTGACAGAGTTCGAAATAGACTTCGTAGTTTAGTGGGGAATACCCTTTTCTCTTCCCTGCAATCTCTTTCCCACAGAAGATACACTGCGAGCCTGTCTCTGCTTTAACGTAATTTTCATGGCAAGTGCTCAGCTGAGCTTCAGTCTATGGTCCCCCCTTGCCAAACTTTCACGAAAAACACTCGTCTAGCCAAAACCACAAGCAATAATTTCCCACACTCTATTTGTGCCTAAACCTGAATGTAGATTTCATGAACAAAGCTTCTTTCTTAGGACTGCACGTCTTTGGAACTCTCTTCCGATTGCCTGCTTTCCAGCTGACTACAATCTGATTCTTTTCAAGTCCAATGTAAACAAGTTCTAGATGAACCGTCCCCCTAACTAATCCAATTTACAAAATTCCCACTACTCATGTTTACTATGCTATAATCACATTGACTAATGTATGTCCATTAATCCTTATCTTTGAGTGACTTCCGGGCCTTGATAAATGGTGATTCCTGTGTAAAAAAACTAATAAAATCACATTGTAAGAGACAGTCTTTAATTTACTCCTTCAGTCCAGCACCTCTTGGCAGACAATGTTCTTTTTTGCTTTGTTTCCTTCAAATGTTTCCTTTTTACTAACGTTTTGCGGATTCATTGCTTCTTCTTTCCTTACAGTATTACAACAGTGATCATATACTATTATTATAATGATATTCGAAAATGAGGTTACATCAAAAGGAGGTTACTCTCATATTTTTTTGTTCACGTGTGCAAATTTCATGGATATACATTGTTTTTATGGTTTCCTTGTAAATATTGCAAGATTAACGTTTTTCAGGATAGACAATAATATAATATAAATAGTACAATATTAAATATACTATATTTGTCTGATGCTCATTGATATTCAGAGTATATATATATTTTTTAAAGTTCAATTTATAAGTTTTGAAAACACATATTCGTTTATTTTCTCATAAGAGTAAATGTTACAGATCTGGCTCGTTAGCAGTCTTCAACAAACAGTAAAAATATGTATTTTGAATGTGACAAACTATTTAGACAATTCTATGGAGAAAAACATATTCAAACACAATATTTACATGTCACAAACACTCAAAATCATACCTCTGTCGAAAGTATAATTCACATTATTGGTCAGGTCTCCATCTTTTTATTTATTTATGTATTTATTTTTCCCTTTCGCCGTACTTTCGTATTTATAATCATTCCTTTTATTCATCTTATTTAATTTACTCCCTACAATTTATTTCCTCCATTTATCTCTTATTGTATATTATTATCAATTTTAAATTGTCTGCATTAAAACTACAATATCTTTGCAATTCATTCTGCCAAATTATAGATAAACACTTCCTCCAGAATGTAAAACTTAGAAAATAGTTAACAAAAATACAGCTAAACTTCCCTTCTTCTTCATCTAACTAAACAAAATAAGTTCCAACAATGAAAACTTTAAGATAAAAATGTATATGTACGTATGTTAAGAAGAAAGTAGATTTATTTCTGCCAAGTCAACTGTGCTTTTGTAATGCCGCTAGATAGTTAAATGGTTTAGTTTCAATTCTAGCTGATAGCCGCCAAGTTACACACACACACACACACACACACACACACACACACACACACACACACACACACACACACACACACACACACACACACACACACACACACACACGCACACACACACATATATCTTTAAAACTTTTGAAATCATTACTCTATATTGAGTACAATAATTAGCACAGAATTGACATTCTAATAATAAATACGAAATCTGCATAAATTAAAATATAATATTTAAGCGTATTTTACAACCAGCCAACACAGGGCGGCCTGCTAATATATATTTAAGATATATGTATAGATTTATATCTTTCTATCTTTCTATATACAAGATTTACTCCTAAACTAATAAACCGATCATTTTGAATTATCGAATATAAATTCTAAAAAAAAAAACAAAAAAAAAAAACAACAACGGGGCGGTGGCGCATTATTATAGTTTTTTGTAAATTTTACAATTTAGGAGATATATTCTTCAGACTCACGCCTCTAAAAACCCTTAAAAATAACCGAAATTCAGAATATTTAGTTGATAAAAAATGCTCTACATTAAATTTCGAAGTATCTCATACTAAAAATTTTAACTGGATCGTTGTACGCATATATCACATTAGGGATCCTTTTTAAGGCAAAAAAAAAAAAAGCGAAGACTGACACAATAAATGTTAATCAATAAATTCATCTTACGTTTGTC
This sequence comes from Euprymna scolopes, assembly GCF_053919585.1. Lineage (NCBI taxonomy): Eukaryota > Metazoa > Mollusca > Cephalopoda > Sepiida > Sepiolidae > Euprymna > Euprymna scolopes. Next base: position 70,079,687 of record NC_136483.1, read on the forward strand.
TATTGTTAAAAAAAAATCTATATCGATGGCTGGCTCGGTGCAGGAGTAAACACTACCTTTGTTTTAGACAGACTAATCCTCAGATCAAAGGCAGTGCAGGAGTCAGCAAAGCTATCCATTATATGCTGCATATCAGTCTCAGTGTGCGACAAAAAAACAGCATCGTCTGCATACAGTAACTCCTTGACCAAGACATGGAGCAGCTTGGTTCTGGCATTAAATCTTCTAAGATTAAAAATACGACCCGTGGTTCGAAACTTTAACATGACACCTCTATCGCAACCTCGAAAGGTATGAGCAAGTAGAGCAGCAAAATATATAGAGAAAGGAGTAGGGGCAGGAATATCACCTTGTTTGACACCATTCTCAACTGGGATTTCATCAGACAATTTTCCGTTAAACAAGACTCGTGCTTTCATGTCCCTGTGCAGTTCCTTGAGTATTTGAACAAAGGTTGAAGGGCACCCTACTTTCTCTAAGATTAACCAGAGAGCATCCCTGTTAACGGTGTCAAATGCTTTGGTTAGATCCACAAACATTTGATACAGTGGCATCTGTTGTTCAATGCATTTCTCCTGGACTTGCTGGGCTGAAAAAGTCATATCCATAGTTCCTCTGCCAGACCTAGATCCACTTTGTGACTCTGGAATAGCATTAGAACAAACATGTTTAATAGAAGTCGTGCAAGAACTTTCCTAACAGCTTCCAAAAGCATAATCCCACGGTAGTGGTAACAGACATTCTTCTGTCCCTTTCCTTTAAACAGGGTCACCAAGGCACCATCAATCCAATCCTGTGAAACAGGAGCACCTTCCCAGATTTCCTCAACAAAACCAAGAATAGCGTTAACAATATTCGCACCTCCAATCTTAAGAAGCTCAACCGGAACACCATCCAAACCAGGTGCCTTGCCACTGCTGATTTGTGCGATAGCCAACTGCACCTCAACCAGATTAGACAAACGATCCATTCTGAATATGATATCACATTGTGGCAGGCTATCAATTGCATCAGCATCTACTGCTGAGGGATTGTGAAACACATCAGTAAAGTACTCCTGCCATCTTTTCAAGATATTTTCTGGATCCTTAATGACAACAGAACCATCTTTCTACATCTGGGGAGATATTGAAGAGGTAGGAGGACCAAATACTTGGCGCAGGAGTCCATAAAATTCCTTCGAATTTTTTTGTGTCAAACGCCTTTTGGATCTGCTCCGTTATATTCATCCACCATTGGTTTTCCATTTTTCTTAGCTCACGTTGCAATGTGGCTTTGACCTCTTTGTATTGTCGCAAATTAGTTGTATGATTAGAATGATCTTCATGAAGTAAAGATTCATAAATTGTTTATTTATTTTATTCATCAGCAACTGATTAATTTCAAGATTGTTGTCGTCAAACCAGTCCTTGTTCTTATCCCTCTTGAAGCCAAGAACTTCAGCACCAGCAAAATAAACCCGAGTCTTAAAATTCACCAATGTACCATCAAATGCAAGATTATCGAGCTTTTCTGTCATACTCTTTTGAACTTCAGGCAACTTTAACTTGGCGACATCAATACGGCTAGGTACCTTAACACCACTGTGATGCACACATATATGTGCATACATACATATATACATATGCATATACATGTATGTATTATATATATACTTTTCTTGCTCTATTTATAATTGAGTACCCGTATATAAACCTCGTTAAAGTCATAATATAACCTCGTTAAAGTCATAATATAAAACCCACACCTGAACAATTAAAATGAGAACAATTACTTGTATTTCATCCCGTGTCAATATGAAAAATAATTTGCAAACAATTTGTCATCATTAAATGTTTATTTTTACTCCAACAATATTTTCATTTCTTTAGGTTAATTAACGGTCGGAATGTTTAAAAAAAAACAAAAAAAAAACAAAAAACAAAAACAAAAACAAAATATTTCCATAGACATTTTTTTTTCTGATTTTCCGACAAGAATGTCTTATTTTTTATTTTTTGCCGATGAATAACTGCCTACTTTTTCATCCTGCTGAAAAAAATGTGAAAATTAATTTAGCCAACAATATGCAAACGACAACTGCACGTGACATAGTCTTTTTCTCCTCAGTCTATAAATTATTTTTTCGGTTATAGAATACTAATCAGGTTATATATATATATATATATATATATATATATATATATATATATATATATATATATATATATATATATAATTTAAAGGAGATTAGAATAATAGTCTAAAGAGCTAAGTGTATTTTAATGTAATAGTGAAATTACTAGTTTAATTAAAATACAGGAAATGCTCGTTGTAATTTAGATATATAATAAGCTCGATAGTTAAATGTCCTAGAGCTAATTCAATATTAAGTAATGTGATCTATAATTTAAAAGTTCTCGTGACTTCATGTATACCACAAATAAAAAGCACGGATTTCCGAAACGATCGTACAGATAACTGACTTTGTTGTTGTTCCTTCTTATGAAACTGATTTTTAATTTAATTAAATTTTGATTTTTAAATTTAAAAATTTTTTAAAACTTTTAAATTATAGATCACATTACTTAATATATATATATATATATATATATATATATATATATATATATATATATATATATATATATATATATATGCATGCTAGCAACTAGAGTGTTGGAGGTGTGTGTTGAGCAAAAAAAAGAAAAAAAGAAAAAGTGGTAGTAGGAAGGCAGGCTCGAACCCGTGCCGCGAAGGAGGAAAAAACGTGAAAATAAAACTGTTACATCTTTGCTGTTACGACTACCGCCGAACCGGAAGTGACGTAGGTTTAAATTAAGGCTAGACAATTTCAAAAGAGGGGATGACTTTCAAAAATATCGGCGAAAAAAGCAACCCCTCCCTGTAAAAACATGCCCAGTTGAGAGTGAAGACATTAATTATTTTAGCCAATTTTTCAATATTTGTCGTCTGAAGTGGTTTGCTTCAAAACGGTACTCATCTTGAAAATCCGTCGACTCTGTCTAAAGTTTTAGACAGACATGCAAACATACATACATACATTTATATATTTGTAGTTCAAATTTTGGACCCAAACCGATTAAAAAGCTGGCCCTATCTCTAAATACCCTTTATGTAAAATTTCAAATGTTTAGACCAGAAATTGTCTGAGTAATTTGGTGGAGACCACAAAGGTCAAATTTTAAAAAAATTGCCCCCTATTATTTATTGTTTTGAGCTCAAATCAGGCTATAAAATTAAATCCATGTCCAAGGAACCTATATCTAAAATTTCAAGTGTTTACACCCAAAAGTGTCGGAGGAGTTTGGTAGAGTTCTCAAAGATCGAATCGTTGAACTTTGATCCCTTCACAGCTAAATTTCTGGCCGAAAACATATTACAAAGATTTTCCCAAATCTCCATATCCTGTATATCAAATTTCGAGTCTGAGACGGAAAATTGACAGAGTTATTGCGTAGGGAAATGTACACAGACACACAGATACACAGACACGTTCACTTTTATAGATATACTAGCATGGGCGCCCGGCGTTGCCCGGGTGTTTGGATGTGTATGTTGAGAAAAAAAAAGTGGTAGTAGAAAGGCAGGTTGGAACCCGTACCACAAAGGAGGAAAAGAACCGGGTAAAACCTAACGTTTATGCTGTTACGACCACCGCCAAACCGGAAGCGACATTTTTAAAAATTAAGGCTAGACAATCTAAAGGAGAGGATAACTTTCAAAAATATCGGCGAAAAAAGTGACCCCCCCTGTAAAAAAGTGCCTAGTTGAAGGGGAAGATATTAATGTTTTTAGCCAATTTTTCAATATTTGTCGTATGAAAATCGAACTTTAAAACGATACTGATCTTGGTAAAATCCGTCGCCTCTATTAAAAGTTTAAGGTAGACATGCAAACAGACATACATACATACATCTATATATTGGTAACTAAAAATTTTCGACCCAAACTGATGAAAAAGCTTGCCTATCTCTGAATACCGTTTATGTAATATTTCAAATATTTAGACCAGAAATTGTCTGAGTAATTTGGAAGAGACCACAGAGGTCAATTTTTTAAAACTTTGACCTCTATTATGCCCCTTAAAATTAATTGTCTTGGGCTCAAATCAAGTTATTAAGTTAGATCCATGTCCAAGGAACCTATATCTAAAATTTCAAGTGCGTAAACCTAAAATTGTCGGAGGAGTTCTCAAAGGTCAAATCGTTGAACTTTGATCCCTTAATCGCCAAATTTCTGGCCAAAAACCGATCACATCGATTTTCCTAAATCTCAGTAATCAGTATATCAAATTTCGAGTCTGTAGACTAAAAATTGACAGAGTTATTGCGTAGGGAAATGTACACAGACACACAGACACACAGACACACAGACACGTTCACTTATATATATATATATATATATATATATATATATATATATATATATATATATATATATATATATACAGTACCGTTCAAAACTAAGGGTCAAAATTTTAAAACCTAATATTTGTTAGAAATGACAACTGTGAAAAGCTGGAATTTGGATGAATGGTAGTCGTTATCATCCATAATAACATACTAAAATTTGAATCATTTGTAAAGTATAGAAAAAGAATTATAACAATCATTCATTTATTTTCAAAATAAGAACGTCCAAAAGTAAGGGACAAAAATATAGAAAAACAATGTAAACAGCTCAAAACAATAAAAATACATGTACAATCCATATTTAGTAAATGAACCCTTGCTCTCAATAACAGCTGTACATCTTCGACTACAAGAACGAATCAGTTCTTGACAATCCTCGATACTAATTTTAGACCATTTTCCCTGAAGCTTCGCCCACAAATCCTCCGTGTTAGTGGGATTTCTTTCCATAACTTTCACTCCTAAGGTCTTCCAAAAGTTTTCTATTGGATTTAAGTCGGGACTTTGCGGTGGCCAATCCATAATTTCGAAATCTTGCTCGCTAAGGTAACTCATTACCACCTTTGCCTTATGACATGGGGCATTATCTTGCATAAAAGTAGCCCTATCGAAACCTGAATTCAGAATAATTGGCACAACATTATCTTGAACAATGTTTTTATAGATCTGCACGTTTACACGGGTTTGTAACAGGACAAGGGGCGTTGTGCCTTGGCTAGAAAGCATTCCACATACCATGGCACTTCCGCCCCAAACTTGACAGTTTTCTTAGTACACTTTGCACTTAATCTTTCACCAATACGTCTCTTTACATTGTTTTTTTTTTCCCATTATTTCCAAATAAATTAAACTTGTATTCATCACTAAAAAATACTTTTGCCCAATTTTCATATGTCCAAATTACATACCTGTTTGCAAACTCTAATCTCTTCTTCTTCTTCGAACTAACAAGTGGTTTCTTCCCTGGGGTTCGATTAAACAGCCCTATTTCTTGCAGTCGTCTAGAAACAGTCTGTCTTGACACATTAACACATGAAGTACTATTTATAATCCTTTTAATTTCTGTGCAAGACTTAAAAAGGTCCTTTAATGACATACGTTGTATTATTCGATCTTCTCTTGCCGAAGTTTTGCGGGATCTGCCGGTTTTAAAAGCACTACCTATTTTGCCAGTATCATTGTAGGATTTAACAACCCTGCCTACAACACTCTGGGAAGTTTCACTTTCTCTGAAATCTCTCTAATGGTGTGCTTTTCCTTGTGTAGCTTCACAATAGCTTGTCTCACAGAGTAATCAAGTTTTTGGCATTTCGCCATAGTGCCTGCTGATGCAACTTTTACAAATGACTAAGTAAGACTTATTCTTTAGAGGAAAACCAAATATTTGAATCTAGCATACTGTTTACATTGTTTTTCTCAATTTTGCCCCTTATTTTTGGACGTTCCTATTTTGAAAATAAATAATTGTTACAATTCTTTTTCTATCGTTTGTAAATGATTCAAATTTGAGTATGCTATTAGGGATGATAACGACTACCAGTTGTCAAAATTTCAGCTTTTCACAGTTGCTATTTCTAACAAATATTAGGTTTTAAAATTTTATCCGTTAGTTTTGGGCGCCACTGTATATATATATATATATATATATATATATATATATATATATATATATATATATATATATATAAGAATAAAGAAACAAGAAACAAGAAAGAAGAACAACAACAAGAAAAGAAACGAAATGGATGGAGTTTGACTGATATATATTTAAATTATAAATTTCAAGCAAGTAAAATATTTGTTTATTTTCGTAATATTGCGTTGTAATTTGGCTTTCAAGCGTACCTGATGCGTATTTATTTTATTCAAATTTAATTAACGCTTCTATAACGGAACTCACACCCCCGACGTTAATCTCGCGTAATCAACGCACTGTTCCCGGCATTTCAAAATACAACCGCTGAGAGACAACGCGTGGATCTTTACTACTGACTTTCTTTCCTCAACTTTACAACATGACAAAAGAAAAAACAAAAGAAAAAACAAAAAAAAACAACAAAAATTTGACTTCGAAATATATTTAAATTTAAATTTCAAACAAGTAAAATATTTGTTTACTTTCGTAATATTGTGTTGTAATTTGGCTTTCAAGCGCACCTGATGCGAATATATATATATATATATATATATATATATATATATATATATATATATATATATATATATATATATATATATATATATATATATATATATAGGGTGAGCCAAAATTAGGTGGACAGTAAAAACAATCAGAATCGGGATCGGAAATCGGAAAACTCGGAACTATTGTATGTATATATATACATAAACCTATTCTAAATTCTGTCCATCTACGTTTAGCTCTCTCTCTCTCTCTCTCTCTCTCTCTCTCTCTCTCTATATATATATATATATATATATATATATATATATATATATATATATAAGGAATTTTGTGTGTCTGTGTAAGTTCGTTTCCTGCGGACTCTGAAACAACTTGGTCGACTTTTTAAATATTTCACACGAAGTTATTTTATTAGTCTGGGAGTGTTCTTCCATAGGTTTTGTATCGCAATGCGCCTGATATCTATCGTAAATCGATAATCGAAAAAATCCGATTAAAGTACGAAGTTTGATTTTAACCAAAGTTAACACTTTTATACAATCTAACATCACACGTGTATTTGAGGAGTTTTATCACCGCACAAGAAGAAAGGCCCTATCAACTGTAGATTCTTTTATATTGAAATTAATGTTTCGTTTTATAGCACGACTACAGTGCAATATAAACTACACTGTATTATGAACTAAGTCACTGCAGAAAGATATGAGAGGCTTCCTCCTGCTACATTGCTGGGGGTCCCTGACTAGAACAGCCAATCAATGGATTTGATAAAAAAGTGGTGGATTTTACCGAATTCGATGACAATCAAAATATGGGAGGGTGGACCATTTGTTGATCCTCATTTAATCTCAGACAACGACGGGTCTTTCTGCTAGTATATATATATATATATATATATATATATATATATGATTCAGCCACTCTGATGAGTCGTAGACGACGAAACACGTGTCAGTGGATAATTATATTAAAAAAAAAAATATATGTGTGTGCGCGCACGCGCGTGTGTGTGTTAAAATCGTAGACATGTTAAAACATGAGGGGTTGGTAATTCACCGCCCGACGTAATTTTTAATGAAAAAAAAATATGTCAAGATACGTAAGAATTTTATATTCTTTTTCAATCATGAGATGTAAATATGAACATTTTTTAAATGATATAAAATTTAAAATTGTCTGATTTATGTCGAAACAATTGTAATACCCGAAAAAAAAATACAAATATGAAGTTATTCCTTTTTGCCGTTTTTGGTTTTGCCACTATATATATATATATATATATATATATATATATATATATATATATATATATATATATATATATATATATATATATATATCCTGAAAATATATAAACACATGTTTTGAAGCATATATTCCTTATAATATAGTCCAACTGTTTACAAATAATAAGCACAATGCAGTTGTATTTCCGCCTTGAGAGCATATACAGTGGCGCCAAAAAGAAAGTCCGCAAATTTAAGCTGAATTGAATGTAACTTTGAAATATCCTAGTGTCCAGGTCAATTTAAAAAATTAACTTCTAACCGAGAAGGGAAAAATAAACTCCGGAGCAACAAATGAGCTTAAAACCAGTTTAAAATATCCACTTTTTAGGCAACATATGCCTCGACTTTCTTTTATTGATCGTCAGGAGTTTATTAATTTCAACCTTTATCCAATCGAAAAATCGACCGCAGATTGAAATGTGATGAGAAATCGGTACAAATGATTGTGCAAAAGCACCAAAACACCGGCAGTGTTCATGATGCCCCTAAATCTGGTCATCCTAGACATAATTCTTACAGGGAAGACAATGCTTTCAAGATCAGCAGACTCAGAAATAGATTTGAAACGGCTCCCCAAATCCAACAACAGGGTAATCTTGTTAAAAAGTGCTCTATTTCTACAGTTAAGAACAGATTGAGGGAATTTAATTTGCGAGGATATGTTGCAAGACGCAAGCCAATGATTTCTGTAAAGAACAAAAAGCACCGTCAGGACTTCGTCAGATGCAATAAAGATCATGGCTCTTTATATTGGTCGAAACTGATTTTTAGCGACGAAAGCAAGTTCAATAGGCTAGGTAGTGATGGTAGACAGTACGTCCGTCGAATGAAGGACGAAAAATTTAGTCCTAGGTGCACAGTTTCAACGCTGTAAGGTGGTGGAGGTTCATTTTTAGTGTGGGGCCTTATTAGTTCCAAAGGTTCAGGGCCTATAAGTTCGCTTACAAAGTCGAATTAATTAGACCAAGTACATTAATATGTTCACTGAACATTTCCTACTCCACTTTGACCGGAATTTGGGTGATAATCTCATATTTGTGGAAGATAATGCTCTCATTCACACAGCTGGCAATGTCAAGAGGTTCCTCGAAAAGCATGATATTCCGTGGTTGGATTGGCCTGCACAATCTCCGCACCTCAGTTTTATCGAAAACGTATGGCATTACACCAGGCAACAGCTACGCAATGCAAAAATTTCAAATCTGGAAGAACTTTGGATAAAAATTAAAGAAAAGTGGGACGCCCTTTCATCGGAGTATTGCCGCAGACCAATTTAAGGAATGTCCAAAATATTGCAGGCTGTAAAATTGCAGAAGGGCTATGCCACTAAATATTCACTAATTCATTGTGTTCCCGTTGTATTTGTGTTGCATTAATGTTCTAAAGTTACATTTTCCATCGTGCGGTGTTTCTTTTTGTCTTCCCGATTTGAATTTGATTTTTTAAAATTGACCTGAATACTAGGATACTTCAATTAAAAGTTAAATATGAACAGGTAAAATTATAGAGGAATAAAAGGCGAATCAAATGAGGTAGAGGTTGTTTAAGCAGTTACAATCAATTTAGCTTTAATTTGCGGTTTCTGAAAATGACAAGTGCAGACTTTCTTTTTGGCGCCACTGTATATTGAGTTTTTATATAAAAAAAACAAACAAACGGAGCAAAAAACAAAAAGCAAAAAAACAAAAAAACAAAAAGCAAAACAAAACAAAAAAACAGTCTGAAATCATGTTTTTTAAAAATAAGCCAATGCTTATATTTTCGTTTTTCTATAAGCGTTTTACATGTGTTTCTTTGTGCATGAAACCGATGCTGCCATCATACAACTCATCAGAGACAAATATTAAAGACGGTCACACATAGATGGAAGGAATAAAGAAGAAAAACGGTGCCTCAAGGAAGAACGAAAATTCTAAAAATTTAATAAAACCTACTAAAAATGATATTCAAAGAATGAATATATATATATATATATATATATATATATATATATATATATATATATATATATATATATATAAAAATGTAACTTTTGGTTCGTTCGCAATTAATTGTCTAAAAAGCACTGGACGGATGGCTTCCACGTTTTGGTATAATATGTTTACTATATCCATGTGTGTTTTTATATATTTCTTTTTAATTATAACATTATACTTAGTTTTTCTATGATAAATAGGTGGATTTCTTTGTACCGATAGGCGATTTTTATTTATTTAGGGACAATTATTTATTACCGCTTCCTGTCACGTGACCAGCGGTTTTCCTGCTAGATCTGGAGATTTCGTTTACAATCTAGCGGGAAATTCTAGAAAATCTGGAGATATTTCGCACCCACACATCCGCAAGCGCTTGAAAATACTTTAAAACATAACATAAATTCATTCATGTAAGTAAAAAAAAAAGTAGCATTTATTGCCTTTGGTAAAAATTATTTATTGATTATTTGTTTTGTTTTTCACCTTTTTTTTCAGCTAACCATTCTTAAATCTCGCTATAAAATCGATTTTTCCAATACATTTTAGGTGGGGGGTGGGCATTCCAACCTTCGAAGTTTAGTTTAAAATACGAAATTTAGAAGTATTTAGTCGAAAATTGTAAAAAGAAAGAAACAAGAGCAAAAAAAAAAAAATTATATCAATACAGTAGAATTTAATTATCTACCAACCTAAATACTTTTAACATGCTAAAACAAAGTTTTTTTGTTTTTTATTTTTCTAATTTCAAAATATGTTGCACCATTATTGTGATGTTTAATTTGCAGTATATTTCAATTTAACTTTTATTATAAAAAGTTTGAGTTTATGATTTGTTTCCTGCAAAAAAAAAATACCCTCTCTGAAAAAACAGGTAAAACTAGCTGATAAAATACGGGAGCTAACCGCTTCAATATAATTCCAGAAACATATAGTGAGAAAACACGGAACATTTTATATATTGAATATACTATATTTATAATTTTTTATGGTAGGAAGTGAAAATAGGGAGTTTTTTTTTGGGGGGGGGGGAATTAGCGATTTTTTTAAATTTCAGATGAAAGTTAAAAATCTAGCGATTTTCTGGACATTTTTTTCTCCTGATCTCGCGGGGTTTTTTTAATCTCAGTTGCCAACACTGCATTACTAAAAAAAACACTACGGGCTTAATGTAAACAGAATGTGTTTACAATATCGGTAAATTTTCAATTGGTTTAATCACATGATTATTGATAAATTTACCACACGTGGTCGCTTTCCTATTAAATATTCATCGAAAAATGAATGCCGACGCTCAAAGTGTATAAACATTTTGACCCCTCCCTTTACTTAAAAATTCACCAAAAATCAGGAAATTAACCAATTTTAATGAAAATTGCAGTATTTATCAAATAACGATCGCAGAATATAATGAACTAATTATTTTTACTTAACTCTTAGTGAAAATGTTTTATTTTGTTTAAACAAAAATCCCTTTACTAAAGTTATGGTTTTCAGTAGTAACTAAAAAACGCCAGAATTTATTTTTGCTTTTTTATATAAATAAAGCATCGTAATTTGTAACAATAAAACATAATTTTTACAGTAACATTATGAAAAAAGCCCCTAAAGTCTGTATTAATGAATTCGATATAGCTCGAAGAAAAATGAATTCTCGCATACTATTCAGGAAATTAAAGATTCAATTAGATTCCTATTTCAGTCACCTAAATTATTTAGGGTGAAATGAGTTTAGGGATTTATAGCCAAACCTAAATATTTTTTTTTTTTTTGCTTAAAAAATAGCATTAATACAGTAAGTTAGGTAAAATTTGCATAGAATGCTCTGCTTTACGGTTGTTGTAAAAATGGAACGGAAATTTGGATTTCGTTCCCTTTTAAATTCGGTACATTTTTACATTACGTCCAACTCATCGTTCACATTCGACACATCAACTTTTATAGCTTTTCGGGTATGCTGGCAAGGTTATGGGTGTCTATTCCGAAAGCCGTTCTTAACATGGGTAGATTGGTAGGTGTGTCAGAAATTTCGTGAAAAATAGTGAATAATTCCACCCCGTTTTTCCAAGCTTATAACTCCTCGAAAAATGTAACTCAAGCCTTAATTTTTTTCAATTAAGGGAGCAAGGACTAAGGTTTCATTAAAAAAAAAGCAAAAACAAACAAACAACGTGTTTTTTCTTCGGACTTTACAGGTAAATTTCTAAAAAACACTACTTTTTTGTTTTAAATTTGAATATATTATTTATTGACCGTTTCTCTTCAATTTGTGATATATAACACTTTGGTGAGTAAATTATTTACTTTTTAATAGACATTTCAAAATGGGGGGGGGCGTGAATTATTCAACCTCCTGTCTTTCCAAGCTTATAACTCCTCGAAAAATGTAATTCAAGCCCTAATTTTTTTTAATTAAAGGAGTAAGGACCAAGGTTTCATTAAAAAAAAACAAAAACAAAAGAAAAAACAAACAACGTGGTTTAAAAAAACAGGTTTTAAACTTCGAACTTTACAGGTGAATTTCTAAAAAACACTACTTTTTTTGTTTTAAATTTGAATATATTACTTATTGACCTTTTCTCTTCAATTTGTGATATATAAAACTTTGGTGAGTAAATTAATTATTTACTTTTTAATAGACACTTGAAAATGGAGGGGGGCGTGAATTAAAAAAAACCTTTGTCTAAAATATCATGTTCAGTTTATTGGAAAGGGCATAAAATTTCACATTGACCCTAAAAATATCGTAAAAATAAAATGAATAGAAAAATTTTGATAGATTTTTAAAGTTTAAAAATTGAAAAATATTGAGTTCGTAAAATTCATTAGTTTTTAAAAAAAATATATTTCTATTACTTTTAAAACAACTTTATTAGTATATTTTGGAAGTATAATCCATGAAGAAAATAAACAACCCACTTTTAAAAGAGAAATTACGAGATTTTTATATTTTATTCGCAGTTTCGTGATTAGGGTTTCAAAAATTCTGATACATCTACTAGATTGGAGTGTTTATTCGTTGTAAACATACCCTACAACCTATAAATGTCGACATTTCCAATGTGAATGGTAAGCTGGACTTATGTAAAAAAATAACAAACAAAAAAATGGAATTATTTCCCTTTCGTTATTAACTTTTTTTTTAAATAAATATTTTGTGTTTTATGTACATAAAGTACAATTGTTGAATGTTACTGTTTTGATTATATTCGTCTGAGGGGGGACACAATTAAAAAATTAAGAAAGATTAAAACGAAGCAAAATTTAGGTTTCCGTTCCATTTTTACAACAACCGTAAAACAGCGTATACTTAGCAAGTTTTATCGTAATTTATAAGCATTATGTTGAAACACTAAATCAACATTTTATTTATTTTTTTGCATAATTACTGATGGAAGTATTTTTCTGTTTATTTTCTGAACATCTGTTAAGAAAAAAATAATAATTTGTACATTCTCTTGAAAAAAAGAATAAAATTTTTTCTCTACTTTCACATAACTATTTACAGTGTTCATCTGTTCTTTTTATAATAAAAATTCCGTTTTCAAAGAGAAACGTTTACTGACAAATTTCATTAAAAAAAAAGTGCAAGTTTTCCTGAAAAAAAAACAACTTTCACCTAACAATTTATGGTAAAAAATTAATCTTTTTTTGGGGGAAAAATAACAACTTTTATTGATTAAAAAAATTGCAATAAATAATAAAAGTAAATGAACGAACAAAATGCAATTTTTCTTGAGGAATGTGTTCATTTTAACAAACTGAACCACAGCAACGCGTGGCCGGGTACAGCTAGTATATATATATATATATATATATATATATATATATATATATATATATATATATATATAGCCAGTAGAGTTTAGTTTCCTAGAAGTACATCCAATGAAACAACATGTGTCTACCAAAGAGTGCTCAATGAGTAAACAGAGCAGGTATATCATATACCTGCTCTGTTTACTCATTGAGCACTCTTTGGTAGACACGTGTTGTTTAATTACCTGCTCTTTTTACTCATTGAGCACTCTTTGGTAGACACATGTTGTTTCATTGGATGTACTACCTGCTCTGTTTACTCATTGAGCACTCTTTGGTAGACACATGTTGTTTCATTGGATGTACTTCTAGGAAACTAAACTCTACTGGCTAAATACAAATTCTCCTGCATAGTTGAGCACTTTACTTCGTGTCTTCATAAAACACAATCATATATATATATATATATATATATATATATATATATATATATATATATATATATTAGAACAAGTGGTTAATAAAACATGTTAAAAAATACTTTGAAAAAGAGTTAAAACCATATTTAATTTTAAAAAGGAAGCACAAAATAATGGATAGTCCTTAATCCGCGAAGTTTCGAAGAAATACTTTTCTTTCTCATCAGAGGGTAGGATTTAGCAAAATGCGGGATAGGATTTTGCTTTCAAAAGTATTTAATGAAACTACAAGTAAGTCATGGATCTTACTTGGTAACAAATAGTGAAGCAGAGAGAATAGGGTGAAGAAAAAGATGATTTCACGTGAATGGATAGTCTGGTGCAGGGTAAAATATCCAATAACAGTAAAATCTAAAAATCCAGAATCCAAAAAAGTTTTTTAAATATCCATTTCCACAAGTAAAATCCAAGGGAATCGCGTAATTGGGAGATGGTCGAAAGTAATCCAAAAGGCAGAAATCCGTGGAATAATTCACAAATGGGTACAAGGAAAAGGAAAGGAGTTCAAATAATATTGTTAAAAGAAAAGATAAGATGTGCGTAGAAAAAAGAAATGAAAAAAATTTTAAACACGACTGTGAAGGCTGGGCTACTTTAAGAAAAAATTATATATATATATATATATATATATATATATATATATATATATATATATATATATATTCGCGCGAATATAATTTTCCCGCCATTTCTGATAAAAGATGCACACCTGTAACGACGGCAGAAGCAACAATACTTCTAACAAACAGTCTCATTTCGTAAGTAGATGTTCAGAAATAAAATGACAAATATATACGTTTGTATATATTTGTCATTTTATTTCTGAACATCTAATACAAAAGGAAACTGTTTTAGAAGTATTCTTGCTTCCGCCGCCGTTACAGAAAGATTAACGAGGAGTGCTTGGTTGGTTTATTTCTTCAGAGTTGGTAATCGAAAGTGAAGGTCAGCAACGTCAGTCAGAGCTCAGTAGATCTGGTCAATTGACTGAACATCGCACCAACGTTGAGTAATTCGTGGACAGGCTGAAAAGGAAATTGTAACGCATTGAAAGTGGAGGTAAGTTTTCCTGAAAAAGTTTGTTGAGAAGTTTTAAAGTTCTTGAATAAGGATTAGACAAAAGCGTCAGAAGGTTCGTTTCAAAGTTCCGTCGTGTGTGTGTGTGTGTGTGTGTGTGTGTGTGTGTGTGTATGTATGTGTGTGTGTGTGTGTGTGTGTGTGGTGTGTGTATGTGTGTGTGTGTGTGTGTGGTGTGTGTGTGTGTGTGTGTGTGTGTGTGTGTGTGTGTGTGTGTGTGCATAAATTTGCCTTCTGGGTGACTGTGTCCACTAGATATCTAGCAGTAGGTTTAAAGGAATTTCAACGTGGAACATTCCAGTCTTCTAGTATGGGCATTGTTAACGTCGAATTTCTGTTCACTAAGCCACTGTTTTATTAGAATTTCGCGTTGACTTGTTAATTTAAGACATGATTCTTACTTTTGAAGTTTGAAATGATTTTTATTGGTTGAAAATATTTCGAGCCCACACGCTCCTGTGAAAACTGACTTGATCTGAAGTGATGAACAAAGCGAATCTCAACAATGCGGAGAAAGAAAAAGGGTAGCAATCCAAGCCATTTGCTTTTTAGCATTGGTTCGGATATCATCTCGATGTACAAAAAAAAAACAAAAAAAAACGAAGAATCCGACGCCAGACCGCCACGAAAGAAGTGAAAAGGGAAGAATATCAAAAAGTAAACCGAACGAACAAATAATGAAAAGTAGTAGCTCATATCAGCTCGGTATCTTTCCTTTTTCTTATGGAAGTCGCTTCAGACAAAGTATGAAGCCACTTTGATGTAAGGAGTTAAAAATATTACTTCAAAGTCACAAACTTGCCAACGGTAAGTGTTAGATTCTGACCCAGATAACAGCGATTCTTCCGTCTTTGTCATCTCATAGACTGTGAGAACTAAAGGACAAAATAAGGAAAGCAAGAACCGTGCAGCTGCTGAAACATAAGATCCACTTTCTTTTCTCTTTAAATCTTATGCTTGTTCGTCTCGCACATCAATTTCTAATCTACTACAAACCAATCCTTTCTGTCTATAAAACTGTAAATCGATTTACATCTACAATAATCAAATCATCATTGCCCCGGGCCCAACGACTTATCAACCAACTATTTAACAGAAAATAGTTCCACCCAACTACATTTGTAACGTTGCGTGGCAGTACACTTTGTTTTAGTCTAATATATAAACGGTTATATGTCTGTTTATCTGTCGGTCTGTCTGTTTGTCTGTCTCCATATTTTCAAACTCTATCTCCCCCAAAACTAAAAATCGCAGATCGGCCCTAGGGGTCTCAAATGGTTTAATTTTTACGGGCCATTTTTTATGGGTCTTTTGCCGATTAAAATTGTTTGTAAGGAGTCAAAAATGGGTCTAAATTGAAAAAAATCATTAAACATTTTGTATTATACATTCATTATGGTTTATTTTTAATTTTAATTTTTAAGCTGTTTGCATGCGTTTCACGTTGGCACAGTGGTAATGTCACCAGCTTTGAATTCTACAATGTCGGTTTCGTTTCTAACTGCTGGAATCTAAATACTTTTTTTTTACTTTTGAAATCACGACTGTATGATAATATATACGAAATATGGACAAATTAAAATATCATATTTAAGCGTATTTTACGCCTCTCCCTAGTAATTCATAATAAAATTGGGAATAAATACATGTAATCCGAGTCGGCATTTTTTTTTTGTAAGTTTTTTTTTTTTTTTTTTTTTTTTTACCGTTCTAATTGTTTCGATACCACTTAAAAGTCTCTCGCCATCGTCCATCTCACCCGGTATACATTTTTCTTCTCTAGCCTCACGCCGGCCTTCGCATTTACACGCCCATTTTTGTTCGACGCCGATCTTTGCTTCTGCTTCGAGCACGTCCTGCATTTTTCTCCTTTCTTTCTTTTTTCTTCTCACGTTAACCTGCGCACACTTCCTGATTTGCATATACGCGTTTTTCTGGCTACTGCTGCTGCTAATCTCCTCGCAAGCCATCCATCCCTAGCTTCCACTGACACTTTCCACTTTCCTACGTACTCATAAGCACTATATTACACATTTCAATCAACACGAAACACACATCTCGCAACTTAGGAAAATTCGCGTGATCAACACGACGATTGTTGATAAATGCAATTATAAAAACAGAGTTCAAAGTCATGAAATCATAGAAATTCAGACTAAAAAGCCATTCTTGACGTATCTCTTTTCAATACGGTCATCAAACGTTCTGGATGTGTTAAACATTCAAACATAAAAAAACAAACATTGTCTGGTTCCTCTTCGTTATTGTAGCGATTTTCGAAAATTGAAATATCGAATTTCAAGTACAACCAATGGTGTCTACTGAATTGTCATATCGCAGCAATGAAAATATCTAAAAATTACGAAAACCGATAAGGTAGAAAATTTTTTATTAAAGAAAATAGCTTACGAAGAAAATAGAAATTTTAACTTATTTAACTTATTCATTTCCCTTTTTACGTCACATGTCACACGTGACAAAATAAACATGGCCGAAATCATTTTTTTCGTTGAATCATGGAAATACGTGTTTTACATAATACTAGCCTGGGTGCCCGACGTTGCCCTTGTGTTTGGAGGTGTGTGTTGAGCAAAAAAAAAAAAAGTGGTAGTAGGCAGGCAGGCTCGAACACGTGATGCAAAGACGGAAGAAAAAATGAAAGAGAACCTGACGTCTTACCCATACTTCATGATGCGACCGGAAGTTCGGAATGTTTAAATTAGTAAAGTCATTCCAACCGATACGATGACTTTCAAAAATGCCCCCCCCCAAACGACCCTCCTTGTAGAAAATGCCCAGTTGAGGGTGAAGGAATTAATGTTTTAGTCAATTTGTCGATATTTGTTGTCCGAAGGGTCGCGCTTCAAAACTATACCGATCTCGTGAAAATTCGTCGCCTCTGTTGAAAGTTTTGGAGATACATACATACATACATACATACATACATACATACATACATACATTTAAACAGACAGGTGAGATTTATATAATAGATTCCAGGAATATTTAACTAATTGTGACATGACAATTAGGTAGATAACATTGCTTATTGTTGAACTTGACAAAAATTATTATTTTTATTATAATATTTACAAGTATTATATTATTAGTATGCTATTATTATATATCATAAAAGTGACTTTATCTGTCTGTCTGTCTGTGGAACGGTCTCTAACAAACTTCACTGCCAATTTTTGATCCATAGACTTAAAACTTGATATATAAGGTATTCGGATCTGTGGAATAAAATCGATTTGTTTTTTTTTTGCTGTAAAAAATAGCTGCTACCAGGTACATAATTGGAAAATTGGAACTTGGCAAGAGTAGTTCGACGTAATGTGCATGCTCTACGCATGCGCAAATATACAGTTATGCGTTTAACTGCGTTAATTTGTTTTGATATGCACATGTAGTTAGCTCAGATGTTAGCGAATCACGCTAGTGAGCTAAATATTTTCGTTTAGATTCTAGCTGATGGCACCTTATATATATATATATATATATATATATATATATATATATGTATATATATATATATATATATATATTTAACTTTTGAAATCACTATTATATATTTGGTACAATATAATAATCAATAAATAATTAGTTCTAAAATAATAAATATTAAATTTGCATTAATTAAAATATCATATTAAAGCATCTTTTACAACCGAGCAACGCCAAGCGGCTCTCTCTCTCCCTCTCTCTCTCTCTCTCTTTCTCTCTCTCTCTCTCTCTCTCTCTCTCTCTCTCTCTCTATATATATATATATATATATATATATATTATGAATTAATTTATGATTGATTAAGAATAATTTATGATTAACTAGTCGTCTCTACCCGGTGTTGCCCGGAAATCTTTTGGTCAATCCAAATAATTCTTTTAAAAAGTGTTTTAATTGTAGCATAAAACCGTCATAATACCTAACCTATTTCACTAATTTTTTCCGAGAATATCATGACCGTCAGTGAATAAAGCATCGAATAAAAGTGACTATTAAAGTATTGGATATCACATTAAAAATCGATATATGTATCTCAACGTCGAATTGCATCAAAAATGGAAAAACATAAAGACCCGTGTTTGGATAAAGAATCTGCCGAAATCCATTTTTTTTCTCTCACAGAACGCCTATTGCACAAACTATAATATAGAAAGCGAATATTGCTCACAAAACCGGTTCAAGAATGGATAATAAGCAAAATATGGGGGGGGGAATGTTTGTTTTATCCAATCAGAGGTTTCGAAATATACATCACAGTAAACTTCTTCCTCTATCGAATCCTTAAATAAGAAAATACAGCAGTTTATTCAAATTAGTTCACGTATGCAGGCTCCACTAAATTTCTATTGCAAAATCAAACTTGTTAAACTTCTATCTCGCACCGATTCATTACCTGCTTCCTTTGTTCCAGCTCGTTCAACTCATTGGTTTAGTGGTCTTCATCAATTAGCCGCTCAGCTATCTCGTTATAACGGATCTTCCTATTCCAGTAGTTTCAATCCAATAACTGCAAGTTTGTGTATTTCTAATCCCACTGGCTGTTTACCTCCTACCTATAATATAGATTTTTTCAATAATTCAGTGGATAGGAAACACCCATCTTTGTGTTACGCACCCTTCGTTTTTTAGTGCATTACATCAGTTGTTTGGAGTGATTTTCGTAAAAAATACGCACATGCACAACGCAAAGCACAGCTACAACAATGATTTTGCAGAGAAAACCCAAGGCTGAATCACCGATTTAAACAAAGGAACACGTTTCTTGTGTTAGTGAAAGTTGTGCGAAAATTAATCGTGTACACGGTGTTCGCAATTGAACAAGATTAAATTTCTTTGGGATGACCAGGAGTAAAGGAATTTTCATTCCGATGAACTAGAATATCAAAAGCAGGTTGTTTACAAACGTAAAGGAAAAAGATTATTCAGTGCAATTACCGCCCTTGAAAATTGACGAACATCACATTAACTTTTTTTTGTTTATTTATCATCTTTTTAAAATGAAAATTAAATCACTTTAGTTTCTGTTAATATCGACAAAACTATTGCATGTATATAGGAAAACAGGACAATAAAATTTTTAATTAATAATGCCAAACACTAATTTGTTGTAAACTGGTGAAAATAATAATGCAAATTAGGTATAAAAACTATTGTGTTTGAATCTTTGCTTTTTACTATATATATATATATATATATATATATATATATATATATATATATATATATATGTGTGTGTGTTTTTTGAGTCATATTTATAATGATAAAGGAGTCATATTTATGATGATAAAGGAAAAAAACTTTCGCATTTATTCATTTACTAGCAGAACGCCCGGCGTTGCCCAGTTGTAAAATACGCTTAAATATGATATTTTAATTTGTGCAGAATTTATATTTATTATTATAGTGTCCATTCTATATTAATTATTATATTGTACCCAATATATAGCAGTGATTTCAAAAGTTAAAAAAAAACTGATTTGACTGTTATCAGCTAGAATCGAAACCAAAATATACAACCCTCCAGCATTATTCGTTACTATCTGAGCCACGTCCATACGCATATAAACACTTAAAAAATTACGTTGTTTAACCCCAAAATGTATATTTTCGCATGCGTAGAGAAACAATTTATTCGACTTACACCTGTTAAGTTTCATTTTTTCAATTTTGATACCCTTAACGGTTAAAAAACAAATAGAATTTGTTCCATAAGTCCAAATCCTTTATATATCAAGTTTCAAGTTTGTAGACGACAAATTGACAATGTAATCTGTTAGAGAGTAAATACACTTTTTATTCTTGTTAGTTACAGTATAAAAACAGGCCGTTTATAAAAGCAAAAGAAAAATTATTAATTAAATAGCGTGTGAAAAAATGGTATGAGCAAAAGGAGCGTCCATTGTTTTGTTTGAAAATGTAAAGTAGATACCAAACAATTGTAAGATTTAAATATAAAATAATAACGGTGTTACAAAAGTATGTGCTCTATAAAAGATAACCCAGATGTACATAGGTCGCATAGATCAAGGAGGACAAAATATAAAAGTAAGAACTAAAATTTATATTTTATGAAAACACGTATCAATAATTGGTTTAAATTGCTACCGAAACAAGATTTGTCTATGTAGTTTTAGTCAGAAACAAATCCGAGAATGGCGCAGAAGAAAAACTAACTCTATTTTATATATAAGATTAAATTAAGTTATAATTGATCAAAATTAATTTATATCTAATTCAAATTAATTTATAATTGATTAAAATTAATTTATATCTGATCTAAATTATTATACAATTAGTTAAAATTGATTTATATATGATTAAAATTAAATTATAATTGATTAAAATGAATTCATAGTCGATTCGAATTAATTATAATTGACTAAAATTAATTTATAATTTTTTAAAGTTAATTTATAATTGAAAATTAATTTATAATTGAATAAATCAATTTATAATGGATTAAAATTAATTCATAAAAGATTAAAATTAATTTATAGTTGATTCAAATTAATTAATAATTGATTAGAATTAATTTATAATAGATAAAAATTAATTTATAATTGGTTAAAATTAATTTATAATTGATGAAATTAATTCATAATTAACTAAAATTAAATCTTAATTGATCAAAATTAATTTAGATATTAAAATTAATAAATAATTAATTAGAATTAAATTATCATTAGTTAAATTTAATTTATTTTAAATTGATCAAAATTATTTTAGAATTGATTAAAATTAATTTATAATTGATTCAATATAAAGTTAACATTAAATTTATGGAAATTCTAAAATTTTTGCATAAGACTTTATTTGTAAATTCATGTTTGTTATTAAAAAAAAATGTAACAATTTAATAAAAAGAATTACAATCGATGTTATTCATATTTGAATATTTTTAAGGTGGAAATTTCTTGTTTAGCGACTTTTATATTATGTGCATATTTTTGAATATTAGTATACGCAGACGACAACGCATACATACTTAACTGGTTTTAGATTTACTTATCATCATACGAAACCATAACAGGCAATAATACAAAAATAGATAAAAATAAAGAGATAATAAAAGAGTGTTGAAAAGGAGATTAGCAGCTATATATAGATCAGAAACAAGCTCGTACTTATAATGAAAATCGCTCCAGACAAGGTATAAAGCCACTTGATGTAAAAGCTAATAAAAATGAAAATTGATTATTAAAACAAAATGCTTATTAACCTTAGTCTTGAAAAGACCAAAGCTATACTTAGAAGGAAAAGAGTTCAACAAGGACGCAATTCTTGGAAAGGAACTATTGGAATTGGAAGTTGTATTGCAATAAACTCTATCTTTATTTTCATGGCAAGCGTTCGACTGAACTCCAATCTATTTGTCTCTCGCCAAACTTTCACAACAAACACCCAACTAACTACAACCACTATATACGATTTACCCCATTCACTAACCGTGCCTAAATCTAAACGCAGATTCCATGAACAAGGCTTCTTTCCCAGAACTGTCCGCCCGTAGAACACTGTTCCGCTGGCCTGCTTTCCGGTTGAATACAACATGGTAGCCTTTAAATTAATGTAAATAAGTTCTTTTTGAGCTGTCTCCATAAATAATCAAATTCTACCCTTTTTACACCATTAACAATTACTACACTACCACTCTACGTTCATTAACCTGTATCCTCGAGTGGCCTTCATGTCTTGATGAATGGAGCTTCCCAAGTAGAAATAGCGAATAGATGACAAACACTAGAATCAAACAAGCCGAAATAAAGGAAGCATTGAATAGATCAGATTATTCAGAAGTTGAAGTGTAATCTAAACAGACATCTTGCTGCTCAACTCCCTACAAAGTACCCCTGCATATTATGTTCCAGATAGTAGCCCCCTACATCAAAGTGGTATTGTGCCTTGTTTGGAGTGAAAATAATAATAATAATAATAATAATAATAATAATAATAATAATAATAATAATAATAGCTGCAAAAATACAACGACTAAAGATAATGAAAACGGCTGAAATATTAAGAAAAACCCTTGAATGCGGAAAATAATACACGAATACAATATAACGAAGAAGCGTTACAAGGAATGAAGAACGCCAAAGCTGCATATATACAAGTTCTACACCCCCATCACGCATCCCCTCTCATTGTCTCATCACCGTTCCCCCCAATAGAAAAGTGATACCAAAGAGCCGAGAAGGGCCAAGGAGGATGGAAAGACCGAGGAGAGAGTGCTGACCAGACCTCCGCTGGACAAGTGCGAAGAGAATTGGGACTTTGGAGAGGCTTAGTGCCACTCAGATTCCAGTATAAACCAATGGCCACTGCCAGCGAGAAATCAATGGTAAGAGACTGTTGCGATGACGCAAATATATTTACAAATGCTATCGAAGGAGGTAGAGAGAACTGGACGTCTGGGGAGACTTGTTGTCACTCAGCTTCCAGAGAACACCACAGGTTTCCAATCAGATCGTTTGTTGACTTGTATGAAAACTCCATGTAAGCCAATAATAATAATAATAATAATAATAATAATAATAATAATAATAATAATAATAATAATAATAATAATAATAATAATATAAAATGCTGCAGTTAGCAACATCACCGGTGTGTGTGAGATAGATAGATAGATAGAGGGGGAGAAAGGGGGAGAGAGAGGTTGAAAGGAAGTGAGAGAGAGAGAGAAAGAGGTGGGGATGCAGAGAAAAAGGAAAAGGGCGGCCCAATTAAATTACAGATACTTTTCTGCATATTATCAAGATCCCTCAAATGGAACAGAGATTCACCAGCTCAAATATGAGAACGTGCATGGTCTGAAAGATACAGAAAATAACCCCAGGTGTGAGAAAGTGTTTGGAGCGATAGAGAAACCGATTTTATGCGAAGAAGAAAGAGCAATTGGTTTAATGTATGAACAAGACAGATTTGATGAGAAAAATCAAGAAGTTCATAAGACAGGTCAAATCAATTTTTCGCGTTTAACGACGAAAATGCTGTTTAAATTGCTAAACGCGTACATTGAATGGACGTATCTAAGGAATATCTGATTTTATTTGTTCTTCACAGATGAGTGGATGAATTAAATGGAAGAGGGAATGAGGGTGTGAGAAAGGGGTTGAGCGAGCAAGAAAGAAAGAAAGAAAGAAAGAGAGAGAGAGGTGTGTGTGTGTGTGAGAGAGAGAGAGAGAGAGAGAGAGAGAGAGAGAGCGTAGTGTGAAGAGTATAAATAGTTTTTTTAATACCGTTTTCATTTTTAAGAGAAAGGAAAGGAAAATATAAACAGGTGAATAAACAGATCGATGATAGATCGATGATAGATCGATAAAAAAGATAAACAGATGTTTCGAAATTTTTTAGATGAATATTGATAATTTGTATTATTTATTCTGATTACTGTTCTCATCCGGATGCTATTTTCACAATATTTCGGCCGCTGTAACCATTCGACCTTCAGGTGCGTCTTACCGAACTCGGGAATCTTTATATTGAACTCATGAATCTGCACGAAATTTCTAACGAAATCCTGTATTTAATCATTATTACCACGGTTAAAGTGCTAAGTTGACCCCGCTTTTAAGTGACAGTCTTTTGGATATTTCGCACAACTGATACTATGAATAAAATAAAAGTTATTTACGACTTTACTTCGTCATGGTTGACGAAATGAGAACCATTTACTCATATGGATTAAATAAAGCGTTCACTACGAAATTCCAGACAGATTCCCGAATTCGGCATAGCGCACCTGAATAAGGCCGGAGGTTGCATCGGGAGAAACGGTATAAAAAAATTGTTTTGTCTTCTCCAACTGCAAGAACTGTGACACCAGGTTCAGAAAGTGGGGTTGAGAAGTCAGCACCCACCCCCGAGGAGTAGCACCCTAACCTACAAAAAATGCCTGGGCAGCCCCGTCAGCATACTCCGGTGAGGGTACCTGAGGCGATTAACAATAAACTAATAGATAAACTAATAATAGATGCACTGAGACTAAAGCTGCTTTCAGGACTGCCAGCAACCACTGTAAAAGAGTAATAAAAAATGCAAGAGAGCTATATGCCCAGTCTGTTAAATCCAAGGCAGCTGATCAGCGGCTTGGTTCCCACCAGTTTTGGCAAATAACAAATAGGATCCTGAACAGAAGTGTGCGTTCTATCCCAACCATTATCAATGGACCAGAGGTCATCTCGTCAGCGTCAGACAAGGCCAAACTATTTGCAAAGAACTTTGCAGCTAATTCTACCCTATGCGACGAAGGCCATCAACTCCCCATATTTCCTCCTATAACACAGAACAAGCTAGGTAACATACAAATATCCATGCATGAGGTCGCCAAGTTAATCAAGAACCTAGATTCCAGTAAAGCAACTGGCCCTGATGGCATCCCAATTATAGTGTTAAAAAAGCTTCAACCAGAACTTGCTCCCATACTTACGAAACTATTTAAGCGCTGCCTTAAGGAGAAGTGTTTTCCGACTCCCTGGAAGACCTCATTAGTTTTCCCTGTATTTAAGAATTCAGGTGATAAGTCATCTCCCTCTCAGTACAGACCAATAAGTCTCCTGTGTGTTATGAGTAAGTTGCTGGAATCCATATTAAATAGAGAAATAGTCAACCACCTCAGCAGGAATAACCTTCTTAGTGACACACAATATGGCTTCCGCTCTGCAAGATCTACCGCAGATGTGCTGACGGTTATATCCCACAGGATTAGTGAATCTCTTGACAAAGGCTTCCTTTCTAGGGCAATTGCTCTTGACATATCAAAGGCCTTCGACAAGGTATGGCATAAGGGTATACTTCACAAGATTTCCAGCTACGGTATAACTGGAAATGTTTTCTCAATCATTAAATCATTTCTCTCCGATAGGCTCATAAGAGTAGTGGTAGATGGACAAAAATCGGTGGCCTGCAATATAAATGCTGGAGTCCCTCAGGGGTCAATCCTGGGCCCAACTCTCTTCCTGATCTACATCAATGACCTCCCTAAACACATACTTAAATCATTCGTTGACATCTATGCTGATGACACGACCATCTACGGCAACACATCAAAGGCTGTAAACGACAAAGTTCTCTCTGATTCTCTCTCCTCTGATCTCGAGCGCGTGGTTCAGTGGGGGAAGATGTGGCTGGTTACCTTTAATGTATCCAAAACCAAACTCCTATCCTTACATCATCAACGCTCTGATCCCCATCTGGCATCAATTGTGATGGATGGCTCTCGTCTGGGTGAGGCCCCGTGTTTTGACAAGCTTCTGGGTTTGACCGTTACCCCTGATCTGAAATGGAACACGTACATCAAGTCTGTTGCCAAGGTCGCTGGGAAGATGGTGGGATCCTTCTACCGCTCCAGAAGATATCTAACTACTGATGCAATTCTCTATCTATATAAAAGCCAAGTACGTCCAAGGATGGAATACTGTTGCCATATCTGGGCAGGAGCTGCTAAAAACAGCCTATCCTGCCTTGACAGAGTACAAAATAGACTTTGTGGCTTAGTGGGGGATGCCCTTTTCTCTACCCTGCAACCTCTCTCCCACAGAAGAGACGTTGCGAGCCTATCCTTGTTTTATCGTTATTTCCATGGCAGGTGCTCGTCTGAACTCCAATCTTTGGTCCCCCCTCGCCAATCTTTCACGAAAAACACCCGTCTAGCTGAATCCACTGTGAAAATTTTCCCCACTCTATATCTGTGCCTAAATCAAAACGCGGATTCCATGAACAAAGCTTCTTTCTTAGAACTGCACGCCTGTGGAACTCTGTTCCGTCTACCTGCTTCCCACCAGACTACAAATTGGATGTCTTCAAGTCTAACGTTAACAAATTCCTAATGAACCGCCCCCTTAAGTAAACACTTCATCAAATCTCCACACTAACATAATGTACTTGCAATAACCCTTATCCCTGAGTGGCTTCCGGGCCTTGATAAGTGGTGATCACTGTGTAAAAAAAAACAAAAAAAAACTAACCTCTCCTCAAAGAGAGAAGGCAAGAGGTTAGACCTCTTAGAACTGCACAGAACTAAATTCCTACCGCAAAATCAATATTAATGACAGGAATGGTTTAATCTCTGTTGATTTTGGGCGCCGAGGGTGAGAATGACACCTAGCAATCCGAATAATATAAACAATACAAAAGTTAAAAAATGTTAATTTTTTTTACAACACCTCAACCTCTTTTTTGGTTATTTAATGCGTAAACATTTTTATGACTTATTAGTGCGTAATAGAAAATAATTGGAGAATAGCAAGACAAAATCTCATTCTAACATTTATATTAATTTTATTGGTTATCATCGTTAATATGTGATTGTGCTGAAAAAAAGAGAAACTCTTCAATCTATTCTTATTTTCTTCGGGAGTGAATTACTTCTCTTATATTTTCTTTCTTTTAGACACCAACTGTTCCCGTAGAGACTTTTCCCTGCGTAGTTCTTAGTAAAGATTTTTCGCGTATACTTAGATTTTAACTTATTCATTACGGTGATAATAGACAAGGTGTTAGTAATAGATGATAAATCCGTGAGTTTGGACGAAGACAAAATGGATGCTTTTTAGGAATAGATATCCAAATTTCTGCAGCCGTGACGTAACCATGACGAAAGCCCTTCCGAAACAAACGGAGAAATTAGAATTAAGTTCTGACTTTTACCGAAATTGATTGATAGCAACTTTCTGTCTAATGAGACAATAACGTTCTGCATCTAGTCTGCTGCACTGCAGCATCTGTTGTGGTTATATGGTTCGAAGCTAGAATTGGTTCTTCAGATGCAAGCTTGAGTGGGTGATAAGGAGTCCTAGATTTACCCAGTTACCAGGATCTCTCTCGGCGTTGCAGACAAAGTGCGACGAAATAGCAAACCAATACGGTCGGAGCCAGCGCAGTTGCAGGAGTTACCGGAAAGATGTTGCAGTGCTTCACCATCCACCTATCGGGACTCCAAACAGAATCTTTTTGTCAGGGTTTACTCCGTTAGCCTTTGGCCTTCCTAAGGCATCCACAAGGCAGTGGAGCTATTTACCTATAGCTCGTGAAAATTTGAAAATATTTCTAATTTTGATGAAAATAACGGACATCTTCATTGTAATTATTGTTATATAAAAATGAAAGCGAAATCCTTGAATGATTCCTCTTAAAAAGAGTCAAGCGAAAGAAACGCGAATTCCTTAACAGTAAAAATTTAGTAAATATTTCCAATGGAAATATTTACCGAAATATACAAATAAAAAAAATGGCGCTGTTACTTGGCAGACGAGTATTTTTCAATCAATTAGAAAAATCAAGTTCTGACTTTTACGTAATCTTTTGAATAACCTTTATTACATTTGCAACTTTTCATTTGGAATTTTTATGGCTTTTTCATTTATATTTACTGAAAGGGTTATTTCAGAGATAGGTCATGGTTGATTTAGTGTTAAGTTAAGGTTTAGGGGTTAGGATAAAAGATCGTTCGATTCATATTATGGAAAAGTACCAAAGCAACATTACAGAATACATTTAAATACACGATAAAATCAACAATTTATTTCGGTAAATAACTTCTTTGTAATAAATAAATAAATAAATAAATAAAGCGTAGTATTTGGATTCTGCGGACTACTGTTATCATCTTAAGTGTCATTCGCACATCGTTTCAATCGATGTAACCACCGACCTTCTTCAAGTATATCTTATCGAACTCGGGAAAATTTCTTGCGAAGTCGGAAATTTACACGGGATTTCGGACTGAACCCTTTATTTAATCCATGGGAGTAGCATCCTTTTGTTCCTTCAGTCATGATGGGTAGAAGTCTTGATTAATTCGTAATTGTATTTTGAGTTTAGCACGCACTGAGGATTAAATGTTGCTTTGCTTCTGGAATGCCCTTCGAGACACAATATTTCTCAATCTAGCTAAGAAATTTGTCCCGACTTTGAAACAAAATTTTTTTTTAATTTAGATAAAATGTTATCCCATTTTGACGCAAAGTTAAAAAGTTTTCTTCGATGCAAGATTTTTTTTATTATGTACATTATCCGACTTTGGAAGTAAACCGTTTGTCAATCAAGATGAGAAAGTTGTCCTCATTCTGGAGGTACAATATTGTAAATCTAGACAAGAAAGTTATCCCAATATTTGAAACAAAATATTTGTTAACCTATATAAGAAAGTTGTTCCAATATTTGAAGCAAAATATTGTTAACCTAGACAAGAAAGTCGTCCCAATGTTTGAAACACAATATTATTGAACTAGACAAGAAAGTTGTCCCAATATTTGAAGGAAAATATTTGTTAACTTAGACAAGAAAGTTGTCCTAATATTTGAAACAAAATATTTGTTAACTTAGACAAGAAAGTCGTTCTAATATTTGAAGCAAAATATTTGTTAACTTAGACAAGAAAGTCGTCCCAATATTTGAAGCAAAATATTTGTTAACCTAGACAGGAAAGTCGTCCCAATATTTGAAGCAAAATATTTAACCTAGACAAGAACGTTAGCCCAATAGTTGGAGCAAAGTATTTAACTTAGATAAGAAATTTGTACCAATATTTGAAACAAAATATTTGTAAACCTAGACGTCGTCCCAATATTTGAAAGCAAAATATTTAACCTAGATATGAAATTTGTCCCAATATTTGAAGCAAAATGATTCTTAACCTAGACAAGAAAGTTATCCAAGTATTTGAAGCAAAATATTTCACCTAGATAAGAAAGTTGTCCCAATATTTGATGGAAAATATTTGTTAACTAAGACAATAAAGTTTTCCTAATATTTGAAACAAAATATTTGTTTTCCTAAACGAGAATATTTTAAGCAAAATATTTGTTAACTAAGGCAAGAAAGTTGTTCCAATATATGAAACAAAATGTTTGTAAACTTAGAAAAGAAGTCGTCTCAATATTTGAAGCAAAATATTTGTAAACCTAGACAAGAAAGTTGTCCCAATATTTGAAATAGAATATTTATTAACCTAGACAAGAAAGTTGATCCAATATTTGAAGCAAAATATTTAACCTAGATAAGAAATTTATCCCCATATTTCAAGCAAAATATTTAACCTAGACAAGAAAGCCGTCCAATATTTGAAGCAAAATATTTGTTAACTAGACAAGAAAGTCGTCCCAATATTTGAAACAAAATATTTCTAAACCTAGACAAGAAAGTCGTCCCGATGTTTGAAACAAAATATTTGTTAATCTAGAGAAGAAAGTTGTCCCAATATTTGAAGCAAAATATTTATTAACTTAGGCAAGAAAGTTATCCCAATATTTGAAACAAAATATTTGTTAACATGTAAAACAAGTTTGTCCCAATATTTGAAGCAAAATATTTGTTAACTTACCCAAGAAAGTTGACCAATGTTTGAAACAAAATATTTGTTAACCTAGACAAGAAAGTCGTCCCAATATTTGAAACAAAATATTTGTTAACCTAGACAAGAAAGTTGTCCCAATATTTGACGCAAAATAATTGTTAACTTAGACAAGAATGTTGTCCCGATATTTGAAACAGACCATTTGTTAACCTAGACAAGAAAGTCGTCCCAATATTTGAAACAAAATATTTGTTAACTAGACAAGAAAGTCGTCCCAATATTTGAAGTAAAATATTTGTTAACTAAGACAAGAAATTTGTCCCAATATTTGAAACAAAATATTTGTTAACCTAAATGAGAAAGTTGTCCCAATATTTGAAGCAAAATATTTGTTAACCTAGATAAGAAAGCTGTCCTAATAATTGAAGCAAAATATTTAACCTAGATAACAAATTTGTCCCTACTTTAGAAAGAATCTTATGATTAATCCCAACTTTGGAGACAAAATCTTTGTTAATGTTTATAAATAGGATGTTCACATTTTAGAGGAGAAATCTTTGTAAACCTTGATGAATATGTTGAACCGACTTTGTAGATAAAATCTTTTTTTTTTATTTATTGTCTTTTTTTCGGTGATAAAATTCCTCATAATATGAACTGACTGTGAACACAAGAGCTAGAAAGTATAATATTTTCTCAAAAAACTCATAAAACCGTTGTTTTAAGTGAACATAACACCTGATGACGACTTCCGGTTTTTAAATGGGAAATCTATAAACGGTGTTTATAAAAAAAAAACAGTCCGTCATAATTTTATATCGATTAGATTTTTGCAGAATTTCAGATGCAATTTGTCTGTAAACATTTCGTTAATAGATTTAAGTAAATGTATTTTACCACTGTAATCTAAAAAAAAAAAAAAAAGGAAGTTGACAGCACTCGTACGATATTCGAATTACCGTGACGAATTCTTAATTTCGAACTATTCTCTTTGCTGCCAAATATTCGTCTCGTTCTCGTTCACAATTCGCTCTTCTTATCGCACCTACTCTTCTCATATGCAAATTATATTTCAAAACAACACCCTGCCATAATCTTTATAAATCATTTCATATCAGACTTGCATCTCTAGTGATTCATACTAAGCCAAATTAAACTAGAAACCACTACTAATCCAGGCTAAACGAGCCACCTTTACACGACCAAACAAAACTAGCCATCTTTACACAGCCAAACTAAACTAGCAACCTTTAAATGGCCAAACTAAACTAGCCATCTTTACACGGCCAAACTAAACTAGCCATCTTTACACGGCCAAACTACACTAGCCATATTTACATGGCCAAACTAAACAAGCCAATTTACACGGCCACACTAATCTAGCCATATTTACACGGTCAAATTAAGCTAGCCATATTTATACGGCAAAACTAAACGAGCCATAAAAGTTGCTAGTTTAGTTTTGCCGTGTAAATATGGCTAGTTTAGTTTGGCCGTGTAAAAGTGGCTAGTTTAGTTTGGTTGTGTAAAAGTGGCTAGGTTTGTTTGGCCGTGTAAAGAGGGCTAGTTTTGTTTGGCCGTGTAAAGGTAGCTAGTTTGGTTTGGTTTGGCCGTGTAAATATGACTAGTTTAGTTTGGCCGTGAAAAGATTGTTAGGTTAGTTTGGCCATGTAAAGATGGCTAGTTTAGTTTGGCCATGTAAATATGGCTAGTTTAGTTTGCCCGTGTAATTATGGCTAGTTTAGTTTTTGTGTTTAAAGGCGGCTAGTTTAGTTTGGGCGTGTAAAGGTGGCTAGTCTAGTTTGGCCGTGTAAAGGTGGCTAGTTTTGTTTGGCCGGGTAAATATGTCTAGTTTACTTTGGCCATGTAAAGTTGGCTAGTTTTATTTGGCCGTGTAAAGGTGGCTAGTTTGTTTGGCCGTGTAAAGAGGGCTAGTTTTGTTTGGCCGTGTAAATGTAGCTAGTTTGGTTTGGTTTGGTCGTGTAAATATGGCTAGTTTAGTTTGGCCGTGAAAAGATTGTAAGGTTAGTTTGGCCATGTAAAGATGGCTAATTTAGTTTGGCCATGTAAATATGGCTAGTTTAGTTTGCCCGTGTAATTATGGCTAGTTTAGTTTTTGCGTTTAAAGATGGCTAGTTTAGTTTGGCCATGTAAAGATGGTTGTTTAGATTGGGCGTATAAATATAGCTAGTTAAGTTTGGCCGTGTAAATATGGCTAGTTTAGTTTGGTAGTGTAAAGATGGTGAGTTTAGTTTGGCCGTGTAATTATGGCTAGTTTAATTTTCGCCGTGTAAAGGTGGCTAGTTTAGTTTGCCCATGTAATTATGGCTAGTTTAATTTTCGCCGTGTAAAGGTGGCTAGTTTAGTTTGGCCATGTAAATCTGGCTAATATAGTTTGACCGTGTAAAGATGGCTAGTAAAGTATGGCCGTGTAAATATGGCTAGTTTAGTTTGGCCGTGTAAAGGTTGCTAGTTTAGTTTGACCATGTAAAGAGGGTTAGTTTAGTTTGGCCGTGTAAATATGGCTAGTTTAGTTTGGCCGTGTAAAGGTGGCTTGTTAAGTTTAGCTATGTAATTAAGGCTAGTTTAGTTTGGCCGTGTAAAGGTGGCTAGTTTTGTTTGGCCATGTAAATATGACTAGCTTAATTTGACCGTTTAAAGGTGGCTAGTCTAGTTTGGGCGTGTAAAGGCGGCTAGTTTAGTTTGGCCGTGTAAAGGTGGCTAGTTTGTTTGGCCGTGTAAAGATGGCTAGTTTAGTTTGGCCGCATAAAAGTGACTAGTTTAGTTTGGCCGTGTAAAGATGGCTAGTATAGTTTGGCCGTGTAAATATGGCTAGTTTAGTTTGGCGGTTTAAAAGTTGCTAGTTTAGTTTGGCCATGTAAAGATGGCTAGTATAGTTTGGCCCTGTAAATATGGCTAGTTTAGTTCGGGTGGTTAAAGGTGGCTAGTTTGGTTTGGCCGTGTAAAAGTTGCTAGTTTAGTTTAGCTGTGTAAAGGTGGTTAATTTAGTTTGGCCGTGTAAATAAGGCTAGTTTAGTTTGGCCGTGTAAAGCTTGCTAGTATAGTTTGTTCGTGTAAAGGTGGCTAGTTAAGTTTTGCCACGTAAATATGACTAGTTTAGGCTGGCCATGTAAATATGGCTAGTTTTATTTGGTCGTGTAAAGATGGCTAGTTTAGTTTGGCAGTGTAAATATGGCTAGTTTAGTTTGGCGATGTAAATATGGCTAGTTTAGTTTGGCAGTGTAAATATGGCTTGTTTAGTTTGACCCTGTAAATATGGCTAGTTTTGTTTGGGCGTGTAACTATATAGTTAGTTTAGTTTGGCCGTGAAAATATAGCTAGTTAAGTTTGACTGTTACAGAGTGCTAATTTATTTTGTGCGTGTAAAGGTGGCTAGTTTAGTTTGTGCATGTAAAGGTGGCTAGTTTAGTTTGGCCGTGTAAAGGTGGCTAGTTTAGTTTGGCCATGTAAATATGGCTAGTTTAGTTAAGCTGTGTAAATAAACTAGCAATGTTTACATGGCCAAACTTAACTAGCCCTCGCTACACGGCTTAACTATACTAACCACCTTTATACAGCCAAACTAAACTAGCCATATAACCATGGCCAAACTAAGTAGCCACTTTTACAATGCCAAACTAAACTAGCCATATATCCACGGCCTAATTAAACTAGCCATAATTACATAGCCAAACTAAACAAGCCACCTTTACACGACCAAACTTTACTAGCCAACTTTATACGGCCAAACTAAACTAGCCACCTTTACATGGCCAAACAAAACTAGCCATATTTACATGGCCAAACAAAACTAGCCATATTTACATGGCCAAACTAAACTAGCCATATTTACATGGCCAAACTAAACTAGCCATATTTACATGGCCAAACAAAACTAGCCATATTTACATGGCCAAACTAAACTAGCCACCTTTACACGGCCAAACAAAACTAGCCATCTTTACACGGCCAAACAAAACTAGCCACCTTTACTCGCCCAAACAAAACTAGCCATCTTTACACGCCCAAACTAAACTAGCTATCTTTACACGGCTAAACTAAACATACCCTCAGTACACGGGCAGACTTTACTTACGCTCGAAACTCGACCAGACTAAACTAGCCCTCGCTACATGGCCAAACTAAATTAGCTCTCATTACATGGCCAGACTAACCTAGCCTTCACAACACGGACAGACTAAGGTAGCCGTCATTACATGACCAGACAAAACTTAACCTCGATAC
Organism: Euprymna scolopes; assembly: GCF_053919585.1. Lineage (NCBI taxonomy): Eukaryota > Metazoa > Mollusca > Cephalopoda > Sepiida > Sepiolidae > Euprymna > Euprymna scolopes. Next base: position 70,114,375 of record NC_136483.1, read on the forward strand.
ACAGCAAGACGAAGCTAGCTCGATACACGATAGATACGTTAACAAATACCACGTGCGATTTTCAAGGTTGTAACACCAAACGTAATTTCCTAAATGTAAATCATCCCTTAAGAAGCAGTTTTATTTGATTATTTTTATGAAAAAAAAATTAAATTTCCGATTATTAAGGCCAGTTTTATTTTTTTTTACGTATTAATAATAAAAAAATGTCGAAAAAAAATGATTACTTCCCCCCCCAAAAAAAAAACATCTGACCTAAAATATAATGCGTAACTGTCTTTTTATATATTTTTATTTTATTTTTTATTTTTTTGATAAACACTCTTGTCAATTTCCGATTTCCAAACCAAAGCTATTTTCGTTTTGACCAAATATTCTTATAAATGCAGGTTTGTCAGGCATCATGGATGCCTACAGATGCATTCTTTGGTCATAGAAATAAGAAAAAAAAAATCTAGTTTTTATTATTTAGTCTAGTCCTTTTGTTTTACGGCATATGAATCCTTTTCAGGTTATTTAATGTCGATCCGGTAATTTTTTTTTGGTGGGTGGGTGGGGGGGGAGTTATACGCTTCAAGTTTTTTATTCATTAAATATTTATTCATGTTGTTTGGTTTGGTTGTTTTGTAACAGAGTGCGGTATCACGTATGCAAATACCGAGACGAAATGACGTCAGAATAAAGAAAAAGACTATAAAAAGGAGAGAGATTATGTGAGAGAGGTTAAGTCACAACCATAAGAAGTCACGCGTGGCGGGAGAGTGAGGAAATAAATGTCTTTGTTACAAAAAAAAAAGGAGTTGGGTTATTACTTGCCCTATGTTCCTTGCGACGAATTCTGCTACAACGTGTTGGTTCTCGTGTGTAAACGTGTGTAACGTTACAATTTTGTTTTACAACGTATCAACCCTTTTGAGGTTCAATCATTTTGGCAAAAGTTTATCTTTTGCTTCAAGTTCTTTATATCTTCAAATATTTATTCCTGGTGTTTAGCCTGGTTGTTTTGTAGAGAAAAATTGTTTTTTTTTTTTGGCTTTGCAGGACATGATTGAGTTTTGCAAATTAAAAAAACAATAACATCAATGTTTGGTGCATTTTAATTTAGGAAACCAATATCTTCAGACATCCTGATCTAATAGCACTAGAGGCTTTTATTTTTTTCATTAAATTATTGAAGTTATCGATACATACAGCTTGTATCTAATTTAATTACCTAAACGTAATGTTAATAAACACGCATGCGTTTTTTGTATGCATGATATTTAAATCTAATTTTTAAGAATACTGTTGAAAAAGGTTTTCTCTGTTATTTACTACAAGCAGGGATACCTGGCGTTGCTGAGGATCATAAAAAACTAAATTAGATGCTAAATAGTGTTGGTAAGATCTTTAGCACTACTAAAACCATGTTTCTCATGCCTCTTATCTCTAAAAAGAAACTCCGTGGATTTAGCAGAGAAACCAACAAACGAAAAACGAGTTTAAAAATTCAAAAATATAACAAATAAAAAAGACAGGATAACTTACTCTTCTCCCTATCTTCGTATGTTTTGTGTGTTTTAACGTATTTTAAAGCTTTCATTCAGTTCGAAGAAGAACTAGCGTCTAGTTCGTAAGTTAAACCGACAACAATATGGCCGACCCTGAACATACTGTCTTTGGATCGTCAATAATGTTTAAAATTAAACAAAATACTTATAGAAATCCACCTAATAATTGTAACAGGGACACTTATTGGGTAAATTTCTATCAGCATTTTGACTTTCTGAAGACGGCATGTTCGTAGTCGGCCATGTTGTTATCGGTTTAACTTATAAATTAGATACCAATTTTTCTTTGAGCCGAATAAAAACTTCAAAATACGTTAAAACACAAAACTTATCCAGATAGGTAGAACAGTAACTTATCTTGCCTTTGGTAACATTTATTTGTTATATATTTGAATGTTTATTCAGTTTCTTTTGTTGGCTTCTCTGCTAAATACCCGAAATTCCTTTTAAGTGTGGAGTGAAAATAAACAAATAAATAAATAGAACTCAGAATACACCTGCAGAGTGCTACTGAAGACATCAAATAGAATTAAAGGTGCTTCTAGAGCACTGCTAAAGCTTAGTTTCCCCCTTTTTTGTAGAGAAATAACAATACTTAAGTAGCAAAAAATGAAACCGCAGTTAGTGTCTAATAATTTTAAATTTAAATGAAAAAAAAAACCCCAACTTATTTTCTGACCCATAGGAATACATAATAACATTAAACATCGTGTTTACTTTGTGATAAAATTAAATAATATAAATGGCTATTTGACCACCAAAAATGACATTTTTGTTTTCAAATTTTAGATGCTATTTTTCGAAGGCTTCGCCGATTAAAAATAAACAGCAACTTTTTAAGAATTTATTGTGTATTTTTCAAGTTTTAGTTGGACATATAGACCTTTGCCTTTTATATAATAGATTAATCGAATATATATATATTTATATGAAATAAATAATAATTCAATGTAATTTTTAAATAATCCTACCATACCGTAATGTGTTTTATAGTTACTTCAAGGAATAATGTTATGAGTCTGCCTTGTTTATTTGTATATTTAAAGGAATAAATATTAAAAAGATAGTTCTAATAAATGAGAATAAGGAAGACAATAAACCTACAATGAAGGAAAGAGTAGATGAAGGACACCTAAGCTGACGACTTCTGCTTAGAATAAAACAACAATGTAATTATTTGGTATAAGAGAAAAGGACGCACTTTTAGGACTTTTTTTTTACACAGTGATCACCACTTATCAAGGCCCGGAAGTCACTCAGGGATAAGGGTTATTGCAAGTACATTACGTTAGTGTGGAGATTTGATGAAGTGTTTACTTAAGGGGGCGGTTCATTAGGAATTTGTTAACGTTGGACTTGAAGACATCCAATTTGTAGTCTGGTGGGAAGCAGGCAAACGGAACAGAGTTCCACAGGCGTGCACTTCTAAGAAAGAAGCTTTGTTCATGGAATCCGCGTTTTGATTTAGGTACAGATATAGAGTGGGGGAAATTTTTCACAGTGGATTCAGCTAGACGGGTGTTTTTCGTGAAAGATTGGCGAGGGGGGACCAGAGATTGAAGTTCAGACGAGCACCTGCCATGGAAATAACGATAAAACAAGGATAGGCTCGCAACGTCTCTTCTGTGGGAGAGAGATTGCAGGGTAGAGCAAATGGCATCCCCCACTAAGCCACGAAGTCTATTTTGTACTCTGTCAAGGCAGGATAGGCTGTTTTTAGCAGCTCCTGCCCAGATATGGCAACAGTATTCTATCCTTGGACGTACTTGGCTTTTATATAGATAGAGAATTGCATCAGTAATGAGATATCTTCTGGAGCGGTATAAGGATCTCACCATCTTTCCAGCGACCTTGGCAACAGACTTGATGTACGTGTTCCATTTCAGATCAGGAGTAAAGGTCAAACCCAGAAGCTTGTCAAAACACGGGGCCTCACCCAGACGAGAGCCATCCATCACAATTGATGCTAGATGGGGATCAGAGCGTTGATGATGTAAGGATAGGAGTTTTTGGATTCATTAAAGGTAACCAGCCACGTCTTCCCCCACTGAACCACGCGCTCGAGATCAGAGGAGAGAGAATCAGAGAGAACTTTGTCATTTACAGCCTTTGATGTGTTGCCGTAGATGATCGTGTCATCAGCATAGATGCCAACGAATGATTTAAGTATATGTTTAGGGAGGTCATTGATGTAGATCAGGAAGAGAGTTGACCCAGGATTGACATACAACTAATTCTATGAAATAGACAGTTTAATATTTATTCACAAGAAGTATAATTGTTCATTTGATAACTGAAATAGAGCAATGACGAATTAAAAAAAAAATTAATGACATACACTGATTTTTTTAGGGCATTATCGAAAAATGTCTACATTTTACGAATATTTCCTGACCGGAATAAGTATTTTTTAAAGAAATTCAGCGAAATATATAATATTCGAGCAAAGAACATGATGCAAGAATAAAAAGGAATAAAACACTAACTAGAACAATGGTGTTTAAGTATAACCTCGAAAATTAGGCTGACTTTAATTCATATATATATATATATATATATATATATATATATATATAGTAAAACTGGTAATTGGTAAAAACCTGAAGAGAGTGCTCAATACTATACTATTGCATAGCAATTTATGTGTTTTATTTTTTTTATTACCGTTTTATCTGTTTCGTTACATATGTTTCGGATGTTGGACCATGTTTACGATCCAACAGCCTCGTCAGACCTTACAGAAATGGTTTTTAATATTAAGAAGAAGTGTTTTAGAAGAAATACGAAAAAAAAGGGGGTAGGAGATAATAAGTAGGAGGGAGACGGGTATTAGCAATATTTCAGTTTTGAAGGTTAAAATACATTAGATTGTATTGTGTGTTTAGGGGTAGCAGATTCAGGTAGGCGTGGATGGAGATATATTGATATAGGGAGGGTGAGGTGGAGAGAGGATGGTAAAGAAAAAAGAGAGGGGGTAAGGATCGGGAGGGGGAGGAGTTTCAATTTTTAGGTTTTAAATTTTGATTGCTTTTTGCTTGTTCAGCAAGGTATATTAAGTAGATGAAAGAGAGAGAGAGAGAGAGAGGGAGAGGGAGATAGAGAGGGAGAGAGAGGAAGAGAGAGAGGGAAAGGGTTAGTGTAGATGTCATGTTTTTGACAAGTACAGGGTTCCATTTAAAATTTTCGTAGTCGCTATGGGTCGACCTGTTCATTTCAGTTTACAATGGGTTGTTTTTTTAAGAATTGATACATACGCCAACGCACGCGCAAATACGCATGCATACATATACATACATATGTACATTTCTACACATCCATATACAGACCCATACGCACACACACCTATATATAAACAATGTATATGCAGACATATATGGATCTATATGCAGACATACACACACATACATACAACTCTTATAGACATATACATACTCACATATATACATAGACACATATACATATATATATATATATACATATATGTAGAAATGTAGATATGTATGTATATGTATGTATGCGTATTTGCGCGTGCGTTGGCGTATGTATTGATTCTAAAAAAAACAACCCATTGTAAACTGAAATGAACAAGTCGACCTATAACGATTACGAAAATTTTAAATGGAACCCTGTACTTGTCAAAAACATGACATCTACACCAATCCTTTCCCTCTCTCTCTCTCTATCCCTCTCTTTCTCTCTCTCTCTCTCATCTACTTAATATACCTTGCTGAACAAGCAAAAAGCAATCAAAATTTAAAACCTAAAAATTGAAACTCCTCCCCCTCCCGATCCTTACCCCTCCTCTCTTTTTTCTTTACCATCCTCTCTCCACCTCACCATCCCTATATCCATATATCTCCACCCACGCCTACCTGAATCTGCTACCCCCAAACACACAATACAATCTAATGTATTTTAACCTTCAAAACTAAAATATTGCTAATACCCGTCTCCCTCCCACTTATTATCTCCTACTTATCTCCTTCTTCCATATATATATATATGTTTTATTTTTTTATTACCGTTTTATCTGTTTCGTTACATATGTTTCGGATGTTGGACCATGTTTACGATCCAACAGCCTCGTCAGACCTTACAGAAATGGTTTTTAGTATTTGGAAGAAGGAGATAAGTAGGAGATAATAAGTGGGAGGGAGACGGGTATTAGCAATATATATATATATATATATATATATATATATATATATATATATATATATATATATATATTAAAGAAAGAGAAAGAGAAAAAGAGAGAATAGGTGAGGAGGAAGAGGAAAGTGAGAAAAGGGAGGAAAAAAGAGAGATGTGAAAGACTAACATATAGATAGACACATATATAAAGAGAGATAACAACACCAAAAAAACAAGGGGAGAAGACTGTAACGATATTTAAATAGAAATAAGAAGTACATTGCATAACTCACCAAACTTACGTGCCCATCCCCATCCACACACACACATACACACGCGCGTGCGCAAGTAACTCCCTTATTAAAAAAAATACAGGAAGAAAGAAAAAAACATTCTAATAAAAGAAGAAAATGTTGTCAAATCGATTTGAGTTGAACAACTAGACAAACGAAGTAAACGAATACTTTGAATCAACTTTTAAATAACATAAATGAAGAAGACTAAAACGAGAGAGAGAGAGAGAGAGAGAGAGAGAGAGAGAGAGAGAGAGAGAGAGAGAGAGAGAGAGAGAGAGAGAGAGACTAAACGAAAATAACGGAAAAGAAAGAAGGATATATAGAAAAGAACAGAATGAAGTCATGTCATGATATATCTAGAGAAAAAAGAACACCAGAAAAGAAAGAAAAAAATGCATAAGAAATAGAACAAGAGAAAGGCGGTGTGTGTGTGTGTATGTGTGAGCGAGAGAGAGAGAGAGAGAGAAAGAGAGAGAGAGAGAGAGAGAGTGTGTGTGTGTGTGAGAAAAAGAGAAAGAAAGGAACATACATGAAAGAAATACATAAATAAAATAAAGAAAGAAAAGTTAAAGAAATGAAGGAAGAATAAACGAAAAAAAAAACAGGCAAGAAAGAAAGAAAAGAAAGAAAATAACATAACGAAAGTAAAGAAAAGGAAAAGAAAAGAAAGAATGCATTCAAATGAAGGAAAAAAGAGATAAGAAGAAGGAGGAGGATGAGGAAGCCGACGTAAGTTGGGAGGGTGAGTTCGTGAGTGTGCGATTTTCTAAGTGAGGGTGTAAAAGTAGGTGGCAGAAGACAGAGGGGGAGGCTTTTCTTTTTTTGCACATCTGAATGAGAAAGGCTTGTTTGTCGACAGTGTACGCTCAGCCGACAACATAAAGCGCCAATAATGGGCTGCACTACGAGTAACACCACGGGTTCGAATTCAGGCTCCACGACTAAATTAAATGGTCAGAGCCCTGGAACCAAGCCAACTAATAACGGAGAAGCCCAAATCGGTAAGGAAGCATTTTTTTCTTTTCTTTTCATTTCCTTTTTTTTTTTTTTTTTTTTTTTCTGCAACATGGCATTTTCTTGTGTTGTGATTTATGAGAGAGCCACCGGCTTCTTTTTTTTTTTAGCGACATGTTTTCATATTCAAATATATTTCAGCAACGAATAGGGAATTGTTTTTTGGTTTGGCGGAACTACACAAAGTTTACTGAATTTCTTTCAAAAGGGGCACTCTGGATTGGGACAAAAATAGAAATTGCCTCAGTCTAGAAGGATCATCTTCATTAACCAAGAGCAGGAAAGATAAAATAGAGTGTCAGAACAGATATTACTCTTTGCTCCTAGCCAAAAAGCTAACACACATGTCCACCTTCGATTTTAAACGCAGCAAAGTCAGTACTTGTTTCTGTTTTGTACACGTCTACGATACGTGCGTGCGCATATGATATCTATCTATCTATCTATCTATCTATCTATCTATCTATCTATCTATCTATCTATCTATCTATCTATCTATCTCTCTCTCTCTCTCTGTATATATATATATATATATATATATATATATATATATATATATATATATATATATATATATATATATATATTACATGATAAATAGAAGAAAAACAAAAATAAGAAGGTGGAGATACGGGGTGGGTTGGTTGGGTTTGGGTGTACGACGTTTGCCCAGTTGTGTTGGTCGTGTATCTTGTTTTGTATGTAAAACAAGTCAGCGTATCTTTTATAACAACCTTTAATTATAACATTGTGTGTCATCGTAACGCCATGCGTTTTTTTAATTTTTTATTATTAATGTTACATGTTTTATCAGTATTTGTGACGTTCTTAAACTTATGTAGAAACTTATGAAGAAAGTAGTTACGTCACGATCACGTACCGTCGTAATGCCATCCCTTCTGTAATCAAAGTGGAGTATGGTTCTGTCCAAGAAATTATCCTCCGAGGCATTACCTCTTCATTGCGGCAGGGTATTGGTTTATTGAGAGTCGTGTGAGACGAACCTGTCTTAGAATACCGACCCCGGTAAATTTTGTACTCGTCTTAAGTGTTCCATTTTTTTCCGGGGAAAAATTAAAAACTGATCTCGGGTCTAACTACTACTGCGGCAGAAAGCAGATAAAGAAACCCCGTGTAAAGAGGTGCACAAGAAGTGTAGAGTTTTTGGTCCTTGTTAGATAGAGTCGACACATCGATTAAAAAACGTTTTAAGCAAAAACAATAACATGTCGAAATTAGTAATATATCCCAAAATTACGAAAATTCATCGAGTAGAACATTATTTATAGTTAAAAGTAATTTTTGCGGAAAATTGGGGAAATGCCATTTTACCTAGATAAACACATTGAAGCTTGCGAATACTTATCTCCCTTTTCGACACTTTAATTGCTGACATTTTCTTTAGCTTATAGCGATAGATTTTTTTTTTTTACTAAAAACACAGTAGCACTAGCAGTTGTTCTACTCTATGAATTTTCGTAATTTTTGGATTTATTATTATTTTCGACATGACAAGTAAGTACTTAGCAAACACCGATTAGCAAAACATGTCTTCAGGGATATGTTCCTTTTGTTGTTGTTGTCGTTGCTGTTCTAAAGTGGTACTTTTTTGAATAACGAAAAAAGAGCAAAAAGTTTTATACATTATTCAAACACAAACAAAAATGTTGATTAAATATTCGTAAAAAAAAAAATAAAAATAAATAAATGCACGCACAAATGCTTTCAAAAGTAAAACTCACTGAGAATTGAAAAAAAAAATCATCGTTTCTGTTTTTTTTTTTGTTTTTTTTTAAAAATTTTTTAAACTTATTTTTAAGCATAAAACAATAAAGATGTGTTTGTCTTCAGCCTTGGGTATATCGGTATTTATTTGACTTCCCCTCCCGGTCCCTGGGGTCGTGAGGGTGCAATATGGCACAAAGGGTCGGGTTACACCGCCACCTTAGTATGCATATCAACTCTGTCAAAATGTGTTGCTTGTCTTATTCTTTAAGATTATAGATTGGTTTCTCTTTTCGCGCAGACCTGATAAACACACACACACACACACACACACACACACACACACACACACACACACACACACACACACACACACACACACACACACACACACACACACACACACACACACACGCACGCACGCACGCACGCACGCACGCACGCACACACACACACACACACACACACACACACACACACACACACACACACACACACACACACATGCGCATACAACATACGCACAACACATACAACACACATCTACAAAATAGGCTTCGTGACTTAGTGGGGGATGTCCTTTTCTCTTCCCTGCAATCTCTCTCCCACAATAGAGAGACGTTGCGAGCTTGTCTTTGTTTTATCGTTACTTCCATGGCAGGTGCTCGTCTGAGCTCCAATCCCTGGTCTCCCCCTCGCCGATCTTTCACGAAAAACACCCGTCTAGCTGAAACCACTGTCAAAAATGTTCCCCACTCTTTATCTGTGCCAAAACCAAAACGTAGATTCCACGAACAAAGCTTCTTTTTTAGAAGTGCACGCCTGTGGAACTCTGTTCCGTCTGCCTATTTCTCACCTGACTACAACTTGGATGTCTTCAAGTCCAACATAAACAAATTCCTGATGAACCGCCCCCTTGAGTTGACACTTTATCAAATCTCAACATTAACGTACTGAACACGCAATAACCCTTATCCCCGAGTGGCTTCCGGGCCTTGATAAGTGGTGACCACCTTGTAAAAAAAAACAACAAAAAAAAAAACACGGACAACACACAAAAAACATACACATACATACACACACACCACATACAGAACACACATCACACACGAACACACACACACACAAACACACCACACACACATACACACACACCGAATACACACACATCACACACACCACAGCACACACACACACACACACACACACACACACACACACACACACACACACACACACACTCATGATTCAATATAAGAAAGTAAACCGTGTTCAACCTGAGAGACAAACGAATAGACAGACGCATTCACGAATATATCCACACCCATTTGGAATAGATGTACGACCACCGGTTAGCATGCATGTCACACGAAAACATACGGATGCAATCAGTTTCTTGATGTCCTGCCCCCTAAAATAATTAAATTCTACCCAATTTCCACCACTAACGATCACTACGCTGTTGTATCAGTGACCACCTTACACACATTGACCCCTATTCTCGAGTTGCTTTCGGGCCTTGATAAGCGGTCGATACCTTGTAAATAAATAAATAAATAAATAAATAAAATAAAATAAAATAAAATAAAAATAATAATTCAGAATGTGTCGTCAACCGGGATTACCATGATACGTTTTTTGGGGCATTTGTAACTACTATGTCGTTCTAATTGGACGAAGGAATTATTCCATGAATAAAAAACACATCGGTTTTGATCTCATATTAAAAAAAAAACGTGTTTTACTAATTATATATGACAAATTAAGGCATGAAAAATGCACGGCAACTCTTCTTGCGGATTCTCTATTTGTGTGATATTTAAGCACGTCATTCGAGCAACCTGGGATTCTTATGTGACGAACAAGAAGCAACCGATTTTAATTTAGAAGCACTGATATGATCTTTGTAAAAATAAATAAACAAGATTCTTTTTCAGACTGATGGATCTAAATTTGGGTGAATGAAATAATTTTTTGATATACTTACTTTTCATTGTCATAGTTTGGTAAACATTTACTAGTAATAAACAAATCAGCATTAAAAAACAAAAAAAAAACACAAAAAACATTTACGATTTTAAAACGTAAGCAAGTATTTTTTTTTTCTTTCAAACATTGTTTTTGTTTTTAATGTTTGACTCGTATTTAAAAAAAAAAAAAAATGCTCCTAAGTCTGTTAAAAAAATAAAAATAAAAACTTTAAAATTTTTGACAAAGATTTTTAGCTTAAAAAACAAACAAACAAACAGCAGGAGCAATTGTCGTGTTTTGTTAACTTATTTAACATCATTAATAAAGTTCTTTTTAAATATTTTTTAGAAAAAATTATCATAGTAGACCCGCTACAGGGGCTACTATTGTGATGCATTTTTATGGTTAACCGTGTCACACAGTACCGTCATAACTCCGCCTCATAACAACGCGCATATGTAACATGCCGCAGTAGATGAAAAAATGACTAGCACAGCTGCAACAATAATCAGTGGCATTTTTGTATTTTCCCACCCAAGCGTAGACGGACGCGAATCAACAAGATCGCGCGATGATTTTCCGAGGTTTAACTTTGGTCCACGTTTTTGCGACGTTTCCTCCTTTAGTGAAATATAGTACTCAGTCGTACTAGCAACAAGATTTACAAGAAATTTTTTGTAGTTGCTTAGAATTAGCGGTAAACTGTTTTACTGTTGTATCATGCGTACGTTACAGTTTTAAGTCAAACAAATCAAGATTGATTAGTTGGAAGCAAAGAAGACAGGTGGAGATCAGATTTATTATTGTTGGCCCTCAAGGAGCTTTCACACAGGTTATAAAATATCTCTCCTTGAAGCCAACCTGTGGTGTTCTCTGGAAGCTGAGTGACAACAAGTCTCCTCAGATTTCCAGTACTCTCCACCTCTTCCGATAACATTTGCAAATAAATTTGCATTATCGCAACAGCCGCTTTCCATTGATTTCTCGCTGACAGCGGCCATTGGTCTTCACTGGTATTTGAGTGGCAATAAGCCTCCCCAACTTCCCAGTTCTTTTCGTACTTGTCCAGCAGAAGTCTGGTTAGCGCTATCTCCTTGGTCTTTCCATCCTCCTTGACTCTTCTCGGCTATTTGGTATCACTCTTTGGGAGGTGGGTTGCTGATGAGGCAATAGGGGGAGATGGGATAGCTGACTTTTAGATATGCAGCTTCAACGTTCTTGTTTCCATGTAACCCTTCATCTTTGGCCTTTGCAGCAGATGTGTATTAGTCTCCACATTCAAGGGTTTTCCTTAGTATTTCAGCTGTTTTCGTTATTGTGATTCACTGTATCTTTCCAGCCATTCCTCTGACTTGAGTAAATTTTATTATGGGCTCACATGGAGCTTTCACACAAGTCAACAAACGATCTGATTGGAAACCTGTGGTGTTCTCTGGAAGCTGAGTGACAACAAGTCTCCCCAGACGTCCAGCTCTCTCTACCTCCTTCGGTGGCATTTGCAAATGAATTTGCATCATTGCAAAAGCCGCTTACCATTGATTTCTCGCTGGTAGTGGCCATTGATTTATACTGGAATTTGAGTGGCACTCAGCCTCCCCAAGGTCCCAGTTCTCTTTGCGCTTGTCCAGCCAAGGTCTGGTTGGCGCTCGCTCCTCGGTCTTTCAGTCCTTATTGACCCTTCTCGGCCCTTTGGTATCATTTGGGGGGGGGGGCGGTGATGAAACAATGGAGAGGATGCATGATGGGGGGTGTAGAACTTGTAAATATGCAGTTTCGGTGTTCTTCATTCCCTGTAACGCTTATTCGTTATATTGTCTTGTATTATTCTCCGCATTCAATGGTTTTCCTTAATATTTCAGTCGTTTTCATTATCGTTAGTCGTTGTACTTTTGCAGTTATTCCTTCGATTCCAATTTCTGACATTCTTTTTTCGAAGTTTTTCGGAATTGTTCCTAGTGCTCCTACTATTATCGGTACTATTTTGATTTTCTTTATCATCCAAATCCCTTTTAACTCTCTGACTAGCTCTGTGTATTTGCTTCGTTTCTCCTTTTCTTTCGTACTCACCCTGTGGTCAGCTGGGACTGCAAAGTCTACGATTTGACAGGATTTTTCTTTCTTGTTAATTATTACGACATCTGGTCTTCTTGCTTGGATGGGTTTGTCCGTCTGTATATCCATGTCCCATAGGATTTTGTGGTTCTCGTTTTCGAGTGCTGTTGCGGGTTTATGCTTGTACCATTTGTCTGTACGCTCAAAATGCAGTCGTTTGCACAATTCCCAGTGTACCACCCTCCCCACTTGGTCATGCTTGTTTTTGTATTCCTTTTGGGCAAGTTTGTTGCATTCACTTACTATATGGTTTATCGTTTCGTCTCTTTGTCCACAGAGTCTGCATTTGCTGTTTTCTTGTGTTTTATCAATCCTTGCTTTGATATGGTTGGTTCTTATCGAGTTATCTTGTGCTGCAGTTATTAGAGATTCTGTTTTCGTTATTCTCATCTTTTGTCATTCTTATGAATCTTCCGTGGAGTTTTTTCTCTTCCCATTTCTCTTTTCTCGTTTTGTCATTTGTCTCTCTTTCTTCTTCTTCTTCTTCTTCTTCTTCTTCTTCTTCTTCTTCTTCTTCTTCTTCTTATTATTATTATTATTATTATTATTATTATTATTATTATTGCATTTTTACCCCAAACAAGGCACAGTGCCACTTTGATGTAGGAGGCTATCATGTGGGACATAATTTGCAGGAGTACTAGGTAGGGAGTTGAGCAGCTAGATGTCTGTTTATATTACACTTGAACTTCTACATGTGAGTACAGTCAGGGAAGCAGGAACCTGGAAGGGAATTCCAAAGCCTGGCAGTCCTAGGGAAGAAACTATTAGAGTAGAAGGCTTTCTTACATCTAGGGATTTTTACTGTGTAGGGTGGGATTTTGCTGCTTGTCGGGTTTGTCGGGGGTATTTACGTCGAGTGGTACACGGACTTGTAGCTCGTCGGACCACCTACCATTAAAATACTTGTAAAACATGCAGAGGGATGCAACATTTCGTCGATGAGACATAGGTTGAAACCTAGCTGACAGTTCGGGATCTATCAGTTTGGCGGCTCTTATCCCCGATTGTCTGTATCATTGCATATAGTAACCCGACCACCAACAGAGACGCACACATTTGAATTAATCAAAACATATTTGGAAAATAAAAACAGAAAGAAAATTATTTGGAAAAATTGAACCTTATGTTAAAAGATTGCAGGAACCATGAAACATGTAAACAATAAATAATATTAATGGAAACCTTTATTTATCCAGAGTCTGTTTTGCTGTATCACAGCTCTTTAGTGTGCCCAGAAAGGCAAGAGATTCTTGTAAGGATTGTAACTTAACTATTTTATTTTTGTTGACTGTGCGAGATTTTACTTGTTGGGACATCGACAATAGGAAGTGAAATCTTAAAGTTTGTGCAAACAATATCAGCCACCGAACAGTGTTCCATTCATTTTTACGAATCAATTTGCAATGTCGCTAAGTGTGCGTGGTGCGCACGCGCGTGTGTGCTTTCGTAACACTACTGAGCTGCTAGCCCAAAAGTAACTAGTTGTTTTATCGGAATGTACGCTGTCAATATGCATTCTTAATACAGCAGGATTTTCTTCAGTATTAATCTAACATTACTATCAAAAGACACGCGCACACACACGCACGCACACGCACACACACACACACGCGTGCGCGCGCGCACACACACACACAAACATACACATGTATATTGTCGGTATTACAATTGAAAATTTGATATCTGTCGTTTTGAAACTGAAGCAATACGATTCTTTACATTAATGTACTATTATACTACCCTTTAATGCTCAATTCTGAGAGGGGGGAGTGTAGCGTCTATTCTGTAGTCATAAAACTATCCCCCAGGCATTACCTTCTCCTTGGAGGTAGGAGAATGCATGCCAACAAGAAATTGTCACAGTTGGCTGTTCATCAGCAAAATGAACACTCACATTTCATATACTTACGAGATACTAACTCGGCTAAGATTGTTTGAAATTGAAAGATGCGAGTTTGCAAAAACAGTTAATATTTAAAAAAATTATTGAACAAAATTTATTCAATAAATACATAATTCAACATTTGACAAAACATGATTAATTCAAATCAAATTAAAAAGTTTATTTAAACATTTATTTTGTTGCAGTACGAGACTAAGTAATCCTTTTTAACTGTCAAATTACAAAAAAACAAAAACAAAAAAACAAAAACAAAAAAAAAACAAAACGAAAACAAACAGTATTCGAAACATCCGAAGTTTCCTTAGATGTCCTGCTGACTTCGTAGGCCGTCCAAAATTTAAAAAGGATGACATCTTTCCATTCGCTACATGCCTCATATCTCTAGAGATATTTCTCTCTTTCCATTTTCAATTTCGTGTTAAATAGTAGTAATACTTGTGGTGATATTTCTATTCATAATGGATTAATTAAATCTTGAGATTTATATTTAGTTTTATTAAATGTGATTGCAAATAAACGAAGTGGTGGAAGCGAGTAATAGCGTATGAAATAAGAGTATTTGAGGGGGAAGACAACATGCCGGTAGTGAAGGTGAGAATGATAGGCAGAAACTTAGCAATAGATGGATTATTTGAAGAGTTAATTTCAAATTACGGCTAATTAGATTGTTATGAATGTTAATACTTAATATGAATAAATGAGAAAGAATTCGTTTCTTGCTTCCAACAAAATTATGTATAAAAATGTTTATTATGTCTATAATATTTTGCTGGCCCCTTCATTAGTTAGAGCGTACGTTACGCTTGGAAAAAAGTTCAAATACAATTTTAAAGGCCAAACCGCTTCAAAAAAGGCCAAGTTTGAGAAATTTGGTTTTAAAAAGGCCAATCTGGCAACTTTGGACAAGAATATGAGAATGACCTCCCTTTGATGAAGCCCCGCTTTCGAACATCATTATAATAATACATGATCTTTGTTATAATTGTGTAAGAAAGGAACTCGTAGTAATTTCAACATGCATTGGAAATTAAAGAAATCCGTGAAACCTTACATTTAAGGGAACATTTGAAAGAAACAGGACACAAAAAAATAACATTGTCTGCGAAGAGGTGATGGACTGAAGGAGTAAATTAAAATTTGTCTTAGAATATAATTTTATTATTTGTATTGAACTATGTAGCACAATATTACTTTCTGAGTATTTATTAGTAATTATTAATTGATCTCATTTGGATCAATTTTATATTTATAATACAATGGACACTATTTTCATAGTAATGTTAATTAACTCATATTTGTTGCATGTTATTGGTTTTTCTGTCAAAAAATTAATTGTTTGCCGCTATCAAAACATATTTGTTGATTAAATATATTTGCCTTTCCTGGAATTTCCACGGGTCCTGCTAGTCTTGAATTAATTCTTGAAGTATCTCTCTCTCTCCCCCCCTCTCTCTCTCTTTATATATATATATATATATATATATATATATATATATATATATATATATATATATATATATATTCAAGCAAATATTATTAAATGCAACAGAGACACTTTGCTTTATGATTCTTTTTTTTTTTTTTTAATTTTTCGATTTTCCGTATATTCTTTTTTGTATCAAAATCAAAAAAATATTAATAAAAGTTCCATAATTGTTGCTGTCACGAGTGCTTTCGATTCGTCCACGAATCATCATCAGGTGTTGAAGTAAAAGTGCGAAGGAGTGAAAATGAAAAGTAAAAGTGAAAACTAAAATATACCATAAACGGCGATAAGTTAAAATATATAGAGTCGATGAAAAGTCGATTAAAATTTCGAGTATTAAAATCAGCAGGTTCGTGGACACCGTTAACAAAGTCCGCCCAATACGAAATACGCAAGACATTTTAGAACGTTACTGCTTTTCTCGAATGCAATATAATTTATAATGGGTTGAAGGGTTCTAATATATGACGCTTCAAGAATTTTTAATTTTTTAATATTATTCTCATGTTGTATAATTTTTTATGTTATCAACGAGGACCTTTCTAAGATTGGAAGGGGGACAGTTATGTTCTTTTATCAAATGTTTATATATAGCACTAGTATTATTTTGATGCATGGTTATTCGCCGGGACAATGTTGTTGTTGTTGTTGTTGTTGTTATTGTTGATGTTGTATGCCTAATGTATGTATTATTTTCGGAGTTACATTCTCCCATAGAGCATTTGAATTTGTACGCTACATTAGTTTGTTCCAATGTTAATATATATATATATATTAGTGTTTTTTTTTTCACCCCAACTAAGGCACAGGGCCACTTAGTCGTAAACAGCTACTATTTAGGATCAGATTTGCAGGGGTACTATTTAGGGAGTTGGGCAGTCAGATGTCTGTTTACATTACATTTGAATCTCTGCATGTGGGTACAATCAGGGAAGCAGGAGCCTTGGAGGGAATTCCAAAGTACAACAGTCGGAGGGGAAAAAGTTATTCAAGTAGAAGGCTTTACGACATCTAAGGATCTCTACAGTATAAGGGTGGGATTTTGCTGCTTGTCGGGTTTGTCGAGGGTACTGTAGAGGGGGTACTAGTGCTTTAAGTTCGTCAGAGATACTTGCCATTGAATTACTTGTAAAACAGGCACAAGAATGCCATATTTCGGCGGTGGGGCAGAAATTTCAAATCAGCGCACTTTGCAAAAGCCAACTAGTGTATTAATATGTTGAACTTTTTGACATCCGAAACGCGGCAAGCCGTTAAAATATCCTTTCTAAGGTCATTTCTGTGCTGAATTAAAGAACTAGTCACTTCATGCTCTATTTAAGAAGACATAACAGTAAATCAAGCAGAACCAAATGTGTTGCACGGATACATAAACACAACAAGAATAAAATATAAACAAACTCTTTCTTTCCTAACACGAAACCAAACTTTTTTTTTTTAAACTTATAAAAATTACTTTAAGGACCAACATGGATTTATTTTACTTCAGTTTCGAAAAGAACATGTTTTCCATTTTGTATAAGGATCGATCAGTTTACTTTTGGATGAAGTGCAGTGACAAAGGAAGGAAACTATATTAATGAAAAAAAAAAAAAAAAGCAACACGTTGTTTGAAAGAAACGATTTTTTGATATTAGCCGAAAGCACTTCTCATGTCACTTGTTTGCCCGGCCAGAAACATCGATCTATCTACGAGATAAACAGCTTTCTGGACATACTTCTATGCACACACACACACACACACACACACACACACACACACACACACACACATGTGCGTGTATGTATAATATATATATATATATGTGTGTGTGTGTGTGTGTGTGTGTGTTTCAATGTTTCAATGTTTAAACACCCTATCATACATTATGGACGCTTTCACACGTCTGAGATGCTAGTATTGCTCTCAATTTATCTCAAATTTGGCTCAAACAAAAATTTATTGATCGAAATAAGCACCATCAGAATCAACAAACTTTTGCCAAAGCAAAACGAGTGTATTTGTGCAAGTAACGTAAAAATCTTGTGTTCTGGTGGCGATGAAATCGTTGAAGCGTTTTTGATATTGTTTAGGTTATTGAAACTTTCCTTACGCAAAAGTTGTCAAGATGCTTGAAGAAGTATTATCGGTAAGTGAGAGGCCTGGAGAGTATGGCAGATGAGGCCGGGTTTCGTAGCCAAATTCATTTAACTGTAGGGTCGGTTTAGCAGCATGCAGTCGGTCATTGTCGTGGGGGAGAATTGGGTCTTTTCTGTTGACTAATGCTGGGTGTTGTTGTCGAAGTTTCTGATGCGTTTTGTCCTTTTGTTAACAGTACTTCTATGCCGTAATGATTTCGCCTGCATTCAAAAATTATAATGGATGAGACCGGTCGTAGACCACTAAAAAGTCAGCATGACATTTTGGAACGACTCTGGCTTCGGGAAGTGTTGTGGGGCTTCGTCAGCGTCTTACCACTGAGCTGAGCGTCGCCGGTTGTCGTAAAGAACACATTTTTCATCGCAAATCACAACGGGTCGAGAAACGGGTCGTTCTTGTTGCGTAAAAGAAGGGAAGATGACACTTCATAACGGCTTTTCTTTTGGTTGTCGTTCAATTCGTTATTTATCAAGTCTTTTGTCTTTCCAATCTCTCTCAAGTGGTTCAAAACCATCGCATACGTTACGTCTAATTGAGAAGCAAATTCTCGAACAGCTGTGCGTGGATTGGCTTCAACCAAGACTCTTAATTGATCATTGTCAACATCCGATAGCCGACCACTACGCTCATCATCTTCAAGACTCTCGTTGCCGCCAGAAAATTTCTTAAACCAATATTGTGCTGTGCGTTCAAAATTAAAGATTCCGCAAGATTTTTCTTATAGACCTAATATTATTATTAAGTTATATTTATATTATAGGAAAGCGATGATTAAAAATAACACAAGAAAGTCATAATTCAAGTTTATGGGAAAATTCATGTGATGCTCCATGCAGTAGCTTTTGTCGTATTGTATCTGAGCGTGTTATTAATTCGAAGATAAACGTAAAAATCATCGGATTTCTTTATCCTTTAATTTATTTTTAATCAACGGTTGAAATATTGAATCTGTCAGTTGATTGACAATAACAAGATAACACGTGGAGGAACTTTTTCACGCGTCTTATTCTTCAATTTTGGCCTCAATATATTCTTGATGTTTTACTTTAATGTTCATTGATAATAATAATAATGATAATAATAATAATAATAATAATAATAATAATAATAATAATAATAATAATAATAATAATAACCCTTAAACTCATCTTAAAAATAAATTAATCTCATATTCCATAGAATGATCGCTTCTTAAATTATTGTAATATTTGTGTAGTTGAAGCTTTATCTATTATAAAAACAATCAGAAATCATATGTCCCTGTTTGCCTAAAGCAAAATTTAAATATGACAAATCCAAAACAACTGAAACTAAAACGAAATTAATAATAAAATAACAATAACATAATGACAGCAAAGATTTTAATGTCAGTATAACTTTGCGCATAAATAGATTATAATAAGTATAATACATACCTATAGCTTACATACATATATACATACATACAAAACATACATACATATACACACACACACATATATATATATATATGTGTGTGTGTGTGTGTGTGTGTGTGTGTGTGTGTTTATATAGCTTATATAGTTTATATAGCTCATATGTGTGTGTGATTATTTTATATAAGTAGAAATAGTCAAGATATGGTAGAATTAAATTGACAATATTTTATTCAAAACAAGGAATATGAAAATAAAAGTGAAATATTCCTTATTCCATGGAGTTTCAAAGAATGGCTCTTCTCCTCAGAGGAAAAAAGTTAGCAAAAGGCAAGTATAAATAAGTATCTATTCTTCATAGTTAGCTCAATTTTTGAAAACAGTCGAGAAATAAAAAAAAATTAAAAGAAAAGTACAAGTTTATCGATAAAATGAAAACGAATACTCAGCAAAGTCCAATATGTATTGCTGTAAATATCCAGTGATATCCAAACATTCGCAACAGACGATTAATGAGTTCAAAAAAGACTTCATATGTTTCTTTGCACAAGAACCATTTTTTTCCATGGATCGGATTTTACTCCCGCAATTCACTGCAGGATTTTTGTACACGAACTTTTCATTTCTTCTCAAACCCCGGATATTCTTTAAAAGGGATTCTAAAGGATATCTTACGGAACTCTTTTTGAACTCACTGATCGACCCATCTATTGTGAACTTTTGGATATCACTGGATATTTACAATCATTCATATTGGACTTTGCTGGGTATTCCTTTTTATTTTATCTAAAAACTTATATTTTACTTTCACTTTTTTTTTTCGAATGTAAAATAAAATTTCGATAACCAGTAAAAATAGATACTTATCTGTACTTACGTTTTGCTAACTTTTTTCCTCTGAGGAGAAGAGCCTTTCTTTGAAACTCCATGAAACCAGGAACTTTTCACTTTATTTTCGTATACCTTGTTTTAAATAAAATATTGTAAATTTAATTCTACCACATCTTGACCTTTTTTTTACTTCTGTCCCATCGACGAGATGTTGCATCCTCCTGCCTGTTCTACAAATACTTTAATGGTGAATGCTCTGACGAACTGCAAACACTTGTACCTCCTCGACATGACTACCCCGACAAACCCGACAAGCAACTAAGTCCCACCCCTTTACAGTAGAGATCCCTAGGCGCAAGAAAGCCTTTTACTCCAGAAGTTTCTTCCCAAGAACTGCAAGTCTTTGGAACTTCCTTCCGGGATTCTGCTTTCCCAACTGCAGAAGTTTAAGTGTAATGTGAACAAACATCTTTCTACTCACCTCCCTTCATAATGCCCCCGCAAATTATGTCCCTGATAGTAGCCCCCTACTTCAAAGTGGCACTGCGCCTTGTTTGGGGCTAAAATTGAATATATATATATATATATATATATATATATATATATATATATATATATATATATATATATATATAAAAGTGAACGTGTCTGTGTGTCTGTGTACATTTTCCTACGCAATAACTCTGTCAATTTTTAGTCTACAGACTCGAAATTTGATATACAGGGTACTGAGATTTGGGAAAATCGATGTGATCGGTTTTTCGCCAGAAATTTGGTTGATAAGGGTTCAAAGTTTAACGATTTGACCTTTGAGAACTGTACCAAACTCCTCTGATAACTTTGGGTCTAAACACTTGAAATTTTAGATATAGGTTCCTTGGAAATGGATCTAACTTAATAACCTGATTTGAGCCCAAAACAATAAATGTTAAGGGGTTATAATAGGGGTCAAAGTTAACAAAATTGACTTTTTTTTTTTTTTGCTCAGCACTCACCTCCAAACACCCGGGCAAATGCTAGTATATATATATAATGCTGGGTTGGGTGCAAAGTAAAATAACTTTACAAAACTGTAAACAAATTTTCTATCAACCTCCTTTATGAATTAGCGTAAAATCTGCTTATAAACAAGTGTATATATTAAGCTCTGTTTTATTTGCCAAAAAATATATCTAGCATCTATTTTTTTTTCAATTTAGAAACTTAATTAAATTTTGTAAGCTTCTCATAATTCATGGTATTTTTACAGTGAATTTTGAATAATCTGTAGTCGTAACTATGTTGTCAAAAAACCTTTAATTTATGTTTTGCCTTTCGGTTCTCTTTACGATTATTGTTTCCGCTTTACGTCCAGTTGCCCCTCCCCTACGTTACGAATTTTTTTTTCTTTCTAAATAATAACGTCATTATTTAGAAAAGCCCTTCTTAACACAAAGACAGGGGCTTACTTTGCCATTATGTACTGTCACATAACAATTTAATTAACCAAACTTATCGTAAACGAAACTTATCGTAAACGAAACTTATCGTAAACGAAACTTATCGTAAACGAAACTTATCGTAAAAACCTATTAAAAACCAAACAGCAACCAGAAGTGAAATTAAAAAGAAATCGTAAAGATAACACGTTTTTCCAGTATTTTTAACTTTTAAATATATAAATTACGAAAAATTAAGAACCACAAGTGATCAAATAAGCAAGCTAGCAATAAAGAAAGTGGTTGCTGATTACGCGACGAATACAGGAAGGAGAATCTGGTTATATTATGCTAAACTCGTGTACATATAAAGAAGTGAAAAGATATATTAATAAGGCTGGTCATAGGATCTTTTAAAAAAGTTATTGTAAATGTTCATAGACCAAACAAGACACAATAACAATGAAACCTACTATGATTAGGAGCCAGATTTATAAGAGGCATCGTTAGTGGAGAGCTGTGCAGCAAGATGTTTGTTCACATTACATTTAAATTTTTGCATGTTGGTACAGTCGTGAAAAAAGGGAACAGGGAGTGAATTCTAAACGCAAACGGTCTGATGAAAGAATTTATTAGAGTAGAAAGTTTTCTGTCATCTGAAGCCATGTATGGTGAAAGAGTGGGATTTTGCTACTAGTCAGGTGTATTGGGATATATACGTTGAATGTGTAATTAAGATATCTTAAGGTGTATTGGGGCATATACGTTGAGGGTGTAATTAAGATATCTTAAGATGTATTGGGGCATATATGTTGAGGGTGCAATTAATATATCTCAAGATGTATTGGGGCATATACGTTGAGGGTGTGATTAAGATATCTTAAGATGTATTGGGGCATATAAGTTGAGGGTGTAATTAATATATCTTAAGGTGTATTGGGGCATATACGTTGAGGGTGTAATTAAGATCTTAAGATATATTGGGGCATATACGTTGATGGTGTAATTAAGATCGTAAGATGTATTGGGGCATATACGTTGAGGGTGTAATTAGGATATCTTAAGATGTATTGGGGCATATACGTTGAGGGTGTAATTAATATATCTTAAGGTGTATTGGGGCATATACGTTGACGGTGTAATTAATATATATTAAGGTGTATTGGGGCATATACGTTGAGGGGGTAATTCATATGTCTTTAGATGTATTGGGGCATATACGTTGAGGGTGTAATTAATATAAGATGTATTGGGGCATATACGTTGATGGTGTAATTAATATATCTTAAGGTGTATTGGGGCATATACGTTGATGGTGTAATGAAGATATCTTAAGGTGTATTGGGGCATATACGTTGAGGGTGTAATGAAGATATCTTAAGGTGTATTGGGGCATATACGTTGAGGGTGTAATTAATATATCTTAAGGTGTATTGGGGCATATACGTTGAGGGTGTAATTAATATATCTTAAGGTGTATTGGGGCATATACGTTGACGGTGTAAAAATGCAGCAAATCGGAACACATTCTGTGGAAGTATTTGATGATTTGGAATTCCCTTTTGCTCGCTGTTTCTCTGACTGTACCAACATATAAAATTCAAATGTAATGTGAACAAAGAATTCATTGCACGAACCCACACTTTTTTTATGGATATTGCTCCAGACAAGATATGAAGCCACTTGATGTAAGGATTTAAAAATGGTAAAAAACTAGCCAACGGTAAGTGTTAGATGCATAGATTCCGACCCAGAAAGCAACCGTTCTTTCCACTTTGTCAGAAACGTCGCTCACAGAACGGGCAAAATATAGGAATCGAGAGTTATGAGGCTGCTGAAACTAATCTCAAGATCCACTTTCTAATTTCCTTAATTAGTAATAACAGTAACTTTAACTTTGCGACCGTTGCAATCCGACGCGTTTGATCATGCGAAATATTTTCTTTTATATTAATTTTTAATAATAATAAATTTCAATTTAGTGATCGTTGCTACCCGACACATTCGATCCTGTGAAATATTTTGTTTTAATTATTGATAACATTAACTACAATTTAGGATGCCCTTATAAAATGGCCCCTAACTCGCTGTAGTTCCTATCGTCTCAGTGGCAATGTGCCTGATTTGGGTGGCGGATAAATGTGTGCGTGCGTGTGTTTGTGTTTGTGTGTGTGTGTGTGTGTGTGTTGTGTGTGCGTGCGTGCGTGCGTGTGTGTGTTCGTTACTAATGAGGCATAAAAACCGACCGAACGCACTGGCGCATACTAGAAACAAGTAAAATCTATGTACACGTGAATCTTATTGAAATCTGGAAACATATGTGAACAACAGAAATCTGCGCAAAACACACCTGAGCGCTAACATGTGTTTAATCTTTTTTTCTTTTCTCTCTTGCTTTTTTTTTTTTTTAAATTTTTATTTTTATATTTACAAAAGGATAGTCGATAGGTAATCCCAATATTTTCTATCTTTACGGGGAGTAATGTATCAGACAGGGTGCACAAGTCAACAGTCCCCTAGTTCGTCAGCACTTGGCATATAAAATAAAACCGATAACAAATGAATAGACGAATGTATATACAACACACGAGGAGCATCTCGTCGTGCAGACAATGTAAAGTCGGTTTTCTCCCACGACCCCGCTGAGATGGTCGCTCGGCCATGTTGACTGGTCCTTGCTGATATATTTAAAGCCAACAATTGAGGTCACTTAACCATGCCAAAAATAGATACAATACCAATCTAAGTATAATCTCTAGTGCCTTTAAATATCAGAGAGATGCTCAATAATACGCTAGTGTTTATCTTATATATATATATATATATATATATATATATATATATATATATATATATATATATAACCATAAACACAGGGTTACCCCCCCCCCAAAAAAAAAACAGAGGACATTCAATTGTTTTTCTGAACATTTTACAGTCAACGGGGAAAAAGTGTTTTGATATGATGTTTTGAATATAATAAACTAGTTATGAGCAAAGTTTCATTTCATTCGGACAAAATACTAAGAAACGGGGCCTGATTAGAGTCGGCCCCATTTTTTTTTTAGTCACCTTGTATAATTACTATTCTAACCTTTGTTTTTTTATTTTTCAAAAAAGTATTTGTTGATTTTTTGTTAGCGATCGAGATATAAAAAAGAAAATAAATAAAAATAAAATAAATAAAATAAACGAGAAAAAAATGATTAAATTGAACAAAAATTTTAAAAATGAAAAAAAAAGTCAATATAAAAACCCATGTATAAACCCTTTTCTGCTGTACAGTTGTCCCGTTCCCACACCCATTTCCACCTTACGATATTTCAATGATTTGCTTTTTAGGGATATTCTTTGGTCCCTTTTCTTTTGAAAAAGAGATGTTATCTCGAATTATTAAGACCTCCACTATATTTACTTTTGTATTGTGATTATCTTGAAAAATAAATGGATATACGAAGTTAAATAAGACAAATAAAACATAGCCAGGGTCGCCATGAAGGTGGGCTGAAAGTAGCCTGTACCTCTACAAGTTCACCATTCGCCCAAAAATGGAGTATTGTTGTCACATTTGGGCTGGTGTATTTGTTGCTAGTCTGTCACACCTGGACAGGATTCAAAGAGAGTTGCCAACCTGATAGGCCATGAACTGTAATCTAGGCTTTAGCCTCTGTTCCATCGACGAAATGTTCAATCCCTCTGTCTGTTCTACAAGTATTTTAATGATGAATGATCCCATAGATTACGAACCCTTGTACCCCCTTAACATAAATACTCCCGACAAACCGAACAAGCAGCAAAATCCCACCCCTACAAAGTAGAGATCCGTAGAAGTAAGAAAGCCTTCTACTGTAATAGTTTACCCCCCTGAACTGCTAGATTTTGGAACACCCTTCCGGGTTCCTGCTTTCCCAATTATACTGACATGCAACAGTTTGAATGTAATGTGAACAGACATCTTGCTGCTCAACTCTCTACATAGCAACCCTGCAACTTATGGCCCCGACAATAGCCCCCTACATCAAGTGGCATTGTGCCTTGTTTGGGGTGAAAATGGAATAATAAAAAAAGACCTTCTTTCGTTTGTCCCTATTTATTCACACATCATGCCAATACAACAGTCGGTTTCCTGCATTACTATAGCCTTCTTATAATCTTCCATATCTATTTATCAGGAATGCTTCAAGCAAACTATCTTCATCTATTATATATATATATATATATATATATATATATATACTCTTATTCACCCAAATATGGCACAGTGCCATTTGAACGTAATCTATTTGAGATCATATCTATAAGAACTTTATGTAGAGAGTTAAGCATTGTTTACATTACATTTAAACTTCTGCATGTCAGTATAGTCAGGGAAGTAGGAAACCGGGAGGGAATTCCGAAGTTTACCAGTTCGAATGAAGAAACTATTAGAGCAGAACGATTTCCGGCATCTAAGGATCTCCACACTGTAAAGGCGGGATTTTGCTGCTTTGTCGTGTTAGTTGGGCGAAAGTGCTACGAGTTCATCGGAGCACATTCCATTAAAAGACTTGTGGAATAGGTAAAGAAATGCAACATTACGGCGATGGGACAGGAGTTGGAGTTTATTTGACAGTGCGGGACCTAGTATATTGGAGAATGTTTCTTTGAACCCTACCCAGGAGGGAGAGACTAATGATAGATGCACCAGCCCATATGTGGCAACAATACTTTATGCATGGGAAAATGGTGGCTTTGTATACGCACACACACACACACACACACACACACACACACATATATATATATATATATATATATATATATATATATATATATATTACACTACCCGGGCGCTCGCCGTGGCCCAGTTGTAAAATACGTTTAAATATGATATTTTAATTCATGCAGATTTTGTATTTATTATTATAATCAATTATCTATCAATTATTTTACTGTACCCAATATGCAGTAGTGATTAAAAAAGAGAGGCAGAACCATCAGTTAGAATCGAAACGAAAACATATAGCGCTCCAGCCCTGGTCAATACCGCTTGAACTATCGTCAGATGGAAAAAAATAGTCAAAAAATCTACCGACTATAGCGTATAAATGTTATTTGTATATGCGTAAAAGATCATTTTAAGACGACTTACACATGTCAGGTTTCAATTTTTGCAAATTTTCACAACTTAGCAGCTATTTTTACCGGTTAAAACAAGAACGGTAAAATAAACAAAATCATTTGACCCACCTCGTGCTGCTCTGCGACCTTGAGGAGATCCAACTTAGAAAAAAAAAATGGAGACAGACACACAGACGTAGTGAATGTATATATATATATATATATATATATATATATATATATATATATATATATATATATATATATATATATACAGGTGTTATTTATTTGTTTTTGTTTTGCGATACTTTTTGAATGAATTCAATTATTTATACGAAAGTGCATTTTTACCTAAATGCGAGTTGGGAATAATAAATAAGTGGGGAGCGGCATATATATTGCTTAAAATATAATTATCCATTGACACGTGTTTCGTCGTCTACGATTCAGCCACTCTGTTGAGCTGTAGATGACGGAACACGTGCCAGTATATATATATATATATATATATATATATATATATATATATATATATATATATATACACGTGTTTCGTCGTATATATATATATATATATATATATATATATATATATATATATATACACGTGTTTCGTCGTATATACATATATATATATATATATATATATATATATATATATATAGAGAGAGAGAGAGAGAGAGAGAGAGAGAGAGAGAGAGAGAGAGATTGAAAGTATGCGTAGCCCAAGGCGGTTTAAATTAATTCACTGAACCAAATAGTTTTGCACCACTTTTATGCCCCATTATGGGAATTAAAATCACAATATAAACTTAATTCAGAGTTAAATAAAAAAAATCTACTCTATCTTTGTGTTAGTCTTTTTTACTGTGTATATAAACCTGACTATTTTCTCATTCTGATGAAAAGCATTGGGCTTAATATTAATATTAAATTAATTGGACGCTTTAATAAAGTTTTATCTAAATTTGAATTATCACCCTTTATTTCTTATATATATATATATATATATATAGAGAGAGAGAGAGATAAGAAATGATGGTCTGAAGCAAAGTTCGAGGACAACAAAGAGTAGTTATTTATATATAGCTAACCCATATAAAATAGCGTAACACACGAATTAAAACATGTCTAGTATTTGTTAATCTCTATCTTTACTATTATATAAGCATTACTTTGGGTGTGTGTCCTTCCTTATAGGTTCCGAAATGTCTGAGTCTATCTTTTGCACATTTCACTCTAACCTAATTTATATATCTGGCAGTGTTCTTAAATGTGTTTTGTACAAAAATTCATCCGATAAGTATCGAAAATTGAAAAAACAAACATATCTTAAAAATAGCTTTTCTATCTTATAGATAAAAAAGAATAATTTTTAAAGGGGAATATTTTATGTTACAATGTCAAAGAGAGTTAATAAAATTTCAGCAAATCATTGCTTCTTAAAAAAAAAACCCCGAATTAGTATAATCTAGAGCTATAGCTTAGTGGTAGAGCATTCAGTTACATATCGAATGATCCCCCGTTCAAACCCGGCCATTTTATTTTGTTTTTTCATACTGATAATTTCAATTTATAATTAAACAAAAGATACCATTAAAAATCACTGCAGATCGTTTCTTCATTTGTATATTTTAAAACTAAACATTAATCAGAAGTGACTTTTCCAGGGCATTCATTGGCAAGCCGAAATATCAGCTAACGTAATATTGTAAACAAACACGGACGGAATTTGATGAACGATCTTATCTTTATTGTTATTTTTATTTTTGGAAAAAACATTTTGGGAATTAGTCCACCGGGAAAATTATTCCTCGTATTATATAATAATCAATAGAGGATTGATTCTATAATAATACATACGCAATCTGCATAAATTAAAATATCATGTTTAAGCGTATTGTATGACCGGGCAACGCCGGGCTACCAGCTTGTTTATTATTGTGTAGAGAATATGTGGACCGTAATTTTATGTAGTGTTAGACGACATTGTTTGATTTTGTAATAATATTTACCTGCTTCCCAAATTCACTGCAGCAAATTTAGACATCGTGGCAGAAATAGGATCGAACCTGTCAACATTCTCCGAGAAGGGTACCTTAGACTACCGACTATAAACCAATTCTCCTCCTGAAGAAGAAGATACTGCCTGGAAAGATGATCTCTTTGGGTCGAGGAAAACCATAGTTCACGTTTGACATAAAACTAAAACCCTATTAAATTCCGACGTTTATTTAACCTGTTATATCAACGTGGGAAATATCAAAATAAACATTTCTCTTCAAGATGTCTTTCAAGTTTATCGCCCCCGCCCCCCTCCTCCTCCCAATCTACACTACACACTTTTGCAACCTTAACCCGAAACGCACTTACTCCCTCCCCCACTTTCTAAGAAGTGCTTGAAACGTAACTGGTTACAGGATTTCGTCCGGGTTTGATTTACATTTTAAAGTAATGAATATTCAGGTTCTATCATACCAGAAACCGGTATTAAATAAGGGTGTTCGATTGATATATTATCGATTGGTACGTAAGTCCGACACTGAGTGTATCAAAGGGCACGTGAATTTGAATTGTTTCGTTTTTCTATTCTATGGCAATATATAAATCAGTTTCGAATTATTTAATGCCGAAATGCAATACCTGTGTTAAATGGTACAAGTCAAGCTAGGATTTTACCCATAGTTGGAGGCGGAGAAAGCCATACTTTTTTTTCCCAGGAGTTCATAAAGTAAACGCAATTGATTTCATAGTGCCCATCCAGATTTGATAACCCGATACATTGCAACGGAACTATAGAATATTCGTGTACAGTGAATGACACAGAATGATGACGTCATCCATCAAATCGGAGAAAGAGAGAGGATGTGAGAATGGAAGAGATCCTTTATGTAAAAGAATGTGCACATGTATGTTTGAAAGCAGGAGTTTCTAAATATTTATGAAAAACTTTTACAATTTTCAAATATTTTATAATAATAATAATAATAATAATAATAATAATAATAATAATAATAATAATAACTAGCGCGACCTGTGGAAATTCCGCAGGGGACTCATTCATATGTAATATATTGATGTTGGCATTCTGTAGATGTTCAGTGTAAATGGAGACGCTCTAATATTATTGTAGCTTTTTTTTTTGTTAAAACTGCAAAAGTATTTATCTAAGCTAGCGCGAACGCCCGGAAAAGCTCGGTCGTAAAGTACTCTTAATATGATATCTTAATTCTCGCAGATTTCATATATATCATTGTAGAGTTAATGTTCTATCGATTTTTATATGTTATAAACGTGCGATTTCAAAATAAAAAAATATATCTATATGACTTCGATTCATAAGCTTGTATCGAAACCGAAACCAAAACTTTTAAAACACACACACACACACACACACACACACACACACACACACACACACACACACACACACATATATATATAATAGCAAATAGTTAATAAAACATGTTAAAAAACACTTCGAAAAAGAGTTGGTTGGTTGGCTGTTTTTGTTTTACGGCATATCAACCCTTTTCGGGTTATTTAATGCCAAATCCAAAGATTTTGAAGAAAAATTTTTTAATAGAATATATTTGTTGTTTTCAAGTCGGTTTCTATTTAACCCATAGTTGGAACCCCAACAGGTACTACCACTCTGGGTCAGAGTGGACCTGGGAGCAATGGTAATTAAAGGGTGGCTCCACACTCCCCAAAGCCCACCAGCTGGGGCCCCACGACTGGATATAGTTTAAGGTCATATCCAGGACCCCCATTGAGGGACTTTTACCCTCTGCAGGGGGGCAGTCGGTGTATTCTAATGCCTCACCGACAGGGCTATGAAAAAGAGTTAAAGAGTTAAAAACATATTTAATCTGAAAAGGAAACACTTAATTTTATTAACTATTTGCTCTTATTATAAGCTCTATCTCCTATTTGGTTTTATCGAGCTTTTACATATGGTTGAGATTACTTTATAAATATTAATTCTCAAACGACAGTGATGATGATGATGATGATAATGATGATATGC
Source organism: Euprymna scolopes (assembly GCF_053919585.1). Lineage (NCBI taxonomy): Eukaryota > Metazoa > Mollusca > Cephalopoda > Sepiida > Sepiolidae > Euprymna > Euprymna scolopes. The sequence continues at coordinate 70,145,482 of NC_136483.1, forward strand.
ATATATAAACACAGATACATATAAGAATAACAGTATAATTACATTCCAAGATCCAAATATTTATTTTCCATGCAAAACAGCTCCTTCAGCATATTACAATTTCGGTACATTTTTTTTATAGATCCGTTTCGTTATGCGGAAACAAACGGTTATTATTATGTAAAAAAAATGTTCACAGAAGAATCTTTCTCTTCTTGCAGCATTATAGTCATGCATTTTTTCTACCTAATCAAAGAATTTCTAATTTTTCTGAAAAGTATATGCACAAAAATAGACGATATTAACATAATAATCGTTTGTTTCTGCATTACGAAATGGATGTGTAAAATTTACCGATATTTTAATACGCTGGAGGAGCTGCTTTGGATGAAAAATAAATATTTGGACCTTAGAATGTAGCTATACTGTTATTCTTTTATATATTCTCTGTTGTTGTATTTAACATATATTGAGCTTCTAAACAAAAAGGATTAGTATGCACAAAGTGAAATATAATTAAAAAAAGCATATGTTACCAAAATAACATACACACACACACACACACACACACACACACACACACACACACATATATATATATTTATATATATATATTTATATTTATATTACATTTTCACCCCAAACAAGGCACATTGCCACTTTGGTGTAGGGGGCTACTATCATGGGAAACAACTACTGGGGTACTATGTAGGGATTTGGGCAGCAAGATGTTGCTTCACGTTGCACTTGAACTTCTGCATGCCAGTACAGTTGGGGAAGCAGTGACCTGGAATGGAATTCCAAAGTTTAGCGGTTCTGGGGAAGAAACTACCGGAGTAGAAAGATCTTTTACATCTAGGGATATCTACAGTGTGGGGGTGGGATTTTGCAGCTTGTCGGATATATATATATATATATATATATATATATATATATATATATATATATATATATATATACTAGGAGGGGTGCCCGGCGTTGCTCGGGTGTTTGGAGGTGTATGCTGTGCAAAAAAAAAAAAAAATGGTTAATTTTTAAAAAATTTGACCCCTATTATTACCCCTTAAAATTTATTGTTTCGGGCGTAAATCACTTTATTAAGTTAGATCCAGGTTCAAGGAACCTATATCTAAAATTTCAAGTGTCTAGACCCAAAATTGTCGGAGGAGTTTGGTAGAGTTCTTAAAGGTCAAATCGTTGAAATTTGACCCCTTAACAGCCAAATTTCTGGCTGACACCCGTCACATCGATTTTCCCAAATCTCAGTACCCGGTATTTCAAATTTCGAGTCTATAGACTAAAAATTGACAGAGTTATTGCGTAGGGAAATGTACAGAGACACACAGACAGACAGACAGACACGTTCACTTATATATATATATATATATATATATATATATATATATATATATATATATATATATATATAAACAAATATCAAGTCAAGGGTTACGAGTGGTTTAGTTAAAAATAAAATCGTTAAAATAATTTTCAGTATTTGATATTGATATTGCATTATAAATTTGAAAAGAAAATATCTGTTCGTTACAAAAAATAAATATAGGCTTTACACAATATTTAGTTTAGCTACGCTATTGAACAGCAATTCAACACTTTTTGCTTATTTAATAGCGAAGCGCACTACCCCTTTTAAAGATTCATTATATGCGACTAATTATAGAGGAGTTGCTTTCCCGACAGAATTAGTGCATAATTGGCTACAACAGATCCGATAGGATTTGGAATCAATATAGCTGATTCCATAGTCCTCAACTATATCTATTAGGATAATAGGATACTCCCCTAATCGTACAAATATTTACCCAATTAAATGTGTTAAAAGCTCAAAAGTTCGTACATAAAAAGAAAATATGATGCTTTAATCTCAAAAGTAATTCGTAAATTCAGTATAAAATATCTCCTTTACTTATGCTCTCTCAAGCAAAAAAAGAAGGGTGGAAAAACAACAAATAAAAAAAATAGCACATGGTTTTTCGCGTATTACGCTAATTAAAGACATTTAACTCTTTATAATTTAGAACGCAGAAAGAAATATAATATCGTTTACTTCCACTCGTAGTGTCTGCTATCCAACATCAATATCGGGAAGTTTTTTTTAAGTTAGAAAATAATCATTTAAGCATAAGCAACCCACTGCACAAATTATTTTTAAAAAAGAAGAAAAAAACATTAATATTAGTTACCAGAAATGCGGATAACATAATAATTGTATCACAAAATAATAAAAAACAAATGAAGACAACACAATTGCCAACAGGTGTAATTGTAAAATTAAAAGAAAAAATAATTGTCCGTTGTAAGTAAAGTTATATGGAAGGCAAACATTTTCCTGGAAGAAGATAGTAGTAACAGAAAAATAAATATATGAACTTTACTCGGTAACTAGGAAAATCCGAATTGAAAAAACAAATCAAACTGCTTTATAGAAAGTAATTATACACCTATAGCTTCCTGGTTGATACTATGTGAGCCTAATATTCTTAATAAATTCGACTTAAAATACAACCTGTGACCGGAGGAAAAGTTTAGAAATTTTACGAATACAATAATATATTAAACAAGAGGAGTGAACTTATTTCGCAATGCTAACACAGGAATAATGTTAAAATAACAAATAACACCAATTACTTCCTCCTCTAAAATGAGAACAGTACAAATAATATATATATATATATATATATATATATATATATATATATATGTGTGTATATATATATATATATATAATTGTAATTTTTATTTTATATATATATATATATATATATATATATATTATATATATATATATATACTAGCAGGTCGCTCGGTATTGCCCGGTCGTAAAATGTAAAATACGCTTAAATATGATATTTTCATTAATGCAGATTTCGTATTTATTATTATATCATATTGGACCCAATATATAATAATAATTTAAAAAGTTAAAAAAAAGAAGAAAATGACTCGTGCACCACCACCGAGAATCGAAACCAAAACGTATAGCTTAAGATTTACTTTTTCCTTTGACGTTAATGTCTGAGCTATGAAGATATGTTCACTGCGAGGCTAAAAATTAAACCATGAACCAATAGCTATTACGTTACGCATGCATATTCGTAATGCCGTCATTCGACCTTCACCTGGCAAATTACATTTCTTTAATTTTCGCACTTTTGTACTGATTTCCCCCAGCTAAAATCCAAATATAAAATTTCGCATTGGTTCGAATACCTTATATATGAAGTTTCATATCTGTAGACGAAAAACTGACATAAGAGTTTGTTAGGGAATTTTTTGCAAACAAAAATATATACGCATGCATAAATATATAGAGAAAAAGTTTTGTATTTACTATAACCTTTTTATTCAAATATTATGCAAGTATAAATCATGTAAAATATCTGCATGAATATAATTACACGTAATACTTAACTAAAAATGATTATCCCATAAGAAAACCAAAAACTAATAGGGAATTAATTAAAAATGAATGTTTAAAAGAATATGCCAATTAGCTAGATCTTTTGCTAATGAATGCAATTCCACAACCCATATATAAAAAAAGTTGTATTTTCTTTTTGAATAAGTAGAGAAAGGGTTTTTGATGTGAATATCAATAAAGAAACAAATCTATAGGAGTATAGATAGATAGATAGAATGAAAATACATGGATTAAGGAAAAAACTTTAATAATTATTTGTATTCCTTTGTTAAACAATAAATTTTGTTGTAATTCTACATAATTTAACTCAGAATTTACACACACACACACACACACACACACACACACACACATATATATATATATATATATATATATATATATATATATACAGGTTCATCAGTATTTATCGTTACAGCTTAAAGTGGTTATATTTAGGAAATTAAACAAAATTTAGAATTTTTGCAAATGTATTATTGTAGAAAAAGCAATAGAAAGTTAATACACAAAATGTTATTCGATATGTCCATCATCTGCGTCAATAACTAGTTGAAGACATTTAGGAAAAGCCTTACATGTGTCACAAATTACTTTCTGGAGGACTTTGGCCCACTCCTTCTGCAGTTTGACCTTCTAGAGATGATTATCTCATAAGAAAACCGAAAAAAAACGAATAGAGAATTAATTAAAATGAATGTTAAAAGACTATGCAAATTGGCTAGATCTTTTGTAGATGAATGCAACTCCACGACTCTTATATAACAAAGTTGTATTTTTTAATAAGTAGAAAAAAGGGTTATAATATAAATATCAGTAAACAAAATAAACCAAATTTATAGGAGTATATATATATGCGTTTTATTTTTTATTATCGTATCTTTCTGTTAAGTTACATTATTGTTTCAGCTACCCGGCCGTTTTTTTGGCCGTCTGTAGCTTCCTCAGACTTTTACAGAAAGTCTGAGGAAGCTACAGACGGCCCCAAAAACGTAAAATGTAACTTAACAGAAAGATACGGTAATAAAAAATAAAGCACATTTGCTCTACAACAGTATTGAGCACTTTCTTATGTTTTTATTAATTACCATTTCCACTAAAAACTATATATATATATATATATATATATATATATATATATATATATATATATATATATATATATATATATATATATAACAACTGTCAACAAGCGTATATAGGTGAAACACAACGAAAATTGAAATTAAGACTTAACGAGCACAGAAGAGATAACGCCCTAAATGCACTCTTTTGCCATTGTGCAGAACACGATGACTCATTTAATTTAGATCAAGCGAAAATTATTAAATACGTGATAGATAGAGCTAAAAGAAGACTTTTAGAATCAGCACTAATATTGAATACTAATACTATTACGCAAAGAAAAGGCTTCTACCATTTAACCCCTAGCATAGGGAAAATAATAATCAAAGAGCAAGGTATCAGGGTGGATCCTGGCTAGCCGTTTTTCCTTGAATGTTTCAGGAAAATGAGTAGTTTTGAAGAAGGAAAAAAAAATGTACATATTTATTTTAATGCATTTTTAAAAGTGTATATATAGACATCGAACAACCCAACCTTCCCATACGCACACATATTTGTCCTTCCCGACATGGGTAGGACTCAAAAACTGTCTTTTTCGCACAATCTATGACTTTTTCTTTTCTTACATTTTTATTTCAATTATCCTGAAGATGTCCTCTGAAATAAGGACGAAACGTTGATTTTTTAATAATTTCATTCAGTTTTTCTATTTTTCTTAAAACATATATATATATATATATATATATATATATATATATATATATATATATATATATATATATATATATATATATATATATATATAAGCTTCAACTTCTCTCATCGACGAAATGTTAATGGTGGATGCTTCGACGAACAACAAGCCCCTTGTACCCCTCGACGTAAATACCCCCGACAAACCGGACAAGCAGCAAAGTCCCCCTCCCTACACAGAAGAAATCCCTAGTTGTAAGAAAGCCCTTTTTTTCTAATAGTTTCTTTTCTAGAACTGCTAGAATTTGGAATTCTCTTCCGGATTCTTGCTTCTCCAACCATACTATATATATATATATATATATATATATATATATATATATATATATATATATATATATATATATATATATATATATATAAAAACTTCATACCGATTTTTAAAGAAAACTCTAAGATTGGCATAAATATAAATATAAATAGACAGAAAAAAATATCGAGAACAAGAAACTTAGAGGACAGATAAGTATGTATTTGATAGATACGCAGACGGTTTCTAAGAGGTCATTCTCCCAAGCATTACTTTATCCTTGGGGAGAGTTTGTTGTTGCTGATTGTCCACTTGCGCTCCTACCAGCGATATATTATTATAATAATCCAGAGTGCCCCCTTTTTGAGGGAGCTGGATACCTCATTATAACATAACGTTAGGTCTATCTTTATTGCAGCAAGAAGGGGGGCACATAGACAAACAGATGAAAGCATGAGACAGACAGATATCATATAACAACACATATAAAATTCGTGGTTCATGGTTGTAGCAGCAGACCCCCATCAGATCCACACACGACAGCTGAGCTTTTGGCAATGAAATGTCTAAGCGCATCTGCGCATGTCTGGATGTACACTTCATTCACCGACACAAACAGCGTCTTCGTTTTCAGACTGACTAATCTATGAGGACAACAATGACGTCTTGGTGACATTAAAATGTAAATAAATCATACGTTAATAAGCCCTAATTTATGCTCGCTCACATTATACATTTATTAAAATTCGATAATTTAAAACACACCCAAAACTTCGAAACTCAAATTCTCACCCTTATTTGCTCACTCTTTCTTTCCCTCATGTGTGTATGCATGTATATGTATCATCCAGCTAGTCATCGAAATTAATCCTAGGTGGGCTGAACCGGCTTCACTCCAAGGAGGAAGTGTCTAGGGAATATCAAATTCACAAGCGGTCCTCATTCTATGTATATCACGAATAGAGGGAGACGACGACGTTTTGTTTTTGCAGTTATTGTAGGGATGTATCGCCGTTCTCTTACATACAACGCCTGGTATTCCCATACGGTCACTTATCTGGCACTGACTAAACTCAACTTTGCTTATCCTTTGATCTAATGAGAACCGGTGTGTCAACGCAATTTTGTCGCGCGTATATATATATATATATATATATATATATATATATATATATATATATATATATATATATATATATATAAAATGACGGCAGAAATTCCCTCTAGACTAGAGTATCGTAGTTTTGCAGCAGATGGCACGTACAAGTTCAATACATATAGGCTATTAGCCACTATCTTATGTAACTTTTGAACACAATCGTGATAATAAAATACTACATTATAATCACAGCATCTTTAGAGAAAGTGGTACCTATTTTCCCTCTAAATATTTAGTCCCACCACCACCACCACAACCACCATCACCACCACCACCGCCACTCAACACCGGAAGGAAGTTTACACTTTCTACATATTCTAGGCTTACACCGCCCTAGCTCATAGAAACACAGATATACCATTTACGTCCCCGTATTAGAATAAGAAAATAATAAAGTCTCCCCTGGGAAAATCCGCTTCCTCTGATTGGTTGCACACTTTTTTCCGGAATTACCTTATTCTAAACGATCATTTCAAAACATTACATTATGGCATCAATTAAATTCATAAACTTTATTGGTTTTATTTATTTCTTTTTATTTGCAACTGTTTCCATTTTTTTTCTTTGATTTAGCAAACATATATATTGGGGGTTTTCTGTGTATAAAATGTTAGTTTGCTATTTTTTACGCCGTAATATGGCGTCGTTCAACTACTAATAACGATAATGTGCTTCTTTTTTGTTGGCCTACTACGTTTAAACAATATAAGAAATAATATTTTTATGGCATAATCCAGCGTAGTACCCCCCTCCCTTCATGCTAAGAACGGCTTCGGAGGTTGAGGGTGCTTATTCCGAAATTTGTTCTTCTACATTCTTTCTTTCTTTCTTTCTTTCTTTCTGTTCATCAAAACAAACACACTTTACTGTTTATATTTATTTCTTTTCATTGGCAACTGTTTTTTCTGTTTTTTAAATTTTTTCTTTGCTTTAGCGGACGCATATATTTTTTGTTTTGTTTTGTATGAATTGTTACTTCGTTATTTTTTACGACGTAACCTGACGTCGTTATAACAACAAATAATAATCTACTTTCTTTTTCTTTTTTTTTTGCCTAATACGTTTAAACAGTCTTTAAAGAAGTATTTTTATACGCCATAACCTCAACCTCCCTATGTTAACTTCCGAGATTGGGGGTGTTTATTCCGAATTCTTCTACATTATTCTTTCTTTCTTTCTTTCTTTCTTTCTTTCTTTCTTTGTGCTCATCAAAACAAAATACTTACCATAATAAATTCATAAACTTTTGTTTTTATTTTTTTATTTTTTTCTGTATTTTTTTTTTTTTTTTTTGTTATAAAAGTTTTGTTTGTTTGAATTAGCGAACAAAAGTACATTTTTTGTTTTGTTTGTGTATGGAAAGGTACTTTGGGGGGCTTTTTTAACGACGTCGTTTAACACCTAACAAAAATGATAATCTACTTTTGTTTTCGGCCTAATACATTAGAACAACCTTTAAAAAATATTTTCTATATGCCATAACCCAGAGTAGTATAAAGACCACCAACCTCCCCATGTTAAGAACAGTTTCCGGAATGAACACCCACAACATCCTCATGTTAAGAACAGCTTCCAAGGTTGGGGGTCTTCTTCCAATTTTTGTCCGTCAGCTCGCTCGCCTCTCTTTTTGCTTACTCTGTGTAATCCGGCGGTTTTCGACGTTCGCCGGGCGAGACTCCCCCCCCTCCAAAAAAAACGGGATTTAAACTGCAGAAATATTCATTAACTAATTTATTAGGATATGTTACTTTTTTTTTTTGTATTCTGATCGCCTACAAGCGGATGACGATATTTGGACAAAACACGTTTTCATAAATAATGATCACTTATTTTTTGTTTATACATATATATTCATACTTTTCCTCTTTGGATATTCAATATATTCTTTTTGGACTTATTCATTTACTGAAGCGCAATGATTTAATCATGTGATTATTTAGAAACCCATTACAAACGTGAGTAGGGGATACTGTTTTGCAACTATTGCATACTTTCACCTAACAAATTAATAGTAACAATATTTAATTTTCGATTATGGAGTGATTATAAAGACTTTAATGATGTTACTTCATGCGTAGCATTTTATTATTTAGAAAATGTGCTAGAGCTACTCTTAGAAAAAATGCTTGCTGTATACGAGAAGAAAAACGATGGCCAACTTGAAATATATTGTCATCGGTAGAAGGCAGTTATCTTCCTTTGTTTTCGCTCAATGCTATCTATATAATCAGCCAGTACCTGCAGGTTATCACCCCAAACCAACACTAATCACCAGTAACCAACAGTGCTAACAATCACAGACAGTGGCTTCTACTAGCTGCCACTAGAAAATAAAATTCCCGACAGTGGAAGCCAGATTTGGGCCACAACCGCCATTGTCCGCTATTTTCCAGGAACTGCAGTGACCACCACCACCAACAACAACAACCGTATTTTAATTTGTTTTCGAGGGTGTCCTTTGACCATTTTGTTCTAAATCTGTCATGCTTAAACCGGGCAACACCGGTTAACGGGTCCTGCTAGTATATATATATATATATATATATATATATATATATATATATATATATATATATATATATATATATATATATATATATGAGAGAGAGAGAGAGAGAGAGAGAGAGAGAGAGTGGAACGATAAATTTGTCGCCCTTAAGAAAACAATACTACAGCTTTATTTTAATATATTTATTGAAAAAATCAATTCAGGTAACATCATTATGTAGTAAAGCTGACATTTACAAGTATTCAATGTAGTCGCCTTCAGCCTCAATCACCGCTTCGATATGGGTTCGGAACTGGGAGCATGCCTTTTGCACAAGAACAGAGGAAATATTCGGAAGATGGCGTCGATCAGGCTGGCTTTGGTGTTGTAGGGGGTCATGTTGATGATGTTCTCGACGTATGACCAAAGTAGTTCAGCGGGTTCAGGTCAGGAGAGGAGAGGGGGGCAATGCGAGAAGGGTACAAAGTCGTAGCACTTCTTCTGAAACCAAGCCTGGGTCTCTTTGGGCTTGTGGGCCAGTGCCAAGTCCTGCCGTCACGCCAAGGGTCTGTCAGCGGGCACCTTATTGCACTGGGGGATCACCACAATCTTCAGCACATCCAGGTACACTTTGGTGCTGAATTTCAAACCAACTTCGAAAATGTAACGAGCATGATGTAGCCCGCACTTGAAACCACACCAAAGATCTGTCCAGAAACTTCATTGAGCTGTGCCCTCAAGCGTTGAACCATTCGGATTCGCATTTTGAAGGTGCTAGCAATATATATATATATGTACATGAGTGCTCTGGTAAAATGAAGGTATTCGTGTTTTTTTTTTTTCGGCTGGTGTTGTGTGCATTAACGTGTGTGTATGTAACTGAAGTAAACATGAATATATGTATGCATATGTTAGCATGCTTGTTATGTTAGTGAGATCGTGTATGTATGAAGTATGTATGTGTGTGTGTTCGGTAAGTGGTGTGTGACTCTTCGTTGCGTGTGTGGGTCGCTCATTGCGTTTGTCGAATGTCTTTGACCACAATATGCCCAGGCAGGGTTGGTTTTACACATGCGTGTTACCTTTGAAATAAGAAGAGGAAATTTTGAGCTTTTGCTGAATCGAGAGTCGAGAGTAATAACAACATTCCATGTAGTTGCTTAAGTAGATATAACGTGCGTATATATATAGTATACCAGCAGGTCGCCCGGCGTTGCTCGGTGGTAAAATATGCATAAATAATATATTTTAATTCATACAGAAACTGAGGCATGGGCATGCGAGTATTATGTTTTTTCTAAATAGTTCACTTATTATAAGTAAAAAAAAAAAAAAAATACTCGAGCTGAGATCGAAACCAAAACCTAAAGACAGTGAGTCAAGTACGATAACCATTCCGTCAGGTTGACACGCTTTTTAAAGTGTTTTTAAACCTACTTATTCTTAACATGATGTGAACGGATCACGCATGCGCAGTAGTGAAACAGTTGACAAACATATAAAAATCCAATGACCCTCCAAGTGCAAATCTTTCAGTTTTTACCCCTTTAGCAGGCCCTTTAATGAAAACCGATTAAAAAGTTTTCCACGTGTCTGAATATCCTATATATCAAATTTAACCCCATTTTATATATATGTCTGTCTGTATACTACAAAAGGCAGAGATGCATCAAGTGGAGACTTTATTAACCCTATATCCTCGAGTACATAAACACATCTGAACATACAACTGAGAATCCCTGCTCTATAATTTCTACATGATGATACCAACATTTTTAGGCTTATATGCTTCTCCGAATGATATGCATGTTGCAGTAACCTCGTCTAAATTGAATGAATTCCTAATCATTACTTGTAATGGCTACCAACCAATCAATTAAAATCATTAGTAAAGGAAATAATGTTTCCTATTTGGACTCTTACACATTATAACACAAATCAATATATATATATATATATATATATATATATATATATATATATATATATATATATGCGCATACATTTGGTGTATTTATTTATTTATTTATAAAATAGTTATTCGCGAATAATCACCACTCGAATCTCCTAGTAAAATTAAGCATCGGAAAAAGCCATAGGTAAGTCGATCTACGTCTCGTTTGGGGTTCAATAATATAATTTTATTTATAAAATCTTAATATATGAATTGGGCACTTTGGAAAATATTGTTTTTTTTTTAGTTCATTTGAAATATATATATATATATATATATATATATATATATATATATATATATATATATGTGTGTGTGTGTGTGTGTGTGTGTGTGTGTGTGTGTCCGTTCTGCAACACAAAGTTAGCGAGCAAAAATGTTCACAACAATTTCGAGTGGTGAGAGGGAAACGAGGAAGCAAATAGCAAATCAGGCAACTTCATCGAATGAACTTGATTTGTAAAGAAATCCTGCACTCTATATCAAAAGCCAACAGTGGATGTTTAGTGCGGACAATGCTTCCAACTATTATGCTAAACGGCAGCTACTGTGCGGGTAGTAAATTAACGATGTTTTGACATCGTTCGAATACCTAAGCTCGATTTGTTTACACAAAGGATATCACTTCTCAATATGCTGAATATATATGAGTGCAAAATTAACTTTGTTTAACCTTTAAATATATATTTGCGTGTGTGTATAAGAGCATTTTCAGTCGACTTACGCCTGCCAAGAGCCATTTTTTTTTTCAATTGTGACCTCTGAGCAGCTATTTTTCCGGCTAAAACCAAATTTTGTTCCACAGATCTAAATCTTCTATATATCAAGTTTCAAGTCTATAGACCAAAAATTCAGAGAGGAGTTTGGTAGTGACGATTCCTAAACAGACGGACAGATATACAAAGTTACTCATATATATTTATATGTATGTAAGTATGTCTTAAACTATTCTCACATAAATGTGCGTATCTCAAACTTATACATAGCTATCAATGTAAATATTTGCATTTGTATCTATCTCGCAATCCAATTTATTCCGTCTCGTCCTTTCTCTTTATTAGTCTTTCTGTCACATCACTTTTTTAATTCTATTAATTCCTCTCAACACAAATTCAACTTTGATCACAAACGATAAGCAACGAATGTAGAACGGTTTTTGTTAACTAAATATGCGTGAAAACTTTCAAAACTTTCTTGCAATCTAATCAATGCGTCGACATTGAAGACTGCAGTGAGTCTAGAAAGACACTGATAAGACGCCCTCCAAAGAAAACAAACACACGCAATGTATCTAATTATGACATTGATAAGCTTCCGTATAAATTACTGGACTCTCTCTAATTAGAGGTCAGCTGACTAATTCTCTTAAATATGGGCCCAGGTTTCACTTAAGTAAATATATAAATAAACCATTGGGGGAAGTGTGTTAGATTGGTTTCATAAAAAGTATATCTGATGCCGAACCTAATATAGGTTCAAAATTAAATGATGGTCTTTTTTCTAAGTTTAAAGTCTCATCGGATCGTTCACTCGAGATCTCTTACCAAAGCTTTCCATAGTTCACACACACACACACACACACACACACACACACACACACACACACACACACACACACACACACACACACACACACACACACACACATATTACTGTATTTATACAAGCATTACTGGGTACATATGTGTATACATATTTCCTTTAGAGAAGAAGCGTATTCAGGCCAGATTTTATTTCTGAAGACAAGAAATTTGCCTCTCTAAAAGAAATTGCAGCAGAAATATGTATGCACATATGTAGCCAATAATGCTTGTTTAAATAAATACAGTAATATATATATATGCATGTACATAATTTATTTTTCAAATAAATATTGACAATTACTTTTAGATCTATAGCCACTAGTGTTTTATGCTTCCGCAATGATCAGTGTAGGAAGTAATAATTATTGCTAGTCGGGAGATTCAAGTCCAGTCACAAAGCCACCTTTGATTTCGTAGACGAGCATCTTTACCTCAAGATCGCCAGTAATTAACACAAAAATTGTGCCTATAAATGCCATGTCGGTGGGCATTCATAGTAAACGGTCAGAGAGAATTCAACACCCGGAAATCAAAATGTTGATTCTTTCCAAGCCCGATTATAGCAAAGTGAAGTTTACAAGAAATCTGGTGATGGTATTGTATAAATTCTCAGAGGATCGTCAATGTAACCGCCGATCTTCTTTAGGTGTATTTTGTCGAACTCGGGAATCATTTTGCCGAATACGGGAATCTGCGCAGAATTTTTAACCGAACTTTTTATTTATTTTGTGCTTTAAAATGTTCATCAAAATTCATTGCGTTTACATTGACAGTGTGGGACATTAGATTAGAAGCTTGTTTTTGAGCGCTGTCTAATAGGGAGAGATTAGTGGTTGATGCTTCAACCCCTATATGACAATAACACTTAATGCATAAGCGAATGTTAGCCTTGTACACGATACTGATACGTGTTTTCTAGTTTTCTAGCATAGTAGAGCGATCCCACTTTCTTTACAGCGAATTTGGCAATATCCTCTATGTATTTTTTCAATTCATGTTACCCGTGAAGGTTAGGCTGATAAGTTTTAGTAATGAACTGTCAGATAGGGTGGTATTCTCCACGACAATTGTTTGTGGTTGAAAAGGTTTCTTATAATTGTTAAAGGAAATGAGCTTTGTTTTAATAGCATTAATTTTTACTATCCATTCCATACAATCAAAGTCAATTGAAAAAGAAGTCAATTAAATTTTACCCAAGTTAAACTTAAATGCGCGTGTGCACTTAGAAATGAGCAAGAGAGATGCCAGCAAATTCAGAGTCAGAATAAACTGCCGTCACGGGTTGAGTTAAAGGAAGAGATCGAACACTGTAAAGAGTCATTAAATATACAAATACAGTAGAATCCTGGGATACTGTGGCCCTAAGTTACGTTTTTTTCAGGTTACGATGTGGAATACGATGTTTTTCCGGTCCCTGGTTACGGTATTTGCCCCGCCTTACAGTGTTATTTATAATGTTATTTGATTATATACATGTGTATTATATACTGTATTGTATTTTGTTAATAATTTTTAATGCCGTATCCCAGGTTTCTACTGTATATCGTTTTCTACTGGAATTCATTAAAAAAAAGCTATTTGTTTTCTTATAGAATTCTTACAAGTTAATATTAAAATGTCACGTAGCGTTTGTTTTGACTTACAAAGAAATTCTTCATTATATGCCAATCACATAGTTTTGTAAATTGTAATGAATCCAGTTAATATTGATGACTAGATTTATTATTGTATTCTTGGTATGTGTGTGTGTATGTGTTTGTGTGTGTGTGTGTTTGTGTATGTATGTGTGTGTGTGTGTGTGTATGTGTGTGTGTGTGTGTTTGTGTGTGTATGTGTGTGTGTGTTTATGTATGTGTGGATGACGTAACTAAACGATACCATCGCGAAGAGATGGTGCCATCCATTAAAATAGTTTGGAAACATTGGGAAGGTGCTATTGGAATTTCGCAGCTTTTGCTTCACTATAAATTTCCCGCGCAGACACCCTTATAAAGGGTATATTTGTGTGCGCGCGCGCGTGTGTGCGTGTGTGTGCGTGGGTGGGTGTTGTTTTCATTTTACTTCAGTAAGTTCCGAGAAATCAAGGACTCCCTTTCTGGGTCTAGCACTTGATTCCTATATGTGATACATAGATATCCGAGTTTTCAATCACGTTGACACCGGTTCCCGCTGGATCACTGGAGTTAAGCAATGTTGAGCCTGGTCAGTACTAATTGGGTGACCATTTGGGACTTCCAGGTGCTGTATGTGCTCCCCACGGCATTGTTTCCAGTCGTCCTGGTCTTCTCCTTGCCACTGGACCCAAACAGTGTTGATTTAGGAGAAGTGTGGTTAGGGATTGCGCGACTCTTGCCTCACAATTACACGTGCAACTGCCCCTACAGGGGTATCCTTTGTCTTTCGAGGCTGAATAGAGGCATTGATCGAATCAAGATTCTCCTCTACTTCTCGAACGTTGAGTTAGTAAAGACGTGAAGAACATTAATTTTCCTCCCCTTAATTGGTCACTTAATTATTTAATAGTATATCTTTCTTTTTGTCTTTTCTGAATTTTGTTGGATTTTAGGGTAAGAATTCATCTGATCTGGTGGAGTACCCAGCTAAGTACCGTTACTTGAAGTAAGATTACTAAGGTGTAATATTCCTCATACGAGGAAGTATGTAGTCGTGTCGAGGATATTTTGTTTGGGCTTCGAATACTGTGTTATTAAAAATTTTTAGTCAGTATTTACTTGTAGAGTGACGTACCTAATGTCAGATTGTCCTGTACAGAGAGATCGAAGACACTCGAAGATGGCGTCTTGTAGGTGATTCAAACTCTCTAGTCGGTAATTCAAACTCTACCAGACCAGTGTGTGTGTGTGTGTGTGTGTGTGTGTGTGTAATGCCCATATACACACTCGTACATGCATTAAACGCATACATTTTATTGAACTGTTATATTGCATCGAAGTATATAATTTATTACCAACTCATTTCGGGTGTTGTATTTAATTAGAGCGCCCTCTTAGTGAGTCCGCGGACACAGTTCAACATTCTCAGTCCCTTAAATCATTCATTCCTTTTTCGACTGTAGATAAATTTAGAAAGAAAAGTCGGCCCGGACGACTACTTGACAGAATAATGAAATTGCTTTCTAAGTGATACGAGGTGCAACGAACGTCCGTTGGGTTCGGACGTGATGGGGTAAAGGAGCGGGGTGGTGTTGTAAAAAACCGAAAAAAGTTAATAAATATTTACGAAAGAAACAGGAGAGGAAAGAGAAAGCCAATTTAGAATGTTTTTTTTTTACTCTGCAATGTTAACTATTTTATGAGATTTATTTTATGGAAATGGTATAGATATAGCGATCCGATGTGGTCCCAAAGGACCGTCCTCCAAAATTATTTTTTTTTGTGATAGAATAGCAAACTACTATTAGGATATGTTTGCAATTCGTTTCTAATGTCCCTACTCTCTATATAAGGCGGTTTGTTTATCTGTCTCCCACGGCGAGGTGTTATACTGGGATCGAAAAAATGAGATTGGTCATCCAGTGCCATCGAGGAGGAGCACTCCGGCCTGAAAAAATGCCTGAGCAGCCCCTTCGGCATTCCCCCCTCCCGGCAGTAACGCCTCAGACGACTAGCAATAAACTAACCCTCTCTCAAAGCGAAAAAGTAAAGCCTGATAGAATGAACCTCCCAGAATTGCACAAGACCAACAACGTGCCACAAACAATAGGGAAAAGGCCATTTCAGAAATGGCATACTCTGTTGATTTTAGTGCCGAGGAAAAAAAAATCTAAACTCTCTCTAAAAATGTGAGGGGAGAATGTAAATCGCCATACACACAAGATGGCGATTGTTAACCAAACACAGAGTTACAGTAAATCATGTGATACCATTATTTAAATGAATGAGACATCCTACTTCATCAAACCCAGTCGAAGATACGTCATTGACAATCAGTTTGAGTCTCTGTCGACCATGTTTGAACTGGTGATCTTGCCTCTGCCAGGCTAAGGTATGATTGTGAGAAGTTTAAGGGGGTTAACCCTCTCAGGCTTTATCATTTTGCTTTGAGAAAAGATTAGTTCCTGTATATTTGTCTCACCATGAAAGCAAAGATAGACACAAAGCGGGCGGTTTTTAATGTGGAGAAAATCTAGCCCCTTCCAAAAGAGCACTCTCGACTGAAACAAAATTTTTTTTAAATGCCTTAGTCTAGAAGGATCTCTCTTTCACTGACGCAGAATAGAATAGACTGATTTTACTATCAGAACAGATACTATACTTTGTTATTAGTAAGAAAAAGCCAACGCGCTAGTTTATTGCTAATCGTATGAGATACTCCCATCTTTGAATTTTGGTGGGGCTGTTCAGACATGTTTTATGGGTCAAATTGCACACATCTCTTGCGCGTTAGCGTCCCATCTCTCCACCCTATATCCAATTTTCTCATGGTGGGTAAGAGGTATAGAAAACCCCACTCTGTGTGTCAAATCAGCATTGCTCTGAAAACGAATTTTATCCTGTGTAAGTTACCAGCATAAATCGGGACACGCAAGAAGAATCGCATGAACGAAATCGTTTAAGATTCGACATGTAACTTCTTGGGTTAATCTATATTCCCGGGCAACACTCGAACACGGATTTTCTAGTTGACTACTAACATGCATACTGCTTCTTGATTAGTGGTTCCATCTATTGTTAGATTTTATTCACTACAACTAATAACCAATGTCAAACACGATTTTGGTCCTGGATATGGCGTTAAACTATATCCAGTGGTGAGGCCCCAGCTTGCGGGCTTTGGGGAGTGTGGAGCTACACTTTAATTACCATTGCTCCCAGGTCCACTCTGACCCGGAGTGGTAGTACCTGTTAGGGTCCCAACTATGGGTTAAATAGAAACTGACTTGAAAACAACAAATATATTCTATTAAAAAAATTTCTTCAAAATCTTTGGATTCGGCATTAAATAACCTGAAAAGGGTTGATATGCGTAAAACAAAAACAACCAGCCAAACACGATTTGATTTAGAGTTTACCCCCTACGAAATGTGTTGTACTAACCACGGATAAAAACCGCCATTGTCAGGCACAACCCTTTGTTGAACATTATCCGTGTTTAATGCACGACATTGACCTTGCGAGGTAGCAAATCAGTCGT